>NW_026623356.1:720680-730878 GCF_030028575.1 Malurus melanocephalus
ATTTCAGAAAATAATTAGAACATATACCCTTGTATACCAGGATCTCACTCAATAGTGAAAAACGTGCAAGTAAGACAAAATGGAAATGTGCTTTTGACAGCTGGAGTTTCCGGCTATGAAACATGGATTTCCAACTCCATTAATTCCAATATGCCCCAAACAAATTTAGGCTACATTGTTAAAGTGGCTCATAAGAATTCCTGCCAAGTATGAACTAAAACTCGATTTTCTTTAAAAGTTCATAGCTATTWATGGCAGCTAAGGAAGCTAAAGATCTTTTATAAAAGGCTAGCAAAAAAAAAAAAAATTAAAAAGAGCCAACAAAAACYTTGCTTAGGTTTCTATAATTCTACTGAGAGTGAAAAGCAAGGAGGGAAGGACTAATTCCACAAATGGAAAGCAAGRCCAAGGATGGGCTAACTCCATGAATGTAGCAGCCTAAGTTAGAAGCTTTCCATGAGCAATATTTAGAGACATACATCTGAATATGTTTTTCTGTTTTGAAAAGGAGCTCACTGTGTTTGGCAGTAATTTGCACCTCTGGCAGAGGCAGATCATAGAAAAACAGCCTTATGCTTATGAAGTAAGCTTCCAAATAATATAATAAATATTTCAGTTTGCACATATGCACAAAAAMCCCTGCTTTTCTGTATCAGTATTGAACCTATATACTAACTAGAAGTGATTTTGTGTATATTTTTTTTTCTTTCAGTTGTTAAGCAACTTGAAATATAAATACTTTAAAACTAATTTTTTTTTCGGTCTATATATTCTGTTTTGTCTTCAACTTGCAAAACTAGATGTTAGACAGAGAACAGAAATTTAAAACAAACATATCATTTGGGGTTTGAATTATTTAACATGCCTCTTTATTTCCTTCTTCATCCATGCTCAAGAATACATTAGTGTCTGATTCCTACAAAATGAAATATCGCAACTTTTGAATCAAATTGCCCCAAATGCATTTTCCTGTATTTTGCCTGAATCATTAAACTCTAGTCCCCTCATGTAATTATATTATTTAGAGGGATTCCTCTATTCTGAAAGAAATCTTCCATTTCTAGTTTTGATGAAACATATTAGAGCTTTTATTTATACATTTGTCAGGACATGCTGTGTTTAGCTTTTAAGATCAAAGTCTGTTTAAAAACCCATAAATCTGAAAGACAATATGTGTTTTCCTCCCCATAAAGCTCCTTTATTTTTCCATACGGAGAGCAGTAATAATTAGCCTGCATTGCTCTTAAAACAACTTCCTTATGATCAGTCTTCTGCTTCTTTTAAGTCATCATGTTCTGTTCTCCAATATGTATCATAATAGATCCTGCTCTATCCCTCTAGCATTGAGAAAGATAAAGGAGAAAACACACCTCAGATAGGGTTTTTTCATAASAGCAGAATTATCATCATATCTTAATTTTTCCAACAAGTCTGAAGACCAAAGGTCATCAGTGCAGGGGAATCAGTTGTGATCTATCTTATTTCTGTCTTCCTCTGTTAAGATTCTCCTTTCCTCACTAACCCTATTTTTTTCTGGTCTTTCTACATTTCAAATACAGAGAAAAGGTATTCAAATCATACAAGAAAATTTGATTTAAGCAATTTTGAAACATGACAGGCATTTGATTTTCAGTTAACGCGATCTCCCCCTACCCCTTTGCCAATGTAATCATGAAAATTGTATTTAGATTCTACTAAAGTACTTGAGGCCGTGAACATCAGTAGAGAACAARGTGTTCTAATATTTTATTATTATTGAATATTTCCATTTCCCTAGCTTCTGCAGAGATAAGAATAAAAAGACACTTGGATCCTTTGAGCTGCTTTCTGGAATACTCTGTGTGTCATTCTTTCTTTCACAAGKGACTAGCCAAGGCACCATAAACTACATTCAGGCAATAACTCTTACTCTGCTGCTCTGGGCTTATTGTGAATGCATTGCTTTTGTTTGCAATCGACTTAATTTTCAWCATAGTATCTTGCATGGTGCTGTGTTTTGGATTTCTGACCAAAACGGTGTTGAGAATATGCCCAAGTCTTAGTTATGTCTGAGCGTCAAGGATATTTCTGTTCTTCACACCAGTGATAAGGCTGGGGATGCACAAAAGGTTAGGAGGGGAGCAAGCCAGGACAGCTGACCCCCAGCTGAACAATGGTGTCGTGCTCTGTGAAAAAAACTGCGGGAACAAGGAGGAAGGGAAGGGCAGGGTACATTTGTAATTATAGCGCTTGTTCTTCCCAAGTCACCCTGCTTTCCTGGGATGGCTGAACACCTGCCTTCCCATGGGATGCTGTGAATGAATTCCTTATTCTATTTTGCTTGCAAKCCCAGCTTTTGYTTTACATATTAAACTGAGTTTTCTCACTTTTGTCCTTCTGATTCTCTCCCCCATCCCTGCTGTGAGGAATAAACAAACGAGTGAGTGAGGATTAGCTGTCTGCCAATGCTAAACCATGGCAAGGATCAGCCACCTTCAAACTTGAATTAAAGTGACCACATGGCAGACAACTGGTTCAGAAATTGGTTAGTCAGAAAAATATGAGAATAAAGAAAAYAAATAAACAATATTATGGAAGTAGAGGCTGCAAAAGAGAGCCACTGTGATTACACCTGTGAAACTAACAAAACCAAGGCACAAGATCCAGGGTATAATCATCCATGGTGGTGTTCTGCTAGCACTCTTCCTGACAGGTTTCAGGCCTTATGCACACCAGAGTTCTCCTGTAAAAAAAGCAGCAGAGATGGGAGGACTCTGTTCTTTGGGGATAAAGGGTTTAGCCATAGAAAAGTAGGCAGTACCATGCAGATAACAGCATGGTAAGCACACTCCTAATGGTACCCTTATATATTTATTTAGATTATCAAAGCATTATTTAGGCTTGCAGTAGCTTCTTGCCTTTATGTATTAAGCATGTTCAATTTGCCCACATAAATATTTTGTGACTTGTTTTGAAATATTCTCTTTTATCTGTATTTGCCCTTATGAATAAAACACTGGCATAATCAACCATCTTAACTCACCTTTGGCTAAGTTCCTGACCTTAAAGTGAGGAAGGTCAAATGCCTTAATTGTTCATATGCCCCTTTTAAAAACTAGAGCAGAGTAGCATGATTGTGTGGGAGGCTAAAGGTATGAACCACTGAAATGCTTTTAGTATCAAGGGAAAAAGCCAGCTTCATAAAAGTCAGATTGAATTTATCCTTCAAAAAATAATGCATGGAATAAGTTTAAATATGTTAGGACAGAAAAAAAAAGACAGAAAGCCATTTCTTTAGACAGGATTCACCTCAATGAAAATGGAACATGCTTAATGGAACTTAATTTAAGTAATAAAAAAGAGATACAGAGTCTTAAAATTAAAAACTATAGGAAATCTGTGAAGTTTGGATGACTGTACAATTTAGTAATTTTGAAATCAARTCATAAAATGTAGTATTTCAGAAGAAACTGTTAAAAGAATAAACTTATTATCCAGTGTAAAGCATTGAAATAGGTCCTTGAAGCAAGTCCAAACTGTATTTCTGTACAAATACTACCTGAGTAAAAATGTAGATATCTTGCAGAGCAGTGGTAAATGAAATAACAAAAAAAATATTATAAGCATTTCAAGTATTGTTTGACAAACTAATCATTGGGATGTGGCAATTTGCTTTAGCAGAAACACAATCATATTTGATAGATATAGTAAACCAAACAAGTTAAGATATCACATTATGTATTGAAAAAACAAAATGCAACATATATATATATATATATATATAAATTAACTTTTTGATCCTCCATTTACATTGGGTTTTTTTTGCTGTCTTACGTGTAAATTCAATAACTAAATCTAGAGAATTTAAGCAATAGCATTACACTGTCAACTATATCAACAGAACAYTTTCAGTGTTTACAGATAGTTCTAGGCAAATAGAAAAAAAAATAAACGTCAATCAGAATTAAGTATCTCAGCTACAGGGTCACTGAGAAAAAATAGTCTTTGAATACCGATGGACCCCAGCAGCCATTAAATTGTGGCATTGAAACAGATTGCAGCAGAAAGTGGAAGAGAGACATTCTGCTCCCTCAAGGATATATGTCTGCGACTTTTCAATGCAAAAAATGGATAATAAGAAAAAGAGGAAGCCATAAACAAAACACACAGAGACATAAATCAGAACCAAAAATAGTTAARCAGGCAGTAACAAGAACCAAAACTGGTGAGTCAGACTAACTGATTAGAGTACCTGAAATGTGGGAATGTTTATTCCAGTAAAATTATATGATCAAAGATGATGACAAATGGGATATTAAGGAAAAGGAGGAAGTCACAAAGAAGGAAGTCACAATTAAGGAAAAGGAAGAAGTCACAAAGAAAATACACAGAGAAATAAACCTGACAAACATGATGAAGACAAAGATAATAATGAGTCCTTACAAATCAYACTAATTGATGGGCTATGAGAAAACTGCAGGCAAACTTGAGCTTTGACACYGATAAGAGTGCAGAGCTGTGATGTAAGACAGATGCTTAGGACCCATTGGGTCAGCAGGAGAAGCTGGGATGCAGGTATGGGTATTAGACCAGTGCTTGAGGGATTCAGAGATATGTTTCTGCTTGTAAACCTGGAGAGTGTGATGTGTCTGCCTCTACACTGCTTTACTGGTGCCCTCCTGCCTCTGGCAGCCCAAGAAGAGAAGGAGAAGTTGCTGTCTGGGCTTGAATCTGGTGGGAGTATTGTATTTGGGTGCTGTTGAAGGCAACATTTGTGGCCATTTGTGTGACTGACCCTGTTGGTATGATCTGTGTGTCAGTCTGTCAAGGTGCACTAAGGCTGGGTTCCAAAAATTAACACTGAGGGTCCTGGGTCAGAGGTTTTAGAGTCCATGGCCATTTATAACATCTTTTGCAATGAATTTTCATATAGGTGATGATTTTTRGAGTCTCTAAGAAGCCAGAAACATTTTCAAGATGTTAGTAAGGTTTCTGCATATAGCGATTATCACAGAATAGTCACAAACCATATTTCTGTGTAAGAAAAMTTGCTGTGAAATGCTTTTTCCTTTATAGGATGCAATTTATTTTTTCATCAAAAAGTCAGAATCAAGGATTCTGCCAGAAAATCAAAAGGCATGAGAGGTAATCAGAGTGTAAAATAGGATTTCAAAGAGTATAAAAACAGTGCAAATGAAGCTAAATTAATTATTTGCTTCAAAGTTTATGAGAGAGGCCAGTAGAGAGATTTGAACATTGAAACTATTTTTAGTAGGGATTAGTCAGAGTATTGCACCTGAGTAAAGAGATTTTAAAATAAATAACTGAAAGGAACAGTAAAAAAAGTGTTAGCATTTGAAGGTATATTCAGTGAGTTCTMGGGGCACTCAAATATGAAAGCAGCAAAGAACCTCTTGGTCCTAGTAAAAAAACTGACCACAAAGCAGCAATTTACCCTTGAAGCAAAGAAAACCAAAATCTTCCTGCATTGCATTAGGAAAGGTGTTGTCAGCAGGTCAAGGARGAAAATCCTTCCTGTCTGCTTTGTACTGGTGAGGCCATCTGGAGTGCTGGCTCCAGTTGTGGATTCTCCAGTACGAAGAGCCATGGACACACTGGAGAGAGTCTAGGAAAAGGCCACCAAGTTGATGAAGGAACGGGAACATCTGTCACATGAGGAGACGCTGAGAGATCTGGGACTGTTCAGCTTGGTAGAATGAARTATTGAGTATTTATGGGATTCTATCAATATGTACAAATATCTGATGGTAAAAAATGAAGAAAATAAAGCCAGGCTTTTCTTAGTGGGGCCCAGTGAGAGCATGGGAAGCATCRGGCAAAGTAGATATACAGGGAATCCTTATACCTAAGCAAATATTTTTTTACTATGATGAGGGTTGTATTGGATGTAGGTTTCAAGATTTTGGGAGTGCTATGGKCTGCAGGAGTGGCCTCCATGAAGARYGGCCAGGGGCTGCCCTGTGCCAGGCACAACCAGTTCCAAACAGCTCCAATGCACCACAGTGGAGCCTGCAGCCAAGATGATCCTGCCTTCGGGAAAGTACATTTAAGAAAGGATAAAATGCAGGAGTGGACATGTGGGTGCTCAGCTATCACAGAGAGTGAGCCCACAGCAGCAGTCAAGCACTGGAATATGTAGCTGAGAGCCTGTGGAATCTGGACCTTGGAGACACTAAAAAGCCAATCAGCCAAGGTTCTGTGCACCTTGAGCACCAGCTGAGCCCCCTTTGAGCAGGGGTTGCAGGCTAGATGGTGTCCAGAGGCCCAGACTGAATTCAAACATCCTGTGATTCTAAGAAATGTTGTATGGCCCCGGTCTCTCTAACTGGAAGGCAAAGTGATGTATAGACTCACATTTTCAGTTTGGAATATCTGAAATTATATTAGAACATTTTTTGGGGTTTTTTTTTGCAGCTGAGCAGAGTAGTGCCGGTCTGATGTTTACAGTATACTTTGCAAGGGAGTTTGAGATGAAAAGTTTTCTGAGACGAGATTTGAGRAATGTGAAGCATAGTGTAAAGAAAACGTGTTTCCCATATTATGGATGAAGATGATCACTAGAATGACCTGTTCCCAGAAACATGCTTGAGTTTTGCTTAGAACTAGCTCCTACTAACTCCCTGAAAAAAAATTAAAGTTTGTGAGATGTGTCTGAGCAAAAAGACTGGAATATCTAAGTGAATAGGGGAATCGTTTATCTGACATAMAGGCATAATCCACCGTGTATTGTGGCTTCCAGCAGTCTGATGAAAAGAGTTCCTCACAAATTACAGAACTGAAAAAAAAAATCATGCCCCAAGCAAGCTGTACAACTCTTCCTATCTATARATGGGCTAAAGCAGATGCTCATTTTTTCTCTTATGATAATGTATATACAGTTYGGCAGCTTGGGCTGTCTGTCAGAGATCCCATTTGTTCTGCAGGTAGAGCATCAGGTACAATTTTAGAAGAACTCATAAGTCTGACCATACACAGATTAAAGTAGAGTGAGAAGAGGCTTTACTAGATATGTTTGGTTGTGCAAAAGCAAAGTTTTTCAAAGATTTTATAAATCAGCAAAATGTAGTCCAATTTGCACAATGAGGAAGAACTACCCTTGCTGAAAAGGCCAATGGTTCAGTTAAGTAATGTAAAAATTCAAGAATCTAGCCATTGTCTCAGAATCAGCTAATCACATAAAGCAAAAGTTTCCCAAAATTCAGGGTAATGCAGACTGTTATGCAGAACTTCAGCTCAATTCTCTCAAAAGCATCACTATATGGAAATAAGGTCTGGGAAAAGGAAGACAAACCCTAATAATCAGGTACTATTATAAGCTTCCTATTACTGTGCCTACATAGTTAATCCATACCTGCAAGTATGCTGAATTGCATATGCYGTATTCACTACCACTGTTATTATCTACCCACATTTCCCAGCACACTTACTTACTGTATAATGTGTAAATCTGTATAGAATCATAGAATATTTGGGTTGGAAAGGACCTTTGAAGTTCATCTAGTCCACCCCTCAACATATATTATAGACTAAAWCCTATGCCTCAGAGTTTTTCACATGCTTGTCCCATTAAGTCAGAATAAACAAAGTTGTTTAAAAAACTAATTTTAAAAATAGCACTGTGATGCCTCTAAGAAGTGAAAATTAAGAACTTTAACTTTTTGTTTTTCTGATTCTTTAGTAATACAATATGTGCTTTGAAAATTTCATATCAACTTCTTCCTTAGTGTTGAAATGYCAGAGTACATCASAGTASRTCATAGACCTCTCATCCAGGTGKCATATCAAAAAAGAAATTAAAAAGCCTAAAACATATGTTTCTGAGATACTGTATTTTTTCCTCAGAAACAAATTACTTCAGGAGGGGAAAAAAAAAAAAAAGAGAACACGATATCAGTGATATCAATAACATTTTTTAAAAGCTAGTTTTTATCACTCATCTACAATAAAGTTTTTGAAAAATTAAAATTTCTGCAACTCAATTTTTTTTTTCTTCGGTTCTCGGCAGTAATATTTTCTTGGTTACATGAATAATCTAGTTTTAATAACATAGGACTCAGTAATGTTGCTCTATCAGGGAAATAATTCTATATGACTACAACAATCCCTTTCAGTCAACCTTCACAGATCAAGATACTCTGATTATACAATTMATTTCTTTTAGTTTCTCTTAGGATAGATTTCCAGATAAGTTTATTTTATGTACATATGGAGTTTGTCACTAATTTTAAGTTTTGGGAAGACATTTTTAATGAGACACACAATATATGATTGCTTTCATCATGCAAATACTTGTGTAGCAAAAGGAAACAACTTCAACTGTTTTCAGAAAGAGTGGCCTAAATCACTCTGACAGTAYAACATGTGATGGGGAATATTTTTAAGGGAAAAATCACTGTAGGCTGTTTACTGTCAAGCACAGCAAGACAAAAGGTTAGYTCACTAGGAGGAGAAACTGGATGTTAAAGTTGAGGCATAGGCCCATATGAAATAATATGCTTTTATTGTATAACATTGTGGTAAGGGATTTTCTGCATAGAGGTAAAAGTAAGAACATATATATTTAATTAAGAATCTATATTAAATATTTTAAATATGATTTATTCTGAATATATATTGAGTTTTTCTATGTGGCCAAGTCAATGTAATGCAGTAATAGAAATATGTTATGAAGCTTCGTAGCATGCCATATATATGTACTCAGAGAAAAGAGACAATAATAATTATTAGAGTACTATATCTTACCTTTTAAATAGGAAAATAAACTAMACTAAAATATTATAGTTCACCTTGAATACAAATTCAGTAGTACACTATTTCACAGCGACTGACTTGTCACTAAATGTTTCATGTATTTATATAAGTGCTTGAATCAAAAATTCTAATCTATTTAAACACTGCTTACACAAATTTKTGTATGCCAGCAAGCCTAGAATTGATCAAACAAATCAGAATATTTCTAAGTATTCCTTTAATTTCACAGGTAAAATAACTCTTAAAAAATATAAATTGCATTTGTGCTWTTATGTAATGCTGCCAGAGTTAATTCTACTTTATCAAATAACATTAGGCATRTGCTTTTTGTACAACACCTGATTATGTGAAAAGATCATGAACTTTATGATATTGAACTAAATTTCAGGAAAAAAAAAAACGGGAACTCTAATGAATACTAAGAAATACTATGTCTGCAATTAAACTTGATTAGCTTTAGTAATATAGGGAGATATTATTTTTCCATGACATTTCAACACAACTTTTTCTGTATGCAGAAAAAGTACAGTATTGCAATTAATTTKTAGTCTCTATAGATAATTCAACATTGAAATCAAAATTGCTCTCATWATAAATGATTTGTATTTTCACACAACACAATTAGCAATTCATACTGCTATATGGGGAAAAAATGGAGATGATCAAACCGCAGGAAAAATATTTTAATTATTTTAACAATTAATTTATTTAATTTATTWAAAGAAGAAATCTTAATCATTTKTATAATATGTAACCTTGCTGATCTGTACCACTGCTCAGTAATCTTGAGTCTTCTAGTTTAACTGAACAAATGTCATCTAAAAACAAGCAGATGTTTCACTGGCTTCTTAATWGTTATTCACTCTAGAACATGGATGTTAATACAGTTGAATAGTGAGTTGTAAACTGTATCAAAGCATGCAGAGGAATGTTATTTTGGTATCTGTATTGAAGCATTCAGATATCATGCATTAGCAAGCTGGTGCCTGTGGATAGGTGCATGAAATTGAAGAAATTTTACACATTCTTACACAGTAACGAAATGTGTTCAATTACACAGAAACTAAACACCATCACAATAAGCTATTATTAACATATTCAAGAGATCTCTTATTTCTTATATTTACTTAGGGGAAAGTCTTTTTGTTGTAGGAACACTGAAAGTTTAAAAGTTGCTTGTCCATGTACCTGCAGAAAATTTAAAGCTGCTCACTCCTCACACAAAATYCCACTGTGTATTTGACCTCAGACAACCAATTACTTTTTCATTGCCTTGATTCTTTGTGGGTTTTGATTTGACCTGATCTATCACTGTACTCCATGCTGCTTCTCCTAGAAAAAGGTGGAGAACTAGAAACTTGAATCTTGAATCAGGGAATAGGGTGAAAGTATGCAAACAAAAGTATGCAAACATCACAATACTCTGTTAAAATTCAACTTAAAAAAA
>NW_026623356.1:730968-740741 GCF_030028575.1 Malurus melanocephalus
GAAAATAATAATTGTGTTAGTTCTTGACCTATCTTTTGCTGTTGTTACTGTTTTGAGATCTGAACTGAAACCAACATTTTATCCATTTTCCATTTTGACATAAATGGCATATATATTTTTAATCAGATATATTTAAATATCAAATTCACTCATTTTCCCTTGGCATGTTTGGAGTAAAGCTCTAAATTTACTATCTACTGGCTGTTTATTAATATTGTTTGATGTAATATTTCCTGTGTGGATTTTAATGTGAGATAGGCYAGATAAGAAGTTGCAACACTGAGTACATTTAATTCTTCTCTTGGCTTTTTTTCTAAGGTGAAAATGATGCACAAAATACTCTCAAATAAGTAGTGCAAACATGAATTTAGTTTTGTGTTCCTTCTCCAAAAATCTCYAAAATCAGAATATGAAAGAATTTTTTATCTCTAAGTTAGAAACACATTAATCTAGTTGCCTACAAAGAGAAAAATATTGCTAGAAGAACTGTCTCAGTATTTCCCAACAACCAAATCAGAAAAATATGTGATAACACAAGAAGTCTGCTAGGCCAGAAATCTGATTTTGGTCCTTTTAAAAAGATAACTCTTAAGCAATTAGTAAACGTGTTAAAATATAGTAAAAATGGAATAATTTAAAAGTGTCTTTCAATTTCCTTAAATAGTTTCAACAGAGACAGACATGTTGAACTAAACGCATACATTATGGATTCAAAACCTGAAGAGCTTATTAGACCTCTCAGTGTTAATTATGATTTTCATTTTTCTTAATAGTTGCAAAGGTCTAAGATAGTGTCCTCTTACAATAGCATCAAAATGGTAGAGCAGATAGTGTTATTTTGCTGCTGTAAAAAAATATCCTCTTCTAAGACTCACCTTTAAACTAAATTGCATGTTTATATTTATATATTTCTCCTACAGATGACCACTTTCCATATACAATAGTGATCTAAATATGTCTTTACCAATGACATCTCTTTTCCTCCTTCATCGGCATCAGCTTTCCATGAACAAATTCATATAATGCAAACTTAAACAAAGGCATGCTGTTTTCTTCAAACAGCATATGACACCATTGTATGATGAACTGCTAACATATTTAGGTAGTACTAAGGGATATTTTTAAATGTAACCCTTTCTTCTGAGAAAAATATAGCAAGCAAATTGTAATAAGAATAAACTTGAATACATTTATTTTCTTTCTAATGGAGATCATAGATTTGCACCAACATAAAGTCAATTGTACAACTAATTTGAATTGCTTCTATTCTCTATTTTAGCTATGCACATGCGCTTCAGCCTATCTGTGTCAAATGTGATGTATTTATTTTTTCAAATATTTTTTGTCCATTTCTCATAGAATCGTAGAATTGATTGGGTTGGAAGAAACCATYAATGGTCATTTAGTCCARYCCTCTGGTCATGGGCAGGGACAYTTTCCACTAGATTAGGTTGCTCAAAGCCCCRTCCAGCCTAACTCTGAACACTTCCAGGGATGGGACATCAACATCTCCTCAGGGCAAACTCACCAGTATTACACCAACCTCATTGTAAAGAATAAAACCAACCTAAACAGACAATCAAGATCTACCTTCTTTCAGTTTAAAACCATCGGCCCGTGTCCTTTCACTACAGATCCTCTTAAAACACCTTCTCTTTCTTATAAACCCTCCTTAAGAAATGAAAGGCTGCAATAAGGTCTTCCCAGAGCTTTCTCCAGACTGAARAACCCTCAGCCTGTTGCCATAGGAGAGGTACTCCAGACTTCTGATCATCTTTGTGGACCTCCTGTGGACACAGGCATGTTTTTTTTCCTCTATTGTGGATTCCAGAACTAGATTCAGGGCTCTGTGTTCAAGCACAGGTGTTAGGAAAACACCAAACCAACATATGAAACAGAAAACACTGTTTGTTTTTTTTAGGAATCAAGAGTAAATTTGCAGGTGCTGTGGATGAGCTGGGGATCGTCACTGATTGCCTGCTTAGCTTTAAGCCATCAACATATTTTTTGCATGCCTTGAAGAAGTATGATACGACTGATGGAGGATGGACAAGGTTTTTTAAGACTTCTTGGGTACACTACGTAGATGCCGAGTTATGGGCATCACAAGGCCCTTTTGCAAACAGATGGAACAAAGGTCACAAAGCATGCTGTGTTTCAGCCTGCTTTCAAGCCATCCCACTGAGGACCTGAAAATATACCTGAAAATAAATATATCTTCATTAACTGAAATGAAGGTCTGTTTCCACTGTTCCAGCTGTATCCCAATTCAACTTGTATTTACAATACAATGATATTAAGCAGAAATCAACTTTTGTGAACATAGAAAATAATGTATATGGACAAAGCTTAATTTAAATTGAAAATAGTACTATGATAATTTCAGCCTAATTTAATAAGTTTTGTTTAAAGTGAATCAGGTTACAGTAACTGTTTCTCATTGTACACAACAAATTATTCCTCTTCCAGCTTATTTCCTTTCATGAAATTATTGGTAGTAAAGTATGAATGAAAGTATGATAAAAATGTTAATTGTAACTTCAATGTTTGTGATGTATTCAAATGTCAGCTATTGCTAAAGGAATTATTGTTGCAATCTGGTTTTGGATAACAAAAACTAAAAGATTAATCTCAAAAGTTATGTATTCCTATTGGGTTTTACTTTGCTAAGCCTACCTTTCCTYCTTAGCCCTAAAAATCTGATTTGTTTTGTAATCTGTTCTGAATCAATTGACACCACTGTATCCAATCTAAWTTTCCAAGACCATGTATTACTAAATTACAGAAAGAGTCTAAGGAATTCATGTTGGTATTACTACAGCTTTAGATAGAGACTGCTACAAATCTGAGAGCTTGACACTGAGGGCAGATGACAGTATTACCATTCTGCTGATCCATGCAGTGTTATTTTTGCTGTGTGAAATGTACAAGCACAATCCCTTGCAATATGGCATTAGGAACAGTATCGGTTCTTAGATTCTCACTTACAAACAACTTCTGCTGTTTTGTTTGTTGTGTAGTTTGGTTTCCATATTAAGGTCTACAGAAATTATTTATCTTCTCATAAACTTTAATTATGCACTAGAAAAAAAAAWGTGTCTTCAGAAAATGTAGTAAAGGATAATATGATTTTCTGCAGGTCTCATTTTTTTTTTTTTAAAGACAAACTAGGATTATGTGTCCATGCTTGTACCTCAAATGTTTGAGATATTCTTCATTGAAAAAAAGCCAAAAACCAAACAAATGGACGCAATTCATACTAACTAACCTCCATTCCTGCAATCCTTATCTAATTAATGAGCAGACAAAAAAGTTTTTATCCCTGCAAGTATTCACCCCTTCTTGGTATTATTTTCTGGGTTTTTTTCATATGTATTTATTGACTTTTTTTTTTTTTTTTTTTTTTTTTTTTTTTTTTTTTTTTTTTTTTTTTTTTTTTTTTTTTTTTTTTACATATTTCATGTCTCTGACTACATCTGCATCTACATCTATATTGATAGAGGTCTGCAAGATTGCTTTCATATTAGGTAAATAGTATCTATAGAAAGGATAATACTTCTGCTGTTTGATAAACAGTACTGAATGGAATACTATTACAACAGATATTCATAATCCCTAAAAATTTTGGCTCATTGCCCTTTTGAAAAAGTCATGTAGCCAAGCTTSTTTTGTCATCATTGAAATTATAGGTGTACAAAAATTTCATGCTTAAAATTCCAACTTTTTTGACATCAGATCCTCTGATCTCAGTTAAAGCAGACAACAGAAAAGAGAAGGACTGGGAATGTATTTATGAAAAGCTGTTTTCATTCTGTCCTTGAAATCCTGTGTACAGAAACTAAACTAACACTCAAAATGCAATCATGCACAAGCCAATCATGCTGCGTTGCTCGAGGCTAACAGTTCTGCAGGTACGAATCAAGGAAACACCAACTTCTTTGCTTGCTTACCACCAGCACATTGCCACTCTTTCTGGGGCCTCAGAAAGCCGTCATCCCCACCTTTCCTCAGGGCATTCAGTGGTTGAAAATAGCAGTCACTCATTCAGATGGTACAGGCAAAATCCTGGTAACTTCTGTGTCTCGTTAATGATTCTGGATCATAAATACTGCCACTGCTGACAGATGTAATTACTCATGGAAATACGCTTCATTGTACCCTTGTGTTTGCCTTATGAGTATCATAAATGGGCTCTTCTCAAAAATCTGACATTCTAGGAAAGTACAGCCCCAATTGAAAAGAGATGTGAGAGCTGACAAGAGATGACAAATGTCAGTAGTTCAGCTACGCTGTTGACAGGTCTGTCCTTGTTAACATCAACAGTATTAGCAGAATGTTGAAATAACCTATTACTCACATGCCAAGGTTTTGCTGTTAAAAGCTTCCCACTCCCCTGTAACTCTCCCAGTCTCTGCTGCCAGCTACCTATCCAGTACCACTCCCACAGACACCTCTTGGTTATTTTTTTTTTCCCCACACACATAAAAAGGTGAGAGAAAACATAAAATTTATGAAGTTACAGTGCTTCAAAAAACCCCTACATATAAAGTTCTGTCAAACATCTTATTATAAGAATTAACAAATGTCTGTTTGCTAATTCATTCAGTAGTAATTATAGGGGGATAAAGGACACAATGAAACAAGTCTCTCTCCATATGGATTCAGGTCCTTGAAAATGAAAAGTTAAAAAAAAAGAACAAAAGAAAAACCTTTATGATTACTTTTGAAAAAGAAAATAAAAATACATTTAAAAAACCCCGTAAGTTTCATCTTATCAAAAATAGGTAAAAATGGTATGTAAAATATTCATAATTCGCACCGATTAAGTGGAGAGCATGTGTATTCTTGGAAGGATAAGATTTCTCCTTTTTGAATCTCTGCACAGTAGCATTCTAGTTTTCTATGTCTTTTTGTCTCTTTTTTCCCCTCCAGATAGAGTTCATTGAAGAACTAATGGTAAATCAAAAGTAAATATYCCCAAAAGTGGCCCTAGTTCCATACCATTTTACTTTATATCATTGGTAGTCCACTTAAACCTTTAATGCTTTAAGCTCTTATATCTTTAAGCACCTATATCTTAAGTTCTTAAACATGAAATTTTGTGATGCTTATTTTAGTAAGGTAGAAAAGTTYATTTTACTAATGTTGCCAAACCTGTAAAAAGTAGCTCTCCTACACATCTTCACGGGCTGCATACAAATATCTGCCTTCAAAATGCACCTTCAGCTTGGTGAGACACCTGAGTCCRGTTTCTACAAAAATGTTTTAGAGTGTTTCCTTTATGCTTCTGCTTACTGAGATGAACACCTCCTCTTTAACTGGCATGTTTCATTCTCACGTATGAACGTCATATACCACTCAGATGCAACTCAAACAGGATTCCTGCCCTGTATAGTCTAAATCAAACATGACATAACAAGTCAGGCTTATGAACAGATGTGGTATATCTGGAGGGAAAACAAAGGACAAGGCTGAAAAAAATGATCAGGCTGTTTTTCAGCCATTTAGTCAGTTTGATGTCTCACATTCTTCCATCCTACATTTTTTTTTTCTTTTTTCCCTCCTCTTTTAAGAATCCAGAGTTTGAATGCACTTTACCTCGCTTTGCTGAGCAGACAGTGAATATATGGTAAGCAGATAATAACATAACTGTGAAAGTTACAGTATATTCCCTTCTAATATGATTGTATCATGATCCTAAAAAATTAGCCTTTATTGCTTTCTAATTTGTGAGCGCATGTTTTATTTTTGCTACTATTTGGATGTGTAATGTAATAGTGATCTCTTGGGGTGTAACTGTATTGCAGGGTGGTGGTTGACCCTAACTGGGTGCCCAGAACCCAACAAGTAGCTCTGTCACACAACCCATGCTCCCCTTTGTTTGGAATTCAAAAGGAGCCTTTGGACGTACCTTGGGTGAGAGTTGCAGTGCACTTCAAAAAGACTTTGCTGAAGCTGACCCCAAAACACAGAGGAATGCCTGTATGTGAAGGAAAGTATTGCCAAATGGATTGTCCAGTGCAGTCAGGTCTATGAAGATGAGGAACATGGAGAAGATTTTGTTATGCAGTTGTATAGCTCCTCTGTAAGCAGACAGTATAGAGGTAGGGAAAGTGAAAATGGCTCAGAACTGGATAACACAGGTTGAAAACCCCCTAAAATTAATGAGGTATGAGGAAAAAAACATGAAAAGTTAAGGAAAATTTGGTGGGCTGAATGCAAAACAAATTAAAGAAATCACAGATATCATCAGAGAAAACCAATCCCTTGATCTCAGCTACAGCAATGCAGACTTACAAATTTATACCTGTGTTGTTCAGCAACCATAGTTACAAATAGGCAGGTGTTTTTCTCTTTCAGTGACTCAGGCACACTGGAAGCAGAGAGGCAAGCATGCTCACTTTCAATTAAAGTATTTGCAATGTTATAAAGCAGCTTTAATTAWGTACTTAGAATTAAGATTATAGAATCATAGAACCATCTATGATCATCTAGTTTCAATGCCCTGCCATAGRCAGAGGCACCTTCCACTAGATCATGTTGCTGATCCTTAAACACTTCAAGGGATAAGGCAYCCACAACTTCTCTGGGCAACCTGTKCCAGTGGCTCACTACCCTCAYAGTAGAGAATKGTTTCCTAATATCTYTTCYAAAYTTACTCTGTTTCAGTTTGAAGCCACTTTCCCTTGTTTTACTGTATGTCCTTGTAAAAAAAAACTCTCTCCATCTTTCTTGAAGGCTCCTGTTAGGACCTCCATCTGGAAGRTCACAATYAGGTCACCCTGAAGCCTYCTCTTCTCCAAGCTGCACAGCCCCARTTCTCTTTGCTTTTCCTCACAGGTATATCATGTAAATATTTTTATTATGTGGTAGAATAATGCATTTTTCAGGTTTGTTAGACTTTAAAAGGAATAAATCCTTTTAAGGATGCTTATCCTGTCTCTTCTTGGGAAATTTTGGCTACATGACAAGCCGTGACAGTAGATGTTGAGGTAAWAGTAAACAAAAAAGTAATCTGTTGAGAAGCATTGGCTTCCTCCACATCTAAATTCAATGCACAGGAGTATTCAAGTCACAAATGGACTTTGACCCTTAGAATATCTATAGGTACAAACCTCTGGAATTTAAAGATGCTTTTAAAACATATTTTTAATGTCTAAAAGAATCAAAACTTCACACAAAATTTACTGCTTTAAATTTAAATGTTCCCAGATTTTTTTAAAAAAATATTATTATTTGCTTTTATTATTGTGTAATCCTATATATTGAACAGGCTGGGCATTGGAGTAGCTAAGTCCTTATTTGGGTCTGGACTCCAATCTATAAAACAATTAGTGGATCAATATAGAATTAACTTGAAACATTTTGGTTCTTTAACTTTGTGATCTTCAGCTATTGCTGATTGACTTTGTGCTGCTTTATCATTGTAATGTGCATTGAAAATAATAGGCTTACTTGGGATTTGATTCATTGGGATGTGTGGAGAGCACTTCTTAGAACATTTGACGTGTAATTTTTTATATATCATTCAACACAATTAAAGCTTGAATTGAAAGGCATTGTATGTAATTTTTATTTAAAACTGTTCTTATTCTCCACAATATACTGAATGATATTTATTGAAATCTCTACAGCTACTGTATCTACAAAATACCTTCAGTCATTAACACAATATGTTTGCCCATTATTATTTCTAAAAGCTCCTCTTTTAATACAAATTAATTCTCACAAAAAAAAATCAAGTAATATATTATTACTTACGTTCACTTTCATCCACTTGAATGGGTTCACTTTTCCTTGCAGTGCACCAGCACTACATAGAAACTTCAGTAGATCTACAGGATCTTTTATAGAAAATCATCAGCTCAGTGTTACTATTCAATAATCAATGACACAAATTCAGAAAGAAATTTTAGACACAGAACTAGGAAGACTAAATTATTATTGAAGGCATTTATTTTACTTTTGGAGGTTTTTCTTAGATTATAATAGGCAAAGAAATGAAACCAGACTATAACAATGGAAATAGCATTTGTTTACAAAAAATCAATCATCCTGCTAGAATTGAAAACAGAAACTTTGACATCCCTTTTGTGATCTTTACATTGAAACATCCCACTAATTATTTTTATGCCTTGCTTTGCCTCTACACGCAACAGGAGAATTGGCTTTTGTGCAATTTTTTTCTTTTCCTTGCTTTCCAATTCCAGAAGAAAACTGAAACATGAAATAATTTACATGAAAATATTGATCTCCACAAACACTTGAAAGCTGAAAGCCTTAATGTGATGGAGTGATYTTATCTGGCCTCCATGCCACTCTCTCACCTCTTTGGTGGGAAAGGAGAAGAAAATAAGAATCTCGTGGCTTGAGACAGACAATTTAATAAGTAAAAGCAAAGGTCACAYAGAGAAGCAAAGAAAACAAAAAATATTTATCCTCTACTTTCCATCAACTGGTGTTGATGTCCATCTACTTCCTGGGATGTAGGTCTTCACCATTAGTAGTGGTTGCTTTGTAAGAAAAATGCCTTAATAATTAGAACCCTTCCCCCTCCCCTTTCTCTGAGCATGATGTCATATGGAATGGAATAAGTTTGGGTCAGCTGTCCTGSCTGTGTCCCCTCCCAACCTCTTGCCCACCCCACCCTACAGGCTTTTGGGGACAGGGGTAGGGCTAGGGATGATGCTGCACAGCAGCCAAGGTGCTGGAGAGTTATCAACTCTTCTGGTTACGAGCACAGCACATGGTTCTATGGAGGCTGCTATGCGGGGGATTAACTCCATCTCATCCAGACCCAGTGCACACAGTCAGGACACTGAAAAATTATTAAGTATTTGTCCTAACTCACCAYTAATTTATTAAAATGAGACATTATTTAGATTATCCATAAAATATATAGGAAAGATTATGTAAATATGACAGATTCTGGGAATTATTTCCCTGCATTTACTTTGCTTACTAATCCGCAGAATGTAATTTTCCCCCACACTGCTCTTCAGGGACGACTGCTATTTTGCAATCTCTTCTGAAAATGTCTTTAAATAAACACTCATATTTTAGTTATTTTTTGCCAGGGTCTTATTTCTTAAATTTTTCTGACAGCTACCAAATGCCTTATAAGTAAGCAGCAACATATTTGTTTTTTCCAAATCTGTTATTCAAAATAAATTAAGACCTTCATAGGATATATTCTGTAAAGAATAAAGCAAGTTTTTATATAATAATTTTCATTCTTATTTGTCAAAGTACATTTTAAAATTCTCTAAAAAAAGTCAGTTTGTTCAAAATGTWTTGAAATTATAGAGCAGAAATGACATGTTCTAACCTTACATAAACACAGATATAAAATTGAAAAGGTGAGCTGGTGCCCGGATATCTTTTTCTTATGTGTTATTGTACAGTGGGGGTACTTTAATATGAGTTGAAGAGCCTTTCATTTAAAAGTAAGTACTTCCATTCACAGGCTATAAATGACACAAATTTATTCAAATACTTAATTAATTCATTCTTCAAATAATCCATCCAATGCAGGCAGCTGCATTTTTGGTTTTTTTTTTTCTGCAGATAAACAGTGAGTTAGAGCATAGTCTTGAGAGAAAAATCAGGTTTCCTGAATACTATGTTCCTTGATTTTCCCCTGCTTGTAGAAGACACACACTTTCCACCTTCCACAGTAGGAAGACCTCTTACCCTTCCTCTGTGAGTACAAGTCACCCAAAATACTTGCATAGCTCTTTGTATGTTTTATAGTGGCACTGAAAAGGATGTTG
>NW_026623356.1:741051-751226 GCF_030028575.1 Malurus melanocephalus
AAACTCTTTGACACTGACACCCATCTTGAGAGTTAGAAGCATTAAAAACGAAACATATGTAGTAGCTTATTTTTAATGTCTGTAAGCATCATTCATGCTCACAGTGAAAGAATATTCACAGAGCAAAGTAAATGTAACTAGATTATTTCTTAATTATTGTTAATCATATAAAATAATTTTGTTTGAAAATCATGGCTGTTATTGTCCATTGTGTAAATAGATTTAAAGATAACATACCACATTATAATTATGTATAAGAAAGCCTTATGGAAATTAACTAGTGTATTAAAGTTCATTTGAGATGGGAAAAGTCAACCATTTTTACCTCCACAGGGAAACACRTTTATATTCCTATAATCCAGCCTGGAAGTAATACTGTATTTTAAACTAACTATTCAAGAGTTTTCACTGGAATATTRGGCAGTTTCTAGTTGACTTAGATCAATATAGCTTTGCTAGCACCAGAGGTTTGCCAATTTACACATCTCAGTGAATGTATGCTAATTTATACCAGCTGAGAATCAGGCCTTTAAGAGATTGTAAATTTGTTTAAAGGTTTATTCATAATCCTGGATAATAGGAAGGGATGGTTGGGAGGATTATTTTAGTAATTTTAAAGATGYAATTAAGCCAAACATATAGACTTTTTAAAAGTCTTTCAACAAAAGGTTGCTATTTTTAAATGAGCATTTTTTGTTATTGGAAGAGATATATATATACCAATAAATTCATCTGAAAAGGAACAATTTAGACATTTCCTTAATAAGGTAAAAAGAGTCCAGGGCACAGAAGGACCATACCCCAAGTTTCCTATGAATTTATACATACATTTAGATGACTATGAGAAGCTAAAATTATCTTAATCGCTACTGATATTCAAGCTTAATATCTAAGTTGCCATTAATAGCACATAAAGCCTGATAATGCCTGCATTTCTTCACAGTTACTCTGATATCTTGTAAAAAATCTATCTTCCTTAAAGAAGGCTTCTCAGTCTACAAATTGGAAAACCTCTTCAGATGTCACAGTCCATCTAAAATTTAGAGGGAAAGGAAAGGTTTGTTTTTTTCATTGTCCTTAGTCCTTGCARGTGGAATATTAAAGATGTGGATTTCTGTACCTGTTACCATTCTCAGAGTTTTCATTTTCTGTGATAACATTCCAATGCTAACAATTTTGAGAAATTCTATTGTTATTTTGGTGTGAAGGAGAAAAAAATTATAGGGAATATCCTAGGGAATACCTAGGGAATTTACCAATATCTATAGTYAACATATTTGGCTTCTATGGTGAAATAAATGACTATGAACTGTAGAGGAACCCTGTTATTTACTTCCACTCCAAAGAGGCTTTCAGTGAGCTCTCCCATTGGCTCTGAYAGACATGAAGGAAGCTTCTGGAGCCCCTCACCTTTGTAGAAGACACTCTTGTAGCCATCTGCCTCCCCACTATGAAATCCTGGCCAGGCAAACCACTGATCCTGATCCATAAATACTCATTCATCCCTTAGAAATAGAAATGTATGTACCAGCTACTCCACAYAGAGTCCAAAAATTTGTCCCCCCTCTTTGTTTTGCTTTTTGAGGGGCCTGAATCCTTCCACCACTTTAGTCATTGCAGCTGCCTTACTGTGTGTCTTACATCATAATCACACTGTGATTTGTGACTGCATGTAGTCTTTTAATTCTTTTTCTGAACATCTTCATATGTTCACATAAACACACAGGAGACAGGATTCAGCTTTTGCCATCCTCCGATGGAATGCTACACCACCTCATCTTCCATCCCCTTCACCCTGGCCCTTAGGTCATTATTGTGAACTTTAATCACAATACTAGAATTTCAATAAGAGACATAGCAAATATCTCTACACAGAAAATATTTATAGCACATTGTATTCTAAAGTAGCTGTTGAATTTCTTGTCTGGCTCAACTATTATTTTGGTCACAGAGGTATTGAAACAAGTATTTTCAAATGCATATTTTATTCATGATCCAACAATATTAAAAGAGGGGCAAGCATTTCATTAACTCGTATTCATATATAGAGGAAAGATTGTAAGTATTTACCTTTAAGAGAGGTTTCAGGTCCATAGGTTCTCCCTAGTCAGACCTACTGTCTTACAAGGCAGTTAAACAAGGAATTTAAAAYGTATCTCTGACCTTAACATTTCTAATTACCTGGCAGCATGTAACTGCGTGATAAGGGCAGGTCTCTGTTCAGCATTCCGTCTGTTCTGGTCYTAAATCTGAAGCACCAATTGCTCTCACACACTGAAGAGAGTAGAAAATATTTAATACTCAATACCTCTCTGTGTTTCAGCAGCTGGGTACCCAAGCATTATAATCAGCTGAGATTCTATTTTCTTTCTCCGGGACTTGTGCTTCAATTTCACATATATCTAATATGTTTCTAAACACCGACACTGAATTTCASAAGAGAAGCAGCCTGGAGCACACAGCAGGAGAAATGCAGGAAGCATAAACAGCATGTCAGAGATGCTCAGTAAATGTTCTTGCTTGATTTTCAGCATTTTAGAAGCAGTAGTACATCATAATAAATCTCAGCAAGACAAACATGAATATAGAATACAACTGCCAGTGCTCAAACTATGAGCTTCCCATGCTTCTCAGTGTTAAAGAAACTGAACCYGATGGTCCTCAGGACACTGGGAATTCCTTATTCCCAGCGTGCTAGGGCTCAGTTTGGGGTACTCGTTCTCCAGGGAATCACAGTCTGCTACTGTTTCCGTCAGTAGATCCAGCCAGTAAATAGGTGTGCACAGACTTGTATGCATGTGTTTACACACCACTCACACACACACACAAGTACACCTATGCAGAAACCAACACAGTACAGTGTTTTTACTTCAGCACTCACATAAACACAGACAACACTGTCTGAAAGGAATATGATTTAAAATCATATTCCTCCCCTCCTGTTGATCAGAACTGAAGATGGACTTGTTGACAGATAGACACCCTTACTCCTTAACCCACAGTCATACTCACTTTCGCACATTTGTTATACCTATTTGTTATACCTATTTGTTATACCTATTTGTTATACCTTTCGCTATTTGTTATAGCTAATACCTCAGTATTAGCTAAGGTTTTACATTCATGTAAGACCCATGTGGGTCCACCCTGGATCCCAGGTCCTCAACTTAGTCAGAAAATCAGACTCTGGATCTTTCTTAGTGTCTTCCTACATGCTGGCTTGTTCTGTCATTTCTCATGGTGCTGTCTGAAAGTTTTATCAGGTTATTATTTTCTRATTTGTTATGTTCAGAATTTTTTTATGCTAAACTCGTACTGTCATGCTTTTCATGTTCTGTTCAGTCAGCCATACACCAGATCAGGGCCTAGTCATCTGCCTACATATGTCAATACTAATAACTGCATTCGTATAAATCTATGTGTGTGCATTTATCTTCCTTTAATCGTCTTGTTTTGAGATAGACATGGAAAACATTGATGTGTATTGATATAATACATAACACATGCCAAATTTACTAAGCACATATTGAAGCAAGCTTCATGTGTTCGACACAAAAGAAACAGTAGTTCTTAGTAAAACCTCACTAGTCTCTCTTTCCCCAAATGCATGGTGAAATTCTGGTCATAAAGAAAAGGTAGGAATGATTGGACATTCTTTCCTGGAAACACAATTAGAATTCATTCTTTTGTACACAAACTGTCCAGAGAAAAGGTGCAAAGGTTACATAAAGAAAATTTTCATGAGAACTTGATTTAATATCCTTCACAGTCCACAATGCCATTCCCTCTTCAACTCATTGCAAAAGCAGGGAAAGGAGAAGAAGTTTCATTGAGCTCAAGTAGTGAATTTACACATTTAAAGTGGCCAACCATTTCTATTATTTAGGRAAGCAGACAGAGTTGTATCTTAGTTGCTATTTGATTCTAAGGGATGGGAGAACAATCATCTAAGGTGAGTCAGAAGCTACTTTTTTTGATGGACAAGGTTTTCTGATTTTCCATGGCTGCCATGAATATGCAGGTATAGTAGATGSAAGAAGACAACTGAGTGGCAGTAATGAGTGACGAAAGAGTGAAACCAGTTCTCAACTGCCTTTTCTCTGGAAAAGCCGTTGTTTAATTGCTCCTAGAAGCACAGGGTTTGCTGTAGGAGAAATTTGCTGACTCCCGGGAGACTGGTCTCTGAGTGACAGAACAAAAAGTCTAAATACAAGCAAACATGAAATTTAATTGTCAGTTCATATGGATGATGTTTGGAGGGCAAATGATTCTATAAAAATGGGCACACTGTAGTACAGGAAATGTTACTCTGGTAGCAAAGAATAATCATACCTTCTTTATCATCCTATTTTGTTATTAATGAGCTAGCAAAGTTCAGCCCTATTTTATGTAACAGTGGAGACCACAGTTTACAACTACTTTGGCATGGCTGAACCTTCATGTGCCTGTGATCTTGTTGCCATCTGAAAATAAAACAAGTAAATGTTTCATAGGACATAGCTATATAGTGTCGATATATTCGTTGTAGTGGAGTAGTGAAATAGTTTTACACTCCCCATGCAAAATAAAACTAAAAAATCATCAGTACACAAATCATTTATTGCTGATATTTCATCAAGTTCTACAGAGATACAGTATGAAAACCTTTTTTAGATTTAAAGATTTCTTTTAGTTTTTCTTACTGCAAAAGTAAGCATYAATCTTTTAAATTCCAGGAGTTGCTGTTGTTCAGATGTCAAAAATGTTTCATTGTATTCAGCTACCTTGGATTATTTTATCAAACCCCTCACACCATCCCTATTGGGCTCCTTTTTTTAGATATGGTACAGATCATTCTACCCATGCTGTCTCAATTTTTCTTCTTTTAGGAAGAAAAATTATTACTTTTTTAATTTATTAATGTACTATAAAAAGTTGAATGTTAGTTAAAAATAAAATCAAACTAAATGTGTATGATGATAATCCTGTAATTTTCACTTTGTGTGGAAACATTTCTTTGTGTGCTACATTTGTCATTGAGGAAACAAAACTAATTTTGTCTTTATAGTTTACAGACCTCAAAGAGTAATTCCTATCACCCTCATTTGCAAAGCTTCATGAATGTTGTGCCTAACTATGAATTGATTTTTTTTCCCAGTTTTTGAGAGCAATACAGAATTTCTATGTAGGAGATGACTTGTTTCTGAAGAACAATTTCACCATTAAGAAACTTAGAACCACCTTCACAATTTCAAGGTTCCTAATAGAAAGTGAATGTCTCACACCATGTTTCTATATTGACTGTGAATAATATGAAGAAAAATAATTAAACTAAATTATGTTATCATKCTGTGGCTTACCACTAAAGGATAGAAAGGCTGTATTAGTTTATTCCAAGAAATCAAATTAATATATTTATTTTGAGCCAATGATAATCTAAGCAAATTAATTATATTTTATAGGTCTTAGTTTAGTCAGCTCAGTTACTTCCTGATTTGGCCACAAGARTTAAAGAGAATTAAATTAATATTGGTTCTACCCTATAAAATGTGTATAAGAATGTATATCAATGTCTATAAGAAACATACACATTGATAGATATGACCCACCTCACAAGGTCAGGTGCAAATCTCTAAGTAACTGCTTACAAATCAACATAGACACTCACAGAATTACCAGATGGACAYATGATTATTAGACTGAGCATAAGAGCAGCAAAACATTATTTAACCAAAAAAAGGCATAAAATAATTTTGTAGAGAACTTACAGATTTCAGTTAAAGACCCTGCACTCCATCTGTGTATATATTTAGCTATGAATAGTAAGGTCAGTCTTACACTAGAGCTACAGTGTGAGGATTTTGAGAGTTTTCCCTCCCTTTCCAGAAGATGATTTTTTCCAAATTGTATACCATTTATAGGTATATAGTGGCACACATTTTTTCTGAGTTAAAGTCTTCTACATGAGTCTTTAAAAGTTAGACAGATTTTCCAGCTGGTCTGTCTGAAGAAAAAGAATAATAAATAAATTAAATTAAAAAAAAAAATAAATAAATTCAGGTAACAGTGATTCTGTGATACAATTGTTTGTCTGCAGTGCTTTAGGTCAGCAGTTTGAGGACTCAGATTATGGAAAATTTCAATTCCCTTCTCTGCCAAAGGTATTTGCACAAGTATTTGTACTTTGGGGATTCTAGATAAACTATAGCAGTGTAAAGAGTAGCGACTTCTTTACTCCCCTTGCATCTGATCCACTTTTACTTCAGAAACACTGCAAAACTCATTTCAGAGAATGCTTCTCTTTGGTCTGATGGGCAGAATATTAATATGGAAAGCAAAAGGAGATGGCTGCATTCCAGTCCCGTGTAAAGTCAATATATATATATTTTTAATAGAGTGGAAGACCTCCAGCAATATAGTTTATACCAGACTGCACTGGTGCCTGTGGTATTGAATATATAACTTAAACAGCAAATGTATTTTTTCATCTATTCAACAGCAAATATATTCTGCCACTCTTATCTGAATATAAACAAAACAAACAAATAATCATACAAAACAATATCAGGTATTTTAAAATAATTGAAGTCTTAAATTATCATGCCAACCTATTTAAACTGCTTGAATTCACACTGTGGGACAGATTTGTAGTCTTTAAAGGCATTTGTAGAAAAATCTATGCTCACTTTTTCCTTTTTAACATCTACATTTTCTTTGAAGTGTATTTGCTGATTCTACATGCTTGTCATAGCTGAGGAATATTTAGATCTTACTTGATGAGTAAGATCTTTATGTTTTGCTGATCTAGTACAACCATTGTGCAGATTCAGAAGGCAGGGTCTATCATCTGCTTCTATCATGGTAGTGAAACTCTATGAGATGGTTGAAAAAAAATGGCAGCAATTCATATTGTTATAATTAAATCAGGTAGAAGGAAGACAGTCCTGAGGAAAATAGTCATCTGTCCTTACTTTGCATCTTACTGACAGGATATCTCTCTCCACCTAGCTTTTCCTGCAGGATATGCATATAATCTTTCAATTTGAAAATAAAAAAACAAAACAAAATGTGTATACATATTTATATATATACATTGTATGTGCACAGATATATGTATATAAAATTATATATACTTTTCTTCAAAATTCCTGATGCTAGAAAGATGAAAATGCAATTAACTCTCTTCAGAAATGTCTCTCATAAATAAAAACATCTGAATATTATTTAAATGTGAAAATTCCATCGGTAGATCACATCTTGATTGCTCCCTGTCATAAACTTCCTTGATAAATATATTTACCAGCACAATTTTCATTCCTTAGACTGTGCTCTCTGACCTTTTTTCATTTTCCTTAATTCTAGTCACCTATTTAAAACACATAATTTGGGACTCTATTCATCATGAACTCACTCTGTACTTAGTTGAAAGTGAAAAARGAGACTTTAAAAAGCAACTCAGTGTTAAATATATCAGCATCTAGGGAGGATTACCTCTTTTTACCTATTAGGGAGGAAGCCGAGATAAACATGTTCCTCCTCAGTGACTATCAGCTAAATGGTTGTTGTTGACTGGAAAAACCTTCATTATTTTTTATGACTTCAGCCAAATTTCAGCCAAAAAATCTTKTATCAGCCAAATAACTTTGGCGCTCTGCTAATGTCATCTTAAACTTAGCAACTACTGTTTATATTTGGGTTCCAAAACAGAAAAGCACCGCATTCCTATTTTACAGAGGTAAACAACCTTTAAAGATGAAATGTATTTCCCAAGATAACAGCAAATACAAATCAGAACTTCAGGACATGCAAATTGACCAGCATGCATATGTAAAATGYTCTTTACCATTTTGGATTTGCCTCACTTAAATCTCACTGTCTAAAAAGTGTAAGGTGGTTATCAAGTTGTTTCCCTCTTTGGAAATGTCTTCRTAAAGGGATTGTACCAGATGCCCAACTTCTTGTCATGGTTTAAACCCAGCTGGCAATTAAGCACCGCACAGACACTGGCCCACCCACTCCATCCTGGTGGAATGGAGTGGAAAATAAAAAGTGAAACTTGTAGGTTGAGATATGAACAGTTTTATAATTGAAACAAAAGTTACATAAAGTAATAATAGTAAATAATAATGATGATAATGAAAGGAAAAAAACAACCAAATAAGGAAAAAGAAGTGATGCACAATTCAAYTGCTCACAACCTTCTGACCAATTTCAGAGCCTGTCCCTGCAGGCAAATCAAACACTCTCTGGGTAACTCCCCCAGTTTTTTAACTGGCCATGACTATTCTATTGTGTGGATTATCCCTTTGTCAGTTTGGGTCACTTGTCCTGATTATGCCCCCTCCCAGCTTTTTCTTGTGTGCCTCCTCACTGCAGAGCATTGCACAGTCTGTGACTTAGGATAAATACCATCTAGCAGGAACCAAAACATCAGCACATTATCAACATTATTCTCATACTGAATCCAAAACTCAACACTGTAGCAGCTACCAAGAAGAATTCTACTCTATTCCAGCTGAAATCAGGACAGTTGTATATGGATGCAGTTAATTAAATGAGAATAGCATTTCGTCTTACTAATTAACAGTTTTCTTACAGTTGCACCTGCTGAGAATTTCTTCGTTTCTAAATCAGAGCAGTTGAGAATCTACTGTCTCATTTTAGAAAACTTAAGGAAGGAAATCTAAGAAAGTTAGGAGGGGAAACTTTTACATGATTTGAAAATAAATGCTTCAGGGGAATAAAGCAAGACAAACTTACATGGATATCAAACTCTAAATACTGCACTAATTAGATGCCTATTGTAAGCTACAAATTAAGATGACTATCTTATATATATTAGCCTTCCTCTAGAGATACACAGCTGCAGATACACAGCTGCAGATACACAGCTACCAGTGAGGTAGATCTTATCCTGAATGTTTATATTGAAATTATTATAAGAATATTTGGAAGCATCAATGAGACAGAATGCCAGATCAAGTAAGGCACAGTGCTGAGAATATTCATCTCAAGCAATTAAGCAAAGGATTCAATTCAATCTTAGATGTAAAAATTGTAGATTACTAAATCTGTTTAAAAATGCTAGACTACCTTTATAGTCAGAGGTAAAACCAGACACTTCAAAGAATGGTTCATGCAATTTACAWCACCATCTCACAAAATAAAATCAATCACCTCAGGACGACATTTATTTCTCTATATTAAAATTAGATGGTCCAAGTAAGGTGACCTACTCAGGCTCAGATATCTAATCTTCACATCCTCAGGTTAGAAAAGGATATAAAAAATATCTCCCATAAATCTGAGGGATAAATATAAATAAATGTCTGATATGAACATTAAAAAACATGTCCATATAATTATGAATGGCAACACTGGGAGATAATCAAGAGAATAAAGTCATCCAGGTAACAGTCACGCAGCTCTGTTCTATCTCCGGTGCTCCTTAGCTCTTATTTAGTCCCTGCTTTATATCACGTGTCTCATCCCTACATTTTCTCAATGAATAAATGAAGTTTGGATATCCACTGCTAGCAAGTGCCCTGGCTCAATCCCTTGTAAAAAATTTCAGACCCAGCTGTTCAAGCAGTTAGTCAATAAGATTCCCTGTGACACTGCCCTCAGGGACAAGGAAGCAGAACACAGCTGGTAGATCTTTAAGGACACTTTACATAACACACAAGAGCTCTCAAACTCCAGGTGTCAGAAATGAGAAAAGGAAGACAAAAGTCTGGGAAGGTGCCCTCTGGGGAGGGCAAGAAGGAAATTCACAGGCAGTGGAAGCAGAGACAGGCATTGTGGGCAGAGTATAAAGATGCTGTCAAGTTGTGTGGGGCTGGGGTTCGGATGGYTGGGGAATGTCTTAAATTGAATTTGTCAAGAGTAATAAGAAGGGCTTCTGCAGATATCGTCACCCAGAAAAGGAAAGTGAAAGGACATGTGTGGGTCAACACATCTGAGGGAAAGAATGCCATCCACAGGGTCCTGGGCAGGCTCGAGAASTGGGTCCRAGTGAACCTCATGAGATTCAAKGACAAGGTGCTGCACCTGGGTCAGGTCCATTTAGGGAAAAAAAATCTTTCTTCATTCAGACGTAGAAAAATTGCAGCTATAGCCTTTCAATATTTCCAGTGATTTTTTTTTCTTTATTCCGAGAAAAAGGTAAATATTATTTGGTTTTGTTTTTTGGTTTT
>NW_026623356.1:752113-768260 GCF_030028575.1 Malurus melanocephalus
TGTTTCACAGTAGGCACAGACTGTGGGAGGTAGATGGTAGGATAAGTGTGGATGTGTAAATGCTGTTCATGTTCAACTGTGGTGATAAAATCAAATTACCCCCCATAAAACATTTTTGGCAGGTACAGCCAGACTGTACTGAAACTAGATTAAGTGTAGAAATCAGCATGGAGCAACAAAGAATATTTTTCAGTGTATTTAGATCCTAAAATAYCTTCTTAGAAATCATGTCTGCATTTCAGAAACAAAATGATGTAAAATACAGAAGTGGAGTAAATTCTACCTTCTACCTGACACAGGTATTCTATTTTTAAAGACATTATAAGAAAACTTAGCTGAAATTTCTGTCAATAATTGTTAAAGGTACAGCTTGACCGAATTGCATTCTCTTCATGTGCAATTTCAGTTTTCCTTCAAAGCCCAAATATTTTTTGTGTATGGCTCAACAATGGTAATGTTAAACTTCCCACTGGATGGTCCCACCATTGATAGCTGAAAAATACCAGTGTTCTAATAATTTTCACTGGTATTATTMTTGTAATTGTCTGTTACTGTCAATTATTATTATCATTATTATTGCTACTAGTTTTTTTATTATTGATTTTATCACTAAAAGTTTTTAGTTTTGAAACACTCATATCTCTTACTAGAAAAATAAGTTGGCTTTTTTGAAGAATGAGATATTTTAACACCTGTGGAACATCCCACATTTGGTAAAAATCTCAGCAAATAATATTTAACAAAAGATTACAGTTTTGGGTTTTGAAAATTTTTAAACTGCATCTTTTCTCTTAACAAGCACAATTCAGATTTTCCAGAATAGAGATCATTAACTGACATTTGAATGAAAATTCAAATAATTAATATCTCAGATCCAACTTATTTTTTTCAATAAATAAACATTTCTATTTTGTCCTTTTTAAAATTTCTACCTTTTTTCTTCATACTGTTATATATATTACATCTATATAAATTTAAATAAGAAAAATCAAATTATTTTAAAACACAATCAATTTTGCAGAGTACCAAATTACAAAATGTAATGAGGTTTTCTTTCAACCATTTTAGTTATTTTTGTGAATGGTAGGTAGCAGGGGAGCCTGATATTGTCTCTGACTACAGGGAAGTACTCAAACTCTACAGCAGATTGTGTTTAGCACAGCACTTTTACCACACCACAAAATATGTTTAAGATTATTCTGTTTGGTAAGTGCATAAGTAAACATATATTTATCACACAGGAGATTTTAGATGCAGGTAGAAGTAGAAAACTGTTTGGACATGTTTTTTTTTAAATTATGTTTGGATGTGCTTTTATTACTATAATTAAATTACTACACTGGAGTGGTTCAGTGTGATGTGTAGATATTTAATGTAACTATAACTGTACCTCACTTTCAGATGCTTCCTGAATATCTTCATCTGAACATTTTTCCTGAATGTCTTCTGTTTTCATACGCATTTACCCTATCTCTTCACAGCAGCAGAAATCAATCTACAGGCAGCATTGCAGGATATTCCTATTAGAAATGCTTGTCCCTTGAACTTGGTGAAGAAACAAGACCTTGAAATTGTCCATAACACTCTTCATTGCAGATTTTGGGGTGTTTTTGCTGGTGATTTGGGTTTTCCTTTGAGTTTTGGTGCTACATGTTAGGTATCAGAGGCAGTTGTATGGATTTTAATTAAAAATACATTTTCTTTTATGGTAGCGTAGCATGACATGATCTGAAAACAGAAAGAAACCTTAAAATTTGCTTAAAATGAACAAATAAGAACRGTAGAATGTAAAATTAAAAATCAAATCAATAACTGTGTAAAAAAGAGACTTCTAAAAAATTTCCTTTAGTTCAGGAAACACTGCTTTAAGTTTCAGCTGATACTTCTTATATAAGGAATTTGAAAGTCAAGAGGGAATGAATTTGGTGTGCATGTAAAGGCAGGAGGTTTTAAAAGTATATAAACCCMAAATTTAGGCTATGTGGCTAAAAAATGTATAAATATTTATAGACTTTTTTGCTATTGAGCAGAGAGTTCCTAATTGCAGAGCCTGTGTGACTTGTCAGAGACTTGAGGACCTGCAGAGTGAAGAATAACCTGTTTGGAGAGATGTCTAAGTGAAACATAGAGAGGAGATCAAGCAAAGGACATAACTCTGAGAAGGACTGATAATTCCATAGAAGGAAGATGTGGTATCAGCTTTCTTGCMTTTTGCTTTTGAGAAGAAAAAGGGAATCAGAACACTGGGAAAAATATATAGTGTCACCCATTGTACTGAGGGGTTGATGGAAGGTGTAAGGGAATGCACCTGGAATTCAGGACCACAGTGCAAAACTGAGTGAAAATGAGTAAAAACTGGAAGTAGGACTATAGTCCAATATTAGATGGGACACTGAATTGAAGGTATTTCAAGAGGGAAAGAAATTACTGTAGAGATGGAAATCAAAATATGATCCATGAGCAGTCACAAGTAAATGCAGTATGTCTTAACAAAACATAAATCAGGGAGATAAAAAAGCACAAACAAATTATTAAACATGGTTCCAGCAATCATTTCCAATCATTCTGGTCCAAGCTTAAACCAGACATGAACAATGATTTTGACAAAAAATAATGCCCAGCTGTTACAAAGCTATATCAATCATGACAAAAAAGCTGGAGAAGTAAGTAAAACAACTCTTCTTATTTTATGAATGGAGGCTAAATGTAATTAAAGTTTAATGTAAATATGCTTCATGGTGAAAGCTGAATATTTTTAGACTATTTGGTTCCATAAAATTGCATTCAGCTTGAAGGTTGATTAGTGCTTAGAAAACAAGAAAAAAGAAACCACTATAAAACCCAAGCAACATAGGCTAAAATGATATAATCTTTAAATATTCTGTCAACATTTTTTAATAGAGTAGCATTTATTAAATCTGTTAAGAGATATAGCACTAGGCAAGATTCCAAGGCAGACTTTAATAATGGTAAGATTCTGCAGTGTGATAGAATTCTACTTTCATCTGTCTATTGGGTCTTTAATACATTTTAATGGTGTCATTTATGTCAGTCTTAGCAACATTTTTAGTGACAGGTGTTTGAGACTGCATCAGAAGATAACTYTAGAAGTTACAGGTACTAGATGTCGCTCCGCCCTGAAGGTTGTGTACGTGTTTTCTTTGTCTCAGGTTTMATTAATATTGTTTCCAGTAAGCTTATACACGACAAAACTGTTTGCAAAGCTTCAGTTTTCATGTAACATATTAATATGTATTCAGAAGTCTTGAACTTAAAGCAGTGAATATAAAGTAAAAATGTTAATAATAGACAAATTACTGCAATTTTTTGGAAAAAAAAAAACCAAAAAAACTTACAAATTAAAAAAAAAAATACTGGTAATAAAGTACTGAAAACCTATGCCAGTTCACTTACTGAAACAACCCTTCAAACCAAACCCCACATGTTGTAGCACACTTCACTTGGGTCTGAATATGTCTGCCTTTGGGTACACTTCTTGGGCTGGTCCATTGCTCATGTTAGGGATCTTTTTGGGTAATATCATCATTTCTAAAGACCTCTCAGGTTTTATTTTTCCACTGCAGAAAACAACTATCAAGATAAAATGGGGGAGAACTGGCATATAATTGATTTATTCCTGACACAAAACTAGGATGAAACTTGGTAGGATACACAGACTGAAGACCTGCTCTCATATAGAAGGAGAACTTTTGCTTATGCTAACAAGGCAATTCCATATGTGGCCTTGTCCTGACACTGCTTTTGGCACCTTGACAATCAGTAATGATTAGTATGGTCTCTTGGCTTATTTCCCTGTGCATGTGTCTGTCTAGCTATCCATCTGTGTGGTGTGTGCATGTGTGAACATAAAYACATTTATATAAAAATGAAGAGGAGAGGCTGTTAAAGGAAATATCCAGAAAATTCTCTCCCCCAAAAATCTGGGTTCTTATATCAATATTGCTCATCTACAAAGGTATTCCAATTATTGAAAATAAAACCCAGAATAAATGACTATCTGCTGTAATTCCTCCTTTTCCCAAAAATAAAAACAACAAAAAACTCAACCCCCAAACCAAATGCAAACAACAAAGCAAAATAACAGCAACAAAAATAAAAAGGGAGGGGGGGAAGGTTTGTGATTGTAAAGAAATTTTTAACAATATATAATTCCTTCAAGGATAAAAACTTTATCTTGCGCAACTGAATAGGACACAACAAAGGTTGCTTTTTTATAAATATTCAGTTTAGAGTCCTATGTGCTTTATAGAAACCCTGACTGCTGACTTACTGTGTGTTGTAATAAGTGAAAAACAAATCTATGATGGCTCCCTGCAGAGTGAGATATCCAGTTCACTGTCTTGAAGTCMCATCCTAGTAGAATATCTGATTCCCAGTGACCACATCACTTGACAACAAACCTGTCAAAATAGCTTTTCTCAACATTTTTTAATATATTAAATGGGATTAGATAATTTTTCAGAAATAGAAGCTTTTGAGACTATTTCTTTATGTGAAAATCTGTGACATTTTTTGAATTAAAAGGACAAAATATTTAATCCTTTTAGTTTTGTGACCAATATTTTGTATTCTCTTTCCATTTTTATATTATACATATTTTTATGTTGTCTTCCCCTGCAAGTCAGGAAGAGATAAGGACTCTTGTCCTCATTTTCTATACTATCAATGCAATGTTTTGTCATACAGTGCCAAAGGCACTCTTTGATTTCTATCTGAACCAGATTTTATCAACATCTTCTGGGCATTTAGACCATGTCTACACTTATTTATTAATATACATCACAGTGCTCCACAGGGCTCTGATCTATGATCATACTGCCAAGCAGCTGCTTGGAGCATGCCCTTRTCAGTATCTCAGTTATTTCCTTGTATTTCATTTCACCTCATTTTAGATATGTACAGTTCAAAAATCTACCTAGATTTTTGAGAACTAGTTTTCTGGATGTGAAACTCTTTATGATATGTTTGGTATCTACAAAGGGGAGGTTGAGTTTCTAGGGTTACTAATGAATATTGACTCTGGACACCACTGGAAAATCTGGGGAACTAAACTGTCCTGATATTCAGTTTTATAGTTCTCAGTTTACAAAGAATCAGAAAAAGTAGTTTGTTGAGGGAAAGAAAAAACTGACAATAAGAAAGARAAGAAATAGAATAATGCATGATAACCACATAAGTAATTTCTGATATAAAATAGTTAAGTCAGAGGATTAAATTCTTGATATACAACTATTAGGGCAGTTCCTAATTTTTTTTTTTGCATTTTTCAGAAAGCTATTTCAGATGCCAAATCACAGAGCTCTGTCAGCTGTCTTGCTGGGTAGTCATGAAGTCTGCCACTAGTAAGTAGTGTTCAAATGTTGTTCAATCCAGAGTTGCACTTGGGTTTTAGTATCCTGGTATTTACCTCCAAAGAAGTAAGCATAGCCCTCATAACCACATAACTACACACTACGTGTAGTGTTTGCCATAAGTCTTTTAAAATAGTCTTCACATTTTTGCACTATGTATCTGCATGTTTTCTCCTGCATAAACATATCTGAATATTCATATGAAATATTTTCAACTCTGCAGGCTCTTACAAAAATGTTATTTAAAAAAACTTTTTTTGTCCTATTGGTTTACAACACAATGCTGTTCCCCCATTGGCTCTCCAACATTCCTGAGCTCTGTAGTTTCTCTTCTGTATCTCAGCCCTTAGGCTGACAGAGGGGAAAGGCAGGAATTCCCAGACCAGAGGTTTTCTGCTTTACAAATTTATTGCTCAACTGAAGTGTTTATAACTCTCCATAGACTGTAAAAGAAATCTGTCTGATAAAATCAAATGTCAATGTTAATAAGTGGGTCATCTAAAATAAGATTATATAAATTAAATCCAGCTGACAATGTGATATCTTTTGTTTGTTTGTTTTTCCTTAAGTAAAACATGTAAAGAAAAAATATTCTAAGGCTATAAGATACACATGTAGAAAATATAGCAGGGAAGAAAACACACTGCATTAGAAGCTAGTCTCATTACCCTGAGATCTGAGATACATACTACCAGGTTATTAAAGTTTTTATTATCTCCTACCCTGTCTTTTCTTTCCATTTAGACATAAGTTCTTCCATGTCTCATTGTGTGTGGTGCAGAATGGAAATTTATGGATCTCTATCTACTACAGAAATGAGACATTACAAAAACCCCAAAATTATACTCCCAATGAAAGTAGTGAAGGGCTATTTCACTTTTCCTGGTAGTAACTATAATATATTTGAGTTACAATACTGGTTTTAGAAAAGAGAATAAATGGAGACCATCATGACATCACTATGAATTTCATATAATTATAACTTTAAAGGAAAAGAAAATAGGATTTGAGGGATATTGTAAATGGAAACAGATCTTCTCTTTCTTCTCTCACTTACACTTCACTTCATATTAATTTCCATGTCCCTAATAATGCAAGAACTTGGTAGGCGTCTCTATCAGAGAGCAAAGACTTATGCAAATGCTGAGTTGGAAGGTTGGGATTTTTTCTTTCATCCTTGCGCACAGACAAGCTCCTCACTCATGTATGTTTTTGAGCTCTGCTCGCTTGTATTTGAATGACTATGGAGTAAGACTGCTGGGCTGAAAATTGAACATTAAAAGCAAAGAAAATTATGTCTCCTCTTCAGTTCATTGCCTTCTCCATCACAGAGCAATAAGCCCTTGCAAACAGCACTAACTGGGGTGTATCTAAGCARGACAAAAGCAGGAAATTTTTTTAAGATAATGTGTCTGTTATTCAAGTAATTCAAATTATGTCTAAACTAGTGGAGAAATAATAATCCATTTATGTAATCATGAAGGCATTGTTCAGAATAAAATTAAATACTTCACAAAAACTCCAGGAAAAAAACTATCTATTTTCACAATCCCTTGCAGACATTAAGGACTTTTGGGAAGCTAAGTGTTACCTCCCATAAGGCGAGAGTTTTATCATAATTTATGCAAATACTATTACATTAACTCTGAATATTTGTATATTGTAAAAGTTTAATAATCCTGTGGTTGTCCATTTGACAGCATCTGAATTGGTACTAAACAGTTTTTAACCAGTAATTTTTAACAGGAAATACTCTTGGATTGCATATTTGAGACTTTTTCCTGAGTCATTTTTTAATTTGGAGATTGTTTTGAAATCCRTGGATTTTTTTGCATCCTTGAAAACTGATCTGTAATTGCAGAATAGCATGGGTATCTTTCAGAAAAGTGCTTTTTTACAGTTAYCTGTAAATGCATTTATTTGTAATGGAGTTACACTGGAGTTCCCTCCTCTAACACCTAGAAATTCAGCCTGTTTTTCCCCCTTGTGCTCAGTATTGGCCCTACATAATGTTAYTTGTCAGGGTCAACCTCTTAACTTTGTCAAAATCAGTAGCATTTTTTTTTCCCTTACACTTTTGTTTTATTCTTATTGTCAAAAACAGTAAAGCAGAAATACAATAAATSTTTAAGCTATTACTATCAGAACAAAATGCACATCACTTACAGCAGCTGATTGTTTAAAAAATAGATGCATATGCTATTTGATTTTCTGTTCACTAGAATTACTYTCTTTTTCCCTTCTTAACAAAAATTCTCTTCTTTTGATCTTATTCAGAAAGGCAGTAAGTCTTTTTTAGGACACTTGAAACCCTCAATAGATGCTGATTTTTCCACAACATCTGCCATGTTCCTATTTTTCCATGCTGAACAGACATTTTTTAGAAGTAAATGCAGAGCAAAACAGATTTTGCTAAACCTTAATTAGCATTTTTATAAAATACTTCACCCATAGAATTTAATAGGAGAACTCTTTATGGCATGACTGGCTTAGCCCAACAGTAGATGCTGTATTGCCATCTTACTTTTCTACTGGATAGAGATTGTTAGCCTTGATTTAACCTTTCACATACTATGAAGCTAAACTTTAAACCAATCTGGTTCTCCTATCATATAAGCACTTACAATACCAAGACAATGAAAACCCAATACTRTCCTGCCCCTCTTACAACAAATATTCAGTGGTGAATACATAGTGCAGTATATCATGAAGGTTTTGTTACTCAAGGTCAAGGTTCCCTTTAAAATACTGAAACATTGAAAAACAGAACTAATGTTTCTATCAAAAAACTTTGTCATAAAAATATTTCATATATATTATTTAGACAGAAACTATGTTTACAGTAAAATCTCCTTTTCTTTCAAAAAGTGACAACTTTCTGAGAATAATTTCTGTGCTAACAATAAAAGCCCTCTAACTCTTCATAAGTAGAACATCCAGGTAATTTTTTTTTTTCCCAGTTGAAGCTGACATAATAATTTGAAACACATTTCTTTATATTCATTTTTTCTCACTGTCACATATTCCTGCTTACTATGATGACCAAGCTGCACCTATGATGATATAAAAAAGAAAAATACACTGCCATGAAAAGGTGCTCCCAGGTGCACCACTGGTCTGACAGAATAATTGAAGAGGACTGCTTTCTGATGGGAAATATGATGTACATAAGAGCTCAAGAGTGCTCAAATGAGCTGCCACTAAARCATCCCTGGAAAAGTATTTTGTCAMTACTGTTGTTGGGGGTCAGAAAAAATTCAGTCACTTTCAGTGTTTCCAGATAATCTTTGCTTAATTCTGAGAGATAAGATTTATTTCTACTATTATGATTATGTTAGGCATTTTAACTCTCACAGTTAAAAATACAACAAATATAAGGAAAAGAGAAATATATACTCAGCTGATGAATTCTCATCAAATGATATTGYTTCTTACAATGAATGAATGTTAAGCATATTCTAGCCGTTCTATGGCATTTCAAAAAAATTATTTAGCTTGTTTCAYGTGCTAGAAAACAACTTTTATAATGACAATGTCAAGTAATATTTAGTACAGATTTCACAACTTTTYTTTCATTGGTATTTTATTCTATAAATACATCTTAAATATGAGGTTTTTCCAGTATTTTTTCCCATGGCAGCCTTTTTGTGATGATATWATTTTCTTAAAAGGAGTGGAAGTGAGGGGTCCCAGCTTTGAAAATTTTGAACAAAGTAACATTTTCAAGATTTTATCACCTCTGCATGTCTAAAATAAATTCTCTCGGAGCTAATTCTAKTCTGTGCCACAAAATAATTGCATTTGTTTTCTTCCATCAGTTGCATTTAACCAAAAGCTACCTTTAATCTCTGAATTATTACTCTTCCTCCCAGCTAATTTCTTTTTCCTTCTAGAAGTTGTCTCATCTGTCAGCTCATCCACTACACAGACAATTAAATATCCAGTTTTTAAGCACTCACAGATCCTTATCTGYTCCTAAGTTCCTACAGATCACCTCAACTTTATTAAGATTATTGACATTTTCAAGGTAGCTAAGGGATGTGATTCTGTCGAATAGCACCCAAGACAGTCAATATAGCAAATGTGCAATGCCTGACTAGGAGACTGTTTTTTTTTCAAGTTAATTGTTGGGATTTTTCTTGTTCTTATTGTTTTTGGTTTGGTTTGGGGTTTTTGTTAATTTTGGTAGTTGGTTTAGTGTATTTTTTTCTTTTATTTTTCCCACAAATCTTCAGCTGATCACATATGGAAACTCTGGTAAAGTCTCTTCTCCTCTCCCTGGAGTTAGAGCTCTGGAAAGTTCCAGGGTTCCCTATGTTGGCAAATGCCTTATTCAGCTGAAGATTGTTCTGAAATGTCCTTTAACTGAGCTTGCTCTTTGCAGATCAGTGCACTTCACAGACACATTTCTATAATGGTAGAATACAGAAAAAAAGTACCAACTCCTTGCTGTGCTGARCAGAGCTTGTGTTGGGTCAGACTGCCCAGGGCCTTCTGATGGAAACTGGAAGGTATTGAACAGAGTAAGGAAGGATTTTGTTTGTTTTATCTTTTAATTAGCTCCATATTTGAAAATACAGCTTAGAGGTCAGATAAGCATTTGGAGGGCTCATCTAGAAACTTGCCCAGTTAAAGCTTCTTCCAAATTCATTTTATCTGAATAATTCTATTGTTTAATTATGTATTTGCTAACTGGGACCAAAACATCTTTCAACAGATACCTCTGGGGGAAGATGAGGGAAGCCTAAGAATGAATTACTTCCTCTGCCTAGGTTCCAGAATTATAGATTCTTCATAAAAACACTTCCATCTGTTAGCATATGTTACCCAAGAAGAGCTCCTTATAAACAGGACAGTTTGTAACTTACTTTATGGAAGAAGAAGTAGTGAAGGAAGTGAAAAGTTGGGCATTCAAGTATTTCTTACCTGTCTTGTAACTCTGGATAAAACTTGCTCTGTTTGTGCCTAGACCTGCCTAGAATGTCCAAGCAGAAAACTGCAGTAAGCACTTTGAAGCTGCTGATTTGACTTCCCTTTGATTCCGGTCATATTGTTTTAAATGTCTGCAGGCATTTTTTGCCCTCATTATTCAAGTTTCGTGTTGTTTAACTGCTGTGTTGTATTTGGGTAAAAATGTAGATCAAAGTCAAAACAAAATGTAACTTGTTTTTAGGTACAAACTATATGTTAATATCATTATAATAKATTTATTCACAGTATTAGACATTCTTTCCCCCCTTCATCAGTTTCTTTACTTCATCTTTTGTTAATTGTTAGTGTCTCTTTTGCTCCCAGATCAATATATCTTACTTTATTCTGTATTTTTCTTGTCCCAAGTTTAATTTTTATAGATGATATATGAATTCCTCACATACGTAGAACTCATGGTCATAGCTTGCTTTTTCTCACTCAGATTKTGATTTCTGAAAGCGGATATACACCTGATGTGGAATATTTTACAAGTCAGTAGCAATCATTCATTGTCAGTCTAAGAGGAAATTTTAGTGACTCTGAATTTCCATGAGCTCACTCATCAAAAAGAGGTGGTGCTGACCAAATTCTGATCTTGCATTATTAATTCTGGGGTCTGTGTCTTAACTGTCCTTTCAGTTCTTCTGCGGTTTTGTATGGCATGTAGTGCGMGATTCTTAAGGTTTGTTTCCAGTAAAATTGTCATAATACAGGGAGATGGCAGAAGAGATTTTGCACTTTCAACATCCAGATGCACCACTCATAGAGATAACAGGGCTGGTCCTGTGTGCACAGCTGCTTCTTTAGTCAGTAATTCCTAGGGTGATGTGGGACCTCACCAGCTGGTCATCTGAAGATATGAATTAATAGAGTGTTTGGAGAAAATGGAATATTTRGAAAAAAAGCAACTGGCTGAATCTTTCTATTGAATATTTAATTCATTTTTCAACAGCATCCAGGGGATAATGTTGGATAGCTCTAAAATTCTACCTATACACCTCCTGGTGTGTCCAGCCCAATTTCTATGGGATGGGATGGGATTTCGAGAAGCCTGGTCCAGTGAAAGGTGTCCCTGTTCATGGCAGGGAGCTTGGAACTAGATGATCTCTAAGGCTGCTTCCAACTCAAACCATTCTAGAACTGTTTGATAAACAGCTTCAGTGGAGTGTCCCAAATAGTCATTATATATTTCATTTTATCAAAAAAAAAGGGAAGGGAAGGGAAGGGAAGGGAAGGGAAGGGAAGGGAAGGGAAGGGAAGGGAAGGGAAGGGAAGGGAAACAACATCAGAATATAAGGAAATAAAATAGAAAAGGAATATGATAAATTTACCTTGATTTTTCTCATCTATTATACAGAATAAATACAAATTAGTAATAACTCTCCTCTTGCATAACTAATCTAACTGAACTTTGTCACAAGAAATTTTGGGTTCTGGATTTGCAGGGATATGGGTGAAATTCAACCTAAAACTTAGACAAAATCTTTCAAAGGTTATACATAGGCAGCACATTTGAATAAAACTAGGGAAATTCCATCATAAAAGTTGGGGGGTTTAATTTTTTTTTTTTTTTAGTCATCAGTCACATTTTGCAGCTATTTGTTATTGCAGGTCTTCTGTCATATCAACCCAGTACTGTCATATTTCATCGTGTAATTTTTCTAGAGGAAGTACTAAACATGTATATGATTTTGCTCGTCTATGTGGATGCATTACTCACAAACCACAAAGGATGCGCTCCTCCCACAAAGAAAGGATAAGTTTGCTATCTCCTGTTTTTCACAGTAGGCACCATGAAGTTTAAAACTACCTCCCTGACAACAGTCATACTGGTTGGTTTTCAGTAACAGGTAAATTGTAGTGGTACTTCATTGGTCTCATGAGGAAATCTTAAGGAAGTTTTCAAAACCAGGCAAGACTTTGTATATGGCAGAGACAATGTTTAACACAGGGTTTCTTGCTCTTTCCACCTCTTTGTCCAGTTTATCAATAGATGGCAGCAAAAAGCCCTTTTACCTCTRATCTCCAGCCCACGGTTTACACACACTTATTTATTTAGTATTCTTTTTTATTTCTTCCTTTCTTTCTACGACAGTCATGTACATGACTATGTGACAATGCAGTTAGACTACACAACATACACAACTTCAGTATTTAACTTCTTCACCAGATTCTCGCTGGGGTRAATTCATGGAAATTCACTGAGAACTGTAAACAGCTTCTGCCAAATCCAAAAAGTTAGCAAGGAAGCATGCACCTATCTTGTAGAATATCACTGAAATAATTCAGTGGCAGATTGAAACATCCTGTGATTAAATTCCCATTTACTTACAAGCATCAAGACTCAGTCCCTAAAATCAGTGTTGCAATCTATACTTTTGATAATGTTTTTCTTTTGTTCCTCAGTTTCAGGTTTTGGAAAAGCTTTTGCTCTACCTACACATTTATAGTATTCCTTGTGCAGCTCATCATAGAAAAGCCCCTTGAGCCTAATCAGGCTGTGTAGAAAGGATCTATGGTTATTTCTGAGGGGAAAAATGCTTCCTAAAAGTACAAATCATCTTGGCAGATCCMACTCTATGTGCTCAGAAATGTTTTTTCACTTCATATAACTGTCCTGAAAAAAATTTACTTTCAAATTTTRGTACGAAAGGGAAAGGAAAATACAAGAAAATTAATAGGAATCATGGAGTTCATTAAAAGAAGCATGACTAGCAGTTTGAGGGAGAAGATTCTGCCCCTCTACTTTGCCCTTGTGAGACCCACCTGGAATTCTGCATCCATCTCTTGGGTCCTCAGCAAAAGGACATGGRCCTGTTGGAGCAAGTCCAGAGGAGGGCCAAGTAAATAATCAGAGGGCTGGAGCACCTCTCCTGTGAAGACAGGCTGAGAGAGAGTTGCAGATAAACCTGGAGAAGAGAAGGCACTGAGGAGACCTCTTAGCAGCCTTCCAGTACCTAAAAAAAGGTTTATAAAAACAGAGAGAGAGTGATTTTTACATGGACAAATTGTGATAGAAAAAGGGGTAAGGGTTTTAAAGTAAAAAAAAGAGAGATTTARACTAGTTGTTAGGAATAAATGCTTTACTGTGAGGGTGGTGAGGCACTGGCACAGGTTGCCCAGAGACATTGTGGGTGTCCCATCCCTGGAAGTGTTCAAGGACAGGCTGGATGGGGMTCTGAACAACCTGGTCTAATGGAARATGTCCTTGCCCAGGGCAGCAGGGTGAGAACAAGATGGTCTTTTGTCCCTTCCAATCCAAACCATCCTGCGATTCTATGATCTATCAGCTTTGCTGTGAATCATCTTTGCAGTCAGTTTCCTGACACCTGAGCTAGCAACACTTTATTTAACTCTCACTGCAGTACGTGTACTCTTCCTCACAGTGTGCTGTCATCGTGATGCTCTTAGGATATAAAAAGAAGAGAGCAAAAAAAAGAAAAAAAAGTAATACATAGGTAAAAATATTTGGATGCAGTGTATATTAGAAAACTGAAAAGAAAAAGAAAAAAAAACAAACCCTAAAATATCAGGTTTTTTGACACCTTTATATAAAAAAGGAAGTAAACTGTTTTCTACTGAGAACCGTGGGCCAGATACATCCCTAGTAAAAAAGGACAGGAAGAAATGCTAAGTGGTCATGTGAGATCCYACATAATTTGAAGACTTAATTTACTATCTGAACACATCAAAATAAATTGAAAATTACGTGATTCATACTGGTTTTTTTTGAGACAGATAATTTTTAATTAAAAAAAAAAATATGTGGGTGGATGTTGATTGTTAGGAATCTCAGTTCAGCTTGGATGGTTTTGCAAAAAAAGAGGTATGAATGAATTTAAAAAGAAAGGTAGGTATTATTAGAAAGGACGGGAGAAAAAAACCAAACCAGTGTACCCTTTAAAAATATCCTGGAAATGATAGATGTTGAGAGTGTGTTTAAACAATTACCAATGTCAAAGAAATTTAACACAGGTTTTGTAGTTGTCTGGCAGTGCTTAGTTACTCAGTTAAGCCAATAAAGTTATTGAGGTTTGCAAATGAAAATGAGAGATTGCCTTCATTTGCTCAAGATGTCCTTCACTTGTAACTCAAGTTTTATTTATAAGTTTTGAAAATTTTATAAATTAATATCCCATACTAGTTATAATTTTCTCTTTTGAGATTTAACATGTCATATGTGAAATTAATTATAGAAGGTCACATTTCAGTGCTACGTCTTGAGCCAATGTGGTGAAGGAATTGAAAATTTCTATATTTAATGTTCAAGACACTGCAGTTTCTGTCCTTGCTACATTACCTGTGACAGAACAAGGATGTTGCCAACAAAGCAAACACTCTTGTATGAAATCAGTGAGGCTGAATTGCCAGTGGCCAATCCATCACTTCTTGATTAGTTTTATTTTCTGTTCTCTTAAATCGTCATGCTTAAATTATTTTTAGAGAATATATTATGTGAAAACCCATCACTGGGATATTATTAGGCAAATAAATGTATTTCTTTATTGTTGTATTGAGCCTCACTGGATGGCAGGTTCCCACCAAAGCTACTCTATAACTCTTTGTCCTCAACTGGATAGAGGAAAGAGAATAAAACTAAAGGTTCACGGGTTGAGATAAGGACAAGAGAGATCAGTCGCTAGTTAATTTCTTGTAAACAGATGCAGATTAGGGAAAATTAATTTATTACCTGCCAAATTGGATTAGGATGATGATAAGCAGAACCAGATCTTAAAACACCTTCTTCCCAGTCCCTCCATTCTTCCTGGGCTGAACTTCAGTCTCTGTTTTCTCTACCTCCTCCCCTCAAGCAGCACAGGGGGACAGGGAATGGAGGGGACTGCATTTAGTTCCTCACATGCTGTTTCTGCCATTTCTTTCTCCTCAYATGGAGAGTCCCTTTTTCTACTTCTGCATGGGGTCTCTACCACTGGGAACAGTCCCCCATTAACCTTTCCAGCGTGAATCCTTCTACGCAGCTGCAGCTCTTCTTGAACTGCTCTAGCATGGGTCCCTCTCACAGGGGGCAGGTTTTTCTGAGTGTTTACTTTCTTGCAAGAAGCTTGAGGCTTCTGGAAGTACTTGTGATGCGGTGGCCTCTGCATGACAGTCCTCCTTGTTAAAAGGAATTTGAGGATGATGATCTTCAGCACACAGGGCTGTTCGTCTTCCTGGTCCGCTGTGTGTYGGAGYTGACCATTTGTCGAGTGGCGGGAGAAATGCACAACGACCACCAGAGWTGATCAGCATAACTCGTTTATTCCCTCAGCAACCAYGGCTTTTATGCCCATGTTCGCTAACGGTAATCAACCTCATACATATTACARAAACTGAGCTCCCTATAGGCTACTTTAGAAATGACACCTTGCTGTTAGCCTCACAAGCTAGCCCCATCAATCGTTAAGTGAACTTAACGAGTCTGTCTCGGGGACAGAAGACCTCTTGTAACTTTCGGCTCCAGCAAGCTACTGCTTGCAGCGGACAGCTGTTAGCAGCTTTTAGTTATACTGAGATCGGGCAATTCCAGAGTATTCTACATGTCCCTTATCGCGTAGCCAGCTTTTAAGCAGGCTCACCACAACTGTGATCCCCTGACATCACATCCAGCCAATGGCAAGGTTGAGCATTTGACATCACATCCAGCCATACTCAAGGTTGAGTATTCCTGGGATTACACATACACACACACAGAGCAACACAAGTACAAGGATGATGCCTTTACAGGTACCACACACGAAATCAGCACTAACTTAAACAACAAAAATGACCTGAACCTTTTCTTACTTGCCTTTTTCAGCATAAAA
>NW_026623356.1:768376-816189 GCF_030028575.1 Malurus melanocephalus
AAGAAGCAGAATTAGAGGAGAAACACCAGACTAGGAGAAGTCTGAGAAGACAGTAAAACCAGAAAATTTCCTTAAAAAAGCATCATGATGTATCCTCAGACAGATGACATATGCAGTTATTGAGACTCTCTCTACAAATAGCTATCCAAATGGCTCCTTTAAATTTTGACTTAATTTAAGAATGAAATTAAAAATTTAAGAATTAATTTAAGAATGACTTTAAATTCTGTGATTTGTTTTCAGACATGCATCCCTCTTTGCACCTGTTTATCTTTCCTTTCTGAAACATTTCTCCTCTTTAAATAATTTTTTTTATTTACAAGAGGCTTCGTCCTTACTTTTTGTTTTACCATGTGTCAGGATTATATCTTCATCAGAGATCACTGTCTGGGAAACCAATAAAAAAAGAATTGTGCAGCATGATGCTAGTTGTAGGTGGCCCACTTCCAAGAGCACCATAAGCTTTAGCAGATGTTGGCCAGACTGTGCTAAATATGTGTCGGCAACTTTAGGAGTCTCAGAACTCTTCAGTCAATGATCATAGACTGCTGCCCTCAGATTTATTTTGTTCAATTTTTTTTTTTGACAGATGATCCCTCAGAATCATGTGAATAGCAGAGAGAATACGCAAATAAGCAGGAACTCAAACTCCTTGTGAATGATGGTACAAATTGTCAGAAAGCAGCGAGGACCAGCTGCTCCCTAATGGATGGCAAGTCAAGTGTGATAACATGCCAGCAGGGCAGGAGCCTTAACATCCAAAGTGTTGTCCTAAAGTATCCAGCCAGGGGGAGCAAAGCAGGACCAGAGACAGAAAAAAAAAACAGATCTTTACAATATCACCTTGGGCTCTCATCTTCTCTGTACTGTAAATCTCAGGTTTTGACATTCTTATAGTCTAAACCCAGAGGAGCGAGATATCCTTGTTTATGTTACCAGCACAGCTCTTATCTCTGCCATGATGGCAGCAACCTGTGCACCATTGCAGAGTATGAAACTGCATTATAATGGACACCCTAACTATCTGCTAATAAATAGATTGAAAAGCAGCTGCAGTAGAATATTACAGACTTCTTAATGAAGCTGACAGAAAAAACACATCTGGAGATCTGCAGAAAATATATCAACTTTCAAAAAAACCCCAAACCCTTAAAGTACCCCAATYCCCMAAAAAACCCCAAACAAAACAACAAAACCCAACTCCATCACTAAAATCAAATCTCAATTAAMTTTATATTTAGTTTTTAATACTGTAAAGAATGCAACAGCTTATGTGGAGACTTCTACAAGGATATACGCTGCTAAAGTGCTTCTACATGAATGAAGAGGCAAATCCCCAGCTAGTGATTTCCAAAGATATGGAAAGGCTTTTTTGATCTACCACTCAAAATAACAATTCAAAATCAATTGCATTAAATATTTTTTTTCCTGATTGTCTATCTATTTTACTTCTGTCTCCTGCTATGAGCCTTTTTCCCTAGTCATTAATACATATTGACTGTAGCAGTATTTTAGTATTTGAAAATATTTTAGTGTTATATAGGAAAACGTTTTTGCTAGTAAGAAAATTGGGTAACAAATCAGTAGAGGCATTAGAAAGACTTTAACATCTAAATACCAARAAATAATGAGATATAATCTCATCATTTTAATCCTTTAAAAAGCCCTCTAATTCATTGTCTCCTGTGTATAATTTGTAGCACTGGATCCTAGATTATCTATGTATAACTCAAAAAAAAAAAAAAAAATAAAAAGAAAACCACCCAAAACTGTTCATCAAATGTTTCAATTGTTCATTAAGTATTAACTAACCATAGGATCGAGTAACAATTAAAATTATAGCTTGACTYAAATGTGTACATATAAGAAATTAGTTCTTGTAATTAATATTTTTTTTTCCAGTGAACTCATTTTTGTTTTTAGTGAAAGCCCCTGATACTTTGGTTAATAAAGGTAATAAGGTAATAAGGTAATAATTTGTTTTCTAGAAGGGACCTGTCTAAGTCTTAGATAGTCATAAGATTGCTTTTATTTAGGGGAGAGAAAAAACCTCCAGCAGAAGGTTCTTCTTGCTGTTATCCAACACACTAAGTAACACCTTAGGGGCACCTATTTCTCCTCTGAGTGCAAAGGGAGACTAGGGATAACTTAGACACATAATTTTCTAGTTTTGAAGCTAAGGAGACAGACCAAAAAAGTACTTTCTTARAAATAAAATTTAAAAATWTACAGTTGTATATGTATTTGCAGGAGTGCCAAAGACTCAAAGTATTACTTGCTTGTAACAGGAAGTGTTTTTAAGAGGAAACCAAAGCATTGGATGGAAATGCATGAGGACATGTTTATGCTGGAACAGTCTTCCAGTAAATTTAACAGAGAGCTTGTTAAGGACATGTATCCTTTTAGGAGAGGCAGAGAAATGTATCATTACTATTCATTTTAATAGTAGGCTGAAACCATTGCTTGAGAGATTATTCCAGGTCCATTTCCTAAAATTTCAGTGAGCTGCTCTGGCATTTCGAGCTATATTTCCAATTACATCAAGAATAACTTAACTCTAGAACTGCTGAGAAGTAGGCAGCTCAATCATGCATAAAATCTTTCCTTATTCACACATTACTTATTCTTTCACTTTCCACCAACAGTCCTAGCGTATGCTACATAGAAAATAATTATGGGCTGGTTTCTAAAGTAAAGTAAAACTTCTTTAGAAAAAAGTATTCTTTCATCTTTGAGATTAGTACCCTCATGCAAATTGCAAGTGACATGATTAAAATTCTTGCATTTCTGTGAAAWGTTTCCAAGCTTCTAACTTGCTGTGAAATTGTTGAAATTTTCAGACAATAATGGCTAGCACTTGGAAAAAAATTGTGCTTAAATGCCTGCATTATCTCCATAAGATATGCTTGATCAACTTAGTCAGCATACTTGTATTTCTAATTAAAGCACAGAACAGGAACAATGAAAGCAAGACATYWTTTTTTTTTTTTTTTTTTWTATATATATAATGATGTTTCTGCCTATTTATAATTAACAATAGTAAAGCTCAATAAACTGTGAGTTTTGCTCACAAACAATATGATGTTGTTTTCACAGCAAGTGATTTAATTATACCTTTTTAAACATTAATAGAAACCTCGGACAAGGAATTTGGTACTAAATGCTGCTAAGCATTGTGTAAAATGCCAAATTTGCCTTTTTCCGTTTTCTTTTTCTCTGTATCTGTTTCAGAAAATAGAAATTGATTTATTTTACCTGAAAATAAGATTGAAGGTCAAAGTTAAGCAGTTTTCAGGGGAAGTTTTAATTAGATAAGGTTAAAGCCCCACAGAGCTTTTCTGTCTTCTGTCTTTAATTCCCACTCTGTGAAAACCTCCTGAACTTCCCCTGCTGCTTTATTCAGATGTAATCAGCACCCTTCAATGAAACTCTAATTTAAAGAGCATTCATTACAGTAGATGACTTATTTAAATAGGTGGAAAATGAATGCCTCTGAGCAGAGAACTGCATGTTCTAAAATGAAGGTAAGATCTTATAGATAAGCTCTGTCAACACTTATCACCATTGAATGTAATTTATATCTCTATATAAAGATACATATATGCCCATATAAATAAAAAAAAAGAAATCTCTCAAATTGTTTTGCAAACATATTAGAAGCCTCTCTTGAATATTCAAATGTAAATGAATATTACTTTATTTTATTACCATTTATTTTCCATATGAGTATTATATATAATAAACCCAAAGACATCTAAATTGCTTATAGTAATGTAGTAAGTCCAAAACAGATATGAAACAAAAGAAACTGGGTTTCTTAACTCATAAACTTTGTCCGTAATTAACAGGATTCAACAAAGCTAATTTTGAATTACTTTATACCTGATGTAGTCCTGTACTCATGCATTGTAGCTGCAAATCGTTCATATAATTTTTGAATTGATGGCACTCTAAAATGTATTTTCATCCATCCAGAATCACTACAATGCTGACTGAAGTAATGAATACCTTGGATAAAAATACTAAAGCATAATTTCAAAAGTTTATGATGAAATATATTTACATTTAAAGCTACAGGACAATGGAAAATCTGCTCATCCTACTTCTAATAGGAATATCAGTATTACAATATATTGAATGAGGCAATATCTTAAGAAAATACGTATACCTTCATTAGACCAGAACTATACTCAGAAAAACTGAGACAATTYCAGGCAGGCAAGTCAATTTTTAGGGTTGAAATAAAGGAGGAACACACTTGAAAAGACCTGCAAGCTGAGAACAATTTGTTCTGAGTTTAACATAAAGGTATGGCAATCATTAGGATAGTTTGATGGGAGAGTTCATTCACAGTCATGTGGCCCCCAAAACCCAGGTCATGCAAAACCAACACAGCCAGCAAACCAGCACTTTGCAACTGATGAGAATGCARACCTGGAGGGAGTCAGTGGGACTGTGCCAAATGGTGAGGCAATGTGTAGGGGAACGGGGAGCAGGGAGGAACAGTAGATGGGATAGTCAGAAAAGGGTATAAAAGAGCTATGGTAAAACCGTGCCAATAAATGTGGTCTTTTGGCTGAGCCCTGCACCTGTTTGATGAAGTCTGTCCTGTGTTTTTATCTCTTACTATGCCTTATCTTAACTCTGTCCCTGTGTAGTCTCACTCTCTACACCACGTGTGTGTCCTGCAAGAACTCAGTGCCATCTGCTTGTGAGGTGTGTGAAGGAAATGTGCCAAACACGAGTCAGACTTGGGCTRAGGGCTCCTCTGGGCTGTGGTGTCATCTCCCAGAGCCAGTGGGGTCTCCATGTCAGCAGCTGGAGTGAGTGGGGGTATTAACACCCCCAAGCACTGGGACACTGATTATGTGTGTCCCAAAAAACAGCTACTGAGGGGACCAGCCTGAGTGAGGTGAATGAGGGATCTGGCACAGCCCATATTCCCAGCTCCAGCCACTGGGCAAGGCCGTTTGCATCTTCCCAAAACTCTGTGTGATGTGTGTACTCACAGACTGACTTTTACTTGTACTTGCTGGAGAGTGGGGTGCTTGTGTCTCACCAGGGGTCTCAGGTTCTGTGCTGGTGTCTGGAGAGAGACCTGCAAATCTGTGGGGGTCTGTGCCCTTGTGATTGCTGCATGTTTGTTGCAAGCTCCGAGCTGGACACATGGAGAGCAAGAGCCTGTGGGGTGAGTGAAAGGGCTGGGATAGGGTGGGGGTACCAAGCAGTCAGGAARGGCTGTGCTGACGCTCAGGAATTCAAAAATGTGTGTGTGCTTGTGATCCTGGAAAATTCATCACTGGTTGAAGCTGCAAACAGGAAAGTGGCAGCTCTGTCCCTTAGCCTGGGCGAAGACGCCCAGTTCCAGGGCACTGGGCTGGGCAGAAGGGTGTCCTGGCATGAGCAAAGGGAGGAGGCAGATGCTCATCCCTTCACATGTGAAAATTTACAAAGAATTTAGCCAAATTAATTACTTCAAGGATTTTAAAACTGAGGTTTCTCAAAAAATATTTTGTATCCTGTGACACAATTTCTTTCAGAATACATTTTAATTCTCAGCAAAACTGAAATTTGAGAACTCAGAACGTCCTTAAAGATACTTCAGTAGGAAAGAAAACAAAACAAAACAAAACAAAACCACATCTGCCTCTACCTACAGTCTGATCCCTAGTCATCTGTGTGGATTTTAATTACTGGTTGGCAGCCATGCTAGACAAATTTGAGCCATTACTTTATTTTTAATTAAGTTGGGAAGACTCCCTAATCAGTGTTCTAAAATGACACCAAAGCTTGCATACATATACAGATMTTTGATTCTTCTGTCCTTAATTCCTTAATTCTTAAGTCAGTAATTCTTAGGAACATGTAAAGTTCCCTTTTCCTTTTAGATATTATGGAATTCTTTTGCTGAATTTATTTACATTAGTTGACATTTTTTATTAGACTTTATGAAATATAATTTATTGTAMAAAGTACTCAGAGAAGAATGCATTGTTTCTATTTATAGATATTTTAAATTAGATAGGACTTGACTGAGAGCAGCAAGCCTGTTTAAAGAATCMAAAATATGTGGCTTGCAGTGAAAAACTAATCCATTTTCTCAATTTGAAATAYGTAATTATAATTTCTCCACAATGGAAATAAACAATTTGCCTTAGAGCTCATTTGTTTTGAATGTATGGTATTTTTCATGACTTTGAGTATATTCTATATACTTACAGAGAAGATAGTAAACATCRAGCCAGTGAACTGGAAAATCAGAGTAACTACAGCACTTAGAGTATGCTATTACTACCCAGTGGGATTTTTATTAGCCACTGGCTGTAACAAAAGCTACTGAAATATGATTTATAGTATATATAATTTTAAGCATTCAACAGTATTCTATGACCATCAAGGATCATAATTTTCACATAACTGAACATYGTTACTCAAAATTCCTTTCTGTAAAAACAAATCAACAGACTGAAAATTAGTTTCCATGGATTGAAAACAGCTCATTTAGTCTGAAGAAATTGATTCATGGAAGTCAGGGACATAAACATTCAAACAGGTTTAATCAAATGCTTAATCAATAATAATGTTGAATTTTAAGCTGACATCAGGTGATTAAAATGAACATTGTCACAGGAGGTACAGAGTTATGAATGGTCTGGCACATGAGACACAAAAATTGAACTGATTCTGAGTCTGACAGGGAATTTTAGGCATTGCTTCCCTTTGATGCCTGGATAAATGTTGCTTATATCCTTTGCTTATTGCATACTTACTAAGATTAAAACTTAATTCAGACTAAATTTATATCTACCTAGATTCTATTTTCCCACAGTAATTACAGAAGAATTCAGATTCACTCTTCTTAAAGGTGGCAAATAATCTATTTGATGAAAATAKAGCTCCACACAGAAGCATGTTCAGCTATTTGAATATCTTAGGCCTAAATTTCTATGTCTCACTTGTGCACTTGTAATGCCCTTATTCTGCTGTTCTCTTTCTTTTCTGCTGTTAAAATAAGCTTCAAAACATTGACAGGTTCTTGGAATTAAGCTTTTAAATACCAATTAACTTCTGACCAAGTAGGGTTACACACTACCTCATCACGTACCATAATCTCATAGATTCTAAAATGCTGAAAGAAGCCTAGAGTAGAATACCAAGAGAATAGAATGGTAAAAGTAGGATTAGCCTTTTCAGCCTAGTGTCATATATTTCATGTAATTGTAAGCTGGGTTCTTAAGTGGAGAGTGATTTGCAAACCTTGCCTTTAAGCAATCAAAGACAACTACGAAAAAAAAAAAAAAAACCCATAAAATTCTTATTCAGAAACATTGTCATTCCTTTAACATCGTTTAATCTTTGCRTTATCTTTCTGTGTAGATGCACCCCTTCTCATTACCAGAGCCCTGTACCTGTACTCATGTGAACGTCTGCAATTGACAGGGATAAAAAATAGAAATGAAAAGCACAAGAGTCTACTCACTAGGGAGCTGGGAACTGAAATACAGTGACTGCCAAGAGACACAGTGACTGCCAAGCAGGAATACTCTCAGAATMAGCAAAGATCTGTGTCCTGTTTCTTATTGGAAACTGATGGCARGGAATGCCAGCACACCAGAAGTACTAAAAATAGATCAAGGAGAAGAGAGCTAGGCAGTCCATACGAATTTGTTCTAAACAGAGTGACTCCAAATTCCCTGGTATGCCTCTTGACACTCCCAGGCAGCTCAGCTGACACAAAAGGACACAGTTCAACTCATGTGACTTGTAGATTAACAGAGACATTGACCCAAGAGGAACTTCCAAGGGGTGTGTAATCACTGGGTCTTGGGTTGTAGGATGAACCTGATTCTCTTCTCTTAGTAGGAGCAGGGCATAACTTCAGCTGCAGGGGTGTGCTCTGGTCATGGTGCTGAGCCACCAGAGGAAGGAGACAAGGGARGAGGTGAKAGGAGCTCRTTGCATMAAGGAAGATGTGTGGGAAAGAGAAWGGATCTTTGCAGASATCTGACACACTCCAGAGCCTAAGCCCCATGGCAAACAGGAGGAATGTTCARAAGCTGTGCTTGAGCAGAAGTCAGACAAAGACTTCCAGGACCATGGGAGCTGGAAGCTGGAAACACTTAGGGCTTTAAGAAAGCAGCAAAGTTCAGGTGGGATGTCCTGAATCATATTACTAAAGGAAAACACAGAAACACATATATACTGCATGTCAGCTCCTGGCTGTGGAGTTGTCGTGTTCAGGACTTTGGCTCTTGTAACTATGAACCCACTTCAAGGAATAAGAGCTGYTAAAGAGGATTCACCTGATAAAGTGAGGCATCGCAGTCTCCTGTGACTAACACAACGAGGAGAACTTTAAGAAAGATTAATCGGAGAAAGGAGACCAAGGCCTGAAATAAGTAGGAGAATGTATGTGGGAAAGGGCAATGGGGGGGGATTCCCTTGGAACAGTGAAGTGATTCAACATCCATTTGAAATGCCTTTTAAACATGAAGTGTTCTCATGTGTCAAGCAAAGGACAGAAACAAGGAACAGGATGCCAACAAGATATTACAGAGAACAGTAAATATGAACAGCTGAAGTATTGTGATTGTAGGGATAGTAGGATTTTTTAAAAGATAGGCAGAGAAGGTGACAAGGTGTGTAGGGAGGGGCCCTGGACTAACTTCAGATGCTGCTGTACTTGTCCTGCAGCTGATAAATAAAGAATATCTGTCTCCTTATAATGATAGTGAATGGTAGCTGTGACTACAATGACATGTGGTAACAGAGCTTCAAGATCCTAAGGAAAGACAAGAAGGCAAGCTGCAAGGACTTTAGACTTCAGGAGAGAGACTTATTTTGGAAGCTGGCATGCAAAGTTTTGGTTTGCCAAATTATTTGATGGCATACAGTCAATTTTCAATTTATTATAGATTGATGAGAGGGAATACGTTGTCAAGATACTGAACTGTCATGAAGAATTACTGAAGAATAGTAAAAAAAGCCATTATTTTTAAAGTATGTCATCCTCTTTAAAGTATGACCTTTAAATTTGTTTTTAAGAATGTGACAAATTGTTAGGTTCTTATAAGAAGAAGAGTTACAAAACCGAGTGATAGATAACATCTATATAGATGAGAAAGAAACTGGAGATGATATCAAGGCAAAAAGGACAGAAAGGATGGAAGGAAAAGTGTCAGTTCAAAGGTTCTAGTAAAGAAGATTATTGGTAACTTCATGCTCAGCACATGAAACTAATGAAGCTATGTCCAAGACACATTACAAATATTTTTAAGATGAAAAAGATSACAACTTGACCTAGCAAGTTTTAGTAAAGAGCTGGTTCAGCAYTGTACTTTGAAAGMAAATTMAAATTAATYTTATTYCCTTTAGAGATACATGCTGTTTCACATAGTTCTGATTGTCCAGGAATCCACTTTGAAAACCCATTCCCATTTTCATCCTTTTATTGTTTTCTGAAACTTCCTATACGTTCATGAAGTTATGAAAGAAGATAAGGTAGTTTGGACGATACCTAGTATTTGCTTCTCTTTAACATTTTTCAATATTTTTAGCCAGTTTTTTGGCAGGATGGATATAGAAATGGGGCATTTCTTACAGCCTTTTCAAACTTCAGAGATTGCTGCAGATTAACGCAACACAAAAAGTCACAATGTATCTTAACTGAAAATACAAATTCAGTTCAGGAACATTCTAAAGATGTTGCTTCATTTATTTCTGGGTGATTAATAAGTAGTTTTTTTTTTYCTACCTGGCTTTCTCAATGAATATGCTGCCCGAATGTCTGAGAAAAGTTGTTTTGCCTTATGTTTGCAGTTTAATCTTTATGAAACAAAAGGAAACACCTACTTGGTTATGCGTTGAATTACTGCCATTTTAAAAAGCATACATGGCTCTGTAGGTAATTTGATGTTCTTTAGCAATAATTGAGTGCTGCATTGAATCAACCATTAGAAATGTAAGCTGTGTGTATGTAGTGAAGATGGTTTATCTCAGAGCTAAGTCTMTTCACATCTCTTGACCTGGCATTCAGAACATAACATATTGTTCTCATGAAAGACTTCCTTACAAAGCAGAATGAAAAAGTTAAATTATAAGATTTTTCCATCATAGTCTTGTGGGGAAGTTTTCTCTTAGCCTGCTGATGAGACTATTTCTTTAGCAAACTGGTACCTGTCCTCCGAAGATCTAGTCCCAAATCCAGGGCACCTAGAGCTGATAGTTGTGGGTTGTGTCCTGTCAGATTCTGAAGGCCCCTGTGTCTGGATGTTCTAGGCAATGTGCTCCATTGCTTGACCTAGGATTTCTGTGGTTAATAGATTTTCATATAGTGACAAATTAGCCGAAGAAAACAGTGAATAGATTAGCTTTTTCTAGCTCTTCTTACCAAGTGACCTGCCCACTCAGCATTCAGTCCATAACCACTGTCTGAAGTAAAATATACAAACTGCAATTTTCTCTATGCACCAGTAATTTTGTTTCTGTGTGGGCCGCCAGGGTATGAATCTTTCTCACAATACTGACTTACATTCTTTGCCTCAATAGGAAGGAAGGAAAAATAAAAATATGTTCTGATTCAAATATGTTCTATAACTTGGATAGGATACCCTTTAATGTGAGAAATCATGAATTTAAATGTCCATGTATGGAAGAGGAGCTGTAATAGTTCTGTTTCATATGGGAATGCTTGAACACTTCAGCAACTACATATGAGTGAGTGCTGACAGTTTCACACACCAAAATGAATACTATCATTTATTTATTACATGGTTTAAGCTTAACTAATGGATTAGTTACTCCAGGAATTAAAGTAGATGTTTGCCTCTTCCAGTCTATCTTTGAATCAAAATTGCTCTTAGTTATCCACTGACTTGAAAAGGAATGTTTATGAGCTCATCTACTAAAATGCAATTAGATGCCTAGAGAACTTAGCCTAACAGGACTGAAAAATATATGGATCAAAGAATAGGAAGCCACAGATAAMAAAAACCCTAAAAAATACTCCAACTGACTAAATTGGTAAGATAAAAATTAAGAGGGCTGAATTCCTAGTATAATGTCTATCTCTTTCTAGTTATATATATAATGAGTTATTTATATAAAAYAGAAGAAATACATCTTCTCCCAATACAGGTTGTAGAAAGAAACCTCTGGGTGATCAATAGGGTATGGTCTTTGCTAATGTCTTTAAATACAAAATGAGTTTCTGTTCTGAATTAAGCAAAGAAGAGCTTTGAAATCATCCCACTGAAATAATGACGTAGAAGTCATTAATTGCCTTTCCTTCCCTTGGTGTGTTACAAGTGCTGTTTCAATACATAAGAAAGGAACATAATCGGTACTATTTTTGTGAAAATGTTTTCATTTATGTGCAGATCTAACATATTAATTTCTACTTAATTTACTTTTAAATGTGCAAGCAACWTAATGTCATAAATGTATTTCTACTATATTCAGTGTCTGAAATTGATCAGAGATTTTGTTGCCAGCTGTGGAAGTGCTATGATGCTTCGTGCATTATCTGACAACAGTGGGAGACTAGTGTACAAAATGAAACTTTGTAGATTCAAAATCAGTCTAAATAAATTATGTTGATCACAGAGAACAAACTATCTGACAAATGATCATGTATCAAGAAAGAAAGAAAAAAAAAAAAACAACAGAAGAAAACACACAAAACATGAAACAATACTGATATCACCTTGAAAGAAAGATGATACAAAAGTCCCTTTTTTGGTCTTGTGTCAAATTAGTTACTAATTGTGCTTCCCTGCAGAGCAAGATGGGCAACTAATGTTTTAATGATTTAAACCACTGCAGAGGTGAGCACCAGGGAGTAAATTAATCAAAATCCACAAGAACATGTATTATGTGTTCCTATTTTTCTAGACATAAGGGTCTGCACACTAGGTAACTGGTGCACCACAGTGACTTTCTTGACATGTTTGGTTRCAGAAAGAGAGAATTTTGTGTTAAGTTTTGTGCTGGTGCGGAATACCAAGCAATACAAACTATACCTAAATTTCTAACCTGCTAAAAAAKTCTTACTCCTGAATAATGAAATTTAACATTTATTTAAATAAAATCTTGTCTGCTGCTGGTAAGAGCAGTTCAGTTACATAAAAATAGACACCTAGGGCCACTTGTACTAAGCTGGTATCTCAAAATATATATGTGACATGGTAGAAAGGTCTATCCATACTCATACATTTATTATAGGTCCCCCTATATGATATATTAGCATTCAGAAACTGACTTTCAAAAACTGTATCTCTGTCTATCTCCATCTCTATCATCTATATCTGTACCTGTATCTATATCATCTCTATCTATATATCTATAACTAAATCTATCTATCTAGRCATACCTTAAAGCTTTCTGGACCTCAGTTCCCAAGCTTTGAATTTAAGTTAATGATGATTTCCTGCTTGACAGGATTTTCCTAAGGAAAATTACACATGCTAGAGTATTCAAATCACATAAAATATTATTAAAGATATTTTGCTATAAGGTCATTTACAGTCATTTACAAATAATCAGGTCATTTAGAGTTTATACCTATTTTTTATAAATTTTTATTGATTCAAGCCCATTTATGCTTAGAAATGACACAAAAGATATTCTGAAATATTTGAACCTAGTTATGAAGCTTATTGCCCTATTTAATTTTAAAAATCATTAATAAATATGAAATATATATTTTCAATAATTACCTAAATTCATTACTATTAGCACATCAAGGAGCAATAATGCACTGAAATCAGCTGGGAAATTTTAAACTACCAATTTATCTCTAACAAGCAAAGAATTTGGTATTTACCTGATGAAGCTGCAAGTTAGATAAGAGGATTTTTTTGTGAGAGAAATGTGAGTTTAAAACAAGCAARAAAAAAGCAAGTAAATAATAAGGAGGCTTGTTCACAGATTGTGTAAGTCTCACAGCGTAGCACAAATGTTTTTAAAATTAATATAAAACAGACTACCTGTTGTTATTTAATCTAAACTAGGCTATCAYGTCTCAAAGAAAATGGGGAAAGGATTTCTTTATTTTCTCCAGATTTACTCTAAGAGTAAATCTATTTTCTGTAAACTGATATTTCTTCAGCTTCTGATTGAAAACAGATTGAACTTTTTAGGTAAAATGTCTCTTACACAAYACAGGCAAAACTCCAAAGCACAGCACAACCTAAGTTTGACTGAAGAATGAATGCAGATGTTTTCCAGTTCATRCAATATGAATTCCATCACACCATCTACTCAACCAGCAGAAAAACTTAAAAGTTCTCCATATTTCTGTGAGTTTCTCAGCCTCAGRCCAATTGCACTTTCTGCATATTTCTGGTTTCAAGGCACATAATAATTAAAACAACACAAAAACCATACTTTCTGGTTTTGAACTTATCAGTGAGTAATACATTAAATTATGTTTTACTAGCAATTAATAAAAATTACAATAATTCTTTTAAGATATTGTATTCACTTTAAATTTTGCTACATGATTAGAATGAGAAGATCAAAAAATACAATATTTTCCCCTCTCCTATAATATTTCACACTATTCCATTTGGCCTAATAATAAAGAACATTTTTCTGTTAARGTCTCTGCATCACAAAGTTGCATACATAAATCATCTTGCTCATTTATTTCAGCTTCTTCAGAGAGTCTAATATCACTTCCAGGGCTRAAATCCTTTCCGTGGAATAATTTTCAAAAAAAAAAAATATTTTCCATTCTGTACAATGTATGTGTGGAATGCAAAAGAAATAGCTTTCCTTTGCTCCATTTTAAATATAGACAACTGAAAAATTAGTGCCACTATTTCCTAGTTATATAATCTTCCATACTACAGTATTTTTCTCTATGGCTGCACGACTTTGCAGTGTAAGCAGAAAACTTTATTGTTTGTACAGTATGCTTATACAAAGCCAACAGTCATAAGCTTTGCTCTTTTCTATTACGAGAAAATAGCAGCACTGATTAAATGGTACATTTTGAAAGTGCAAGGTTAATCCAGTGGAAACCTACTTTAATGAAAAAAAAATGTTCAGTCTTCACACAACAGCTGCGGATGTAACCCTTGAAGTATGAAATTTAGATGGAAACTCAAAATGCAACAACAGGTTAGAATATGCACAAATCGCTATTAAGTAAATAACATTTATGATTTATATATAATTAATTTCAGCTGTTAAAATATTTCTTCTTGTTTCAGTGAAAAATAATTTAATATTAAAATATTTGAGACATGGGGTCAAAAAACAATGAGAAATGTGTTATTTAAGATATTTTTTGTCACCTTAACTGTCTTATATCTGAAAGTCTAAATTCTAGGATCCTTATCTTTTGTTTAYCAAGCTTCTTAAACAATGCATTTTGATTTGAAGTGATATTTTTTTCTGAAGAAGAGGTCTAGGTAATGAAAGAATAAACAATGTAAAGCTAAAGAATTGTTTGGACCTTTACATTGGTATTAATAATTGTGGGTGTTAGTTTGAAAYAAAGTCTAAATATAATTGAAGGTTAGAGTACAACTACCCTTCCATTTTCCCATGTGTAAGGGAAAATTCCTTATTCAATAAGATACTCTCCTTGTAGAACATGTAAAGTTCAAGAGCTGGCAAGTGGGAGGTCAATTAAGGGTTTTGCTCTTTTTTTTTTTTTTTTTTTTTCTGTTGTACATATTTCATCATTGTAACTCTTGACATATATTTGAACCAGTTTATTGATTTCACTGAGATTTTATTATACTGCGTTAGCAAAAAAATCTTCTAAAGAATCTGCAGGTATTTCTGCCATTAATTGTCTTCCTTGGTCTTGGACAGCTGGGATAAATATGCTTCTTTGGAAACATGACACAGAAAATTTCAAGGACAGATGTAATTATTTAGTTCCTGCCTCTGAAACATTGTTTGTTTCACAGTACATCTAATTGGAAACTTGAATCCTTCTACCTTCTCACCTGAAAGAAAATTATAACTAAATCTTTGGCCAGCATAGGTCACCATAGCTCTATAATCTTTACATTAAATACTGTCATGGTAGAATATAGTTCTATTGGTTTAAAATGAATTAAATTTTTTTCAGAACAATTTTTGTTTTCATTATCTACTTTTCTGCATCATATCTATACATAGAAATGATGACTCTTTGGGTTCCTTGTATATCTCCTACTTTAATCTCTTTTCCTTTCATATGTAGTCTACTTGATGTAGAAATAATACATTATATGGAATGGTGTCTTAGTCTCTGTATAACCACTTTGTGATGATGGGACAGTTTGCTCATCTGCTTGATCCACTGTAAATTATGAAACATTCTAGGCTGATGCAATTTTTGACCAGATTCAGGGCTTACAGCAACAGAAAATTACAAAGATGCAGTAAGACTCTTTGGACCTTACATTGATAAACTATGGGTAGAAGAGTACCACATACTTTCAGAGCTGTAGTAACTTTTCATTGTGCAGGTWAGATTACWCATGAAGACTCGTATTGAAGATTTWMAATTTTATCTATAAGGCAAAAGGTGGTAACAGAAACTGATGAGGCATAAGAAGTGTCACCTACTATTAGTTTTGCCAGGCCCAGTATAGAAGCTAGACATAGATACGTACAGAAACAAACCATGATTAAAAAAAAAAAAAATCTAATGGTGTTTTCATTACACAGTGTTTGATATAAAACTGACTTAGAAGTGGTGAGACTGGCTTAAAAGGCAAACAGTGTCCTATTGGTCTGGATGCAAAACTTCTACTAGAAGTCACGTAAGGACATTATAGTAGCAGGATTTTATACTATAGCATAGTGGGGAAAAGAAAAWAAAAAAGATTATTCCTGAACTAGAAGTCCTACTTCCAATGTTTTCATTATTTTAATGGCCCATTATAACATTATGACTCATGCTAGAGCCCTCATATGGACAAAGCTTTCTTAATTTTTAATTACATTTTTATCTGGAAAAGGCCTACAAGGAAAGGCAAAACATTTTCAACATTTATTCATCATTATATTAACAGCAAGTTATTCTGCATTTCTTTCTCACCATAAAGTTATTCTGAAATTCTTTGTCACTATATGAAGAGAATGTGTATGTAATACTTAACCTAATCTTCATTTCTGATTTATTCAGTCAATTCACAAATAACTACTCTAATTTCACAATTTATCACTATGAAAAGTAATTCCAATATCACAAACAAGAATTATGTTACTGTTCTATGACTCATTGGTATGGTGTTTGAAAGTCATCACATATTTATTTATTCCTATTTCTAGAGTCAGCACTAGCAGTGTTACCAGTACTGTGAGACAATACACCAAGGACACAAAATAAAAGTGAGAAACAGAAAAATATTAGTAAAGTAAAGTGTGTGTCAAGCACTGCTGGCTGAGGAACTTTAAGAGCATGGAGTGCTATACCTGTAGAATCTATATCAGTGTATATTGCACCACCACAACAAGAGCAAGGACAAACTGAGCTACTGCCATGACAGCACAGCTGTTTGAAGAACCCTATCACTTTTGAATTATGCTCAATTCTGCAGACAAATTATCCTTAGCACAGTGTCCTGCTGTTTCATGCTATTGTCTGAGATGAAAAGAGATGATACAGATTTTTGTATTAATTCACATCCCAAAAATGCACAGGATTTGAAGTGACTTTTAGTGGTCTGAGCATAGAATTCCCTTTAAAGATTATCAAGATGTTCACGTATCTATATATACATATATGTATATATATGTATATATATGTGTATATAGATATATATATATATATATAACCTATCTACACAGTATGTACCTATCTATCCTAGAAGTGATTCCAAGTGAAAAAAAAAGCCTTTCTAGATCTAAGTAGTACAATGGAAATGAATAGCATCAGAATTTAATCTTAAATAATTTCAAAAATAACTTGCTAACCTGGAAAGAGAACAATTACTTTGAAGTTTAGATTTAGAATTAGAATATGTGTGGATTTGTTTGCATTTTTTATTATTAATTACATTTTTCAAAGAAAAATAAGAGCAATTATTAGTTATTTGGTTCTTATACAATAATTTTTAATAAACAGTTATTGTTTATTGCTGCATTTGGGTACAGCCCAGTATTTCAGATCAGGAATTCATGCTAARTTTTGCTTAAACATGCAATATAAAWAGAGTAAAAGAGTTAAAGCTGAAAAAGGTATTTTTAAATTCAGTTCTAACTTAACATTTCATTCTGGTCATTCCTTTTAAAATAACAAGATTCCAAATTATGGCCTCAAATAATCAGCTGAGCTTCAATGGTATTTTAGTAAAATATTACGTGCAGAAGACAGTTATATGTAGCAGCTGGTGTTTGAAGAATAAATTATTGCCTTTTTGCTAGTAGCTATTCTSAATGGCTCCAGTAGCTGTTACATTATAAAGTGCAGTAAACATTTGATACATTTATGGTGTGTTGACCTTGTCTGGATGCCAGATGTCCAACAAACCTGTCTATCAGTCCTCTTCAACTGCACAGGGGAGAAAAAATCATAATGGAAGGTTTGTGCACAGTGTAGTGAGAAATAAAATCAAACCTTAAAATACCTTCCTCCACCCCTCCCTTCTTCCTGKAACTAATTTTACTCCTGTGTTCTCGRCCTTTTCCCTGGACAGTGGGCAGGGAAATGGGGAAAGGCATTTTTTGTTTGACACATTGGGTCTGCTACTCCTTCCTCCTCATTGGGAGGACTCCTCACAGTCCTCCTCTGTTCCACCATAAGGTTCCTTCCACAGGAGAGAGTCCTCCATGAACTTCTTCAATGTGAGTCCTTCACGCAAACTTCAGTTCTCAATGAGCTGCTCCAGCGTGGGTCCCTACCAYGGGGTGCAGTCCTGCAGGAACACACTGCTCCAGCRTGGRTCCCCAATGGGGTCACAAGTCCTGACAGTAAWTCTGTTCCAGCATGGGGTCCTCTCYCCATGGATCCATAGGGCCTACCAGAAACCCTCTCCAGCACTGCCTTCCCATGGGGTCATATCATCCTTTGTGCATCCACCTGCTCCACCATGAACCTCCATGGGCTTCAGGGSCACAGCAGCCTCACCGTGGTCTACAATATCAGCTGCAGCAGAATCTCTTCTCCAGTGCCTGGAGCATCCCATCCCCATTCTTCTTCAGTGACCTTGGTATCTACAGAGTTTCTTAATCCTTTTGGCTGCTGTGGAACAACAGTTTTTTGCTCTTTTAAAATATGTTATCAYAGAGAGAAAATGAAGACGTTATTTTTGTGATCCTACTCATGCATAAAACCAACAGTTTCATTTGGTCATCAACTTTATTTAAAGCCAATCTATATAGTTACAGAGAATTTTAAATTTACCAGGAAATAAATAACTTTCATATGAAACTTGTTTCTAAGTTTATAAGCCTTTTTTTTTTTTTTTCATTTCTATTTGCTAAAATTATGGGAAATCATTCTTACAAGTTTGGATTTTCATAATTTTGGTGTTGATTGCATTTCCTTTTCCTTTTCCTTTTTATCCTTCTTCAAATACTTATTTTTATTCCTCAGTTTTAAGGAAAATTACTTTTTATTTAAATTGGTAAGGACAATTGCATCCTGAGCAACTTTAGTTAATTTGTCATGTTGTCAACAGTTATTCACTAATTTTTTTTTTTTTTTTTTAAATAGAGTAACATTCTTTTCCCCATATTAATATTATAAAGTTGCTGTCCTGCCATCAATATTCCAGCAAATATTTGATAGAAAATCTGTTTATTTTAAAATCTGTCTACATTAACAAATAAAAGAAGATTAGAGATTTTTAGCTGTCCTGCAGGCTAGCTTTCATGGGCTGGTTTCTCTTAACCTTGCTGAGGCTGTAATGAAGACAAGCCATGTTGTGTTTTGTCTCAGTACCAGATCTCCTCTTGCTCTCAGTTGTGCACCTCTTCCCTTGAGGTGCTTTTATTTCCCTGTGTCCATACCCCAGCCAAGGGAAAAGCCAACAATTAAAGAGTTTGGATGAACAGGAATCTCATCCTATGAATTGTTCCTGGCCTTTTAATATTTGGCAGTGCAGTAATTACTTGGCACTGTAGATAGACCTGGTGGGACTCTTTTACTGACAGCTCTGAAGGGTCAGTGCTTATATGTGTCCTCACTGAAGAGGAAAATAAATGGAATGCATGTTCTGAAGCCATTTGTGCCCCAGTGTTTCAGACAGTCAGACAGTYATTCCTTCCTGTCTGTGCCTCTGCAATCCAGCCTACATTCAACCAATCCCACCAAAAGATGAGAACTCTGAGATGTTTCATAATTGAAACAAAATAAAAGCAGATTGCTTTAAGCTGCGTTAGATCAAGTTATTCAGATCTGATAAATTGATTTTTTCAGCTATTGAGATTTAAAATATTTATGATTGGACAACATTATTTAAAGTCTTATTAATTTAGCTACATTTCAGCTGATTTAAGTAGTTCAGTAGACACAAAGGAAAAATGCRGTATTACATGTGTGAAGGCAAAAGCATTTCAGATAAAATGGTTAGCTAAATGAGCAGTTACAATTTTATATCATTTTTCAACAGCATTTTAGAGTATTCTCTATCAAATGAATAGCTACCAAAGTAAAATACTCAGCAAATTTCATACACTCTTTAGTGCTAAATAAACTCTATGGTTGTAGGCTATTTCCCATCAACACATTTTGAATTCCAAGTGACAGCTTTTAGTTTTTATTAAGATGTCATGTTTTATTTTGARAGTATTTGACAACTTTGACATTAACATGTACTGGAAAGAATATGAAACATGATGCTTGTCCACTAACGGGACACTTGACTCAGACCATACACAGTGCCAGATGAATCAGAAAGAAAAGGAAATGGATATTTTTGGTGCTATGGTCATTCCTTTTTCCTTTCCTTTCCTTTCCTTTCCTTTCCTTTCCTTTCCTTTCCTTTCCTTTCCTTTCCTTTCCTTTCCTTTCCTTTCCTTTCCTTTCCTTNCTTTCCTTTCCTTTCCTTTCCTTTCCTTTCCTTTCCTTTCCTTTCCTTTCCTTTCCTTTCCTTTCCTTTCCTTTCCTTTCCCTTTCCTAACTGTTCTTGGACAGATGCCATATCATTTCATTAAGCAGTTACTTGTACCGCTACTCCTAAAAACATTGTGACAGCTATATAGTGGAGAAAATATTTTGAAAAATTCTAATGAAAGCATGAACTGAAGTTGAAGTTGAAATACTTTCTTTAAACTTTTYAAGCAGAGCTAATAAAAGCATGACTCTGCAAACTTGGGAAAAAACATTTGCATTTCAAAAGGAAGACAAAGTATAGCAATATATGCATACAACAAATTACAGGAAAATATATATGAGGAAGATTTTTCCACTTTAGGTTTTCTGCATCATGATCTGTCTTTTCAGCAATTTTTCTTCATGTTCCCACTTTCTGATCATTTCCTTCATAACTCGCCCTGCTTTTCTCCCTCAGTTTATGCTCTCAGAAGTTGCTTTCTGAAGTTCCTCAACTTCCTGAAAGTCCTCTTATGTACCCAGCTTGTTTTCACTCTGCTGCTCTCCTGCTCCCATAAAAGTACATCTTAGTCCTCAGTTCACCACTTTTGTCATATGACTCCTAGTGATGCATTTTAGATGATTTGGTTTCAATCCAAATTGTCAGGTCGAAAGGACTGGCAGCAGGGAGGCTGTTCATTTGCAGAGCACATGCCAGGTGTAGTGGGCTTCCAGCAGCCGGGAGGCAAAGAAAGTTGGATTCAYTCCAGGCAAAAATTCTGTCCTACTTTTTCTGCCAGTTGCTGGACACCACTTGGTCTATCTGACTCTAAAAGAAGACACATTAAAAAGAAAAGCTAAATGTTGTCTATCATCTCTGGATCCCCAGAACAGTTAGAAGTGAGCTGAAACTCAGAAGTTTCTATTCTTTCACTTACTGTATTTTTTTGCATGGAGGGTAGAGTGGCAAGTTTAAGGAAATTGAAGAAATAATTATTCAGTCCTGCCTTTTATATTCAAAGGAGTGAGATATGCACTCCATAGGACAATTTATCTGTAGAGCTAGGTAGGTAACTAGGATAGATCYGACTGAATTTCCCCTAAGGATGCCTATTTTTCTCAATTGAATGKAAAAGAAGACAAAGGCAAGAGCATCAAGTATTGATGTTCATCTCTTACAATAAAGACACATGTTGAGACTGAATATAGATATATGTATCAGCTAAGGAAGTAGTTTACAGTGATAGAAATGTTTAGATGACTGATATTTCAGTCCAGTTTCCAACTTCAAAGCAGCACTGCTTGACTATCARTGACAATAGGCATCACCCATCACCAGTTGTTTTCACTGTTTGAAGCAGAAATGCTTTGACAATCATCACCTAGGAGCACACAGCACCATGGAGCAGATGTTCTGTAGTTCCTGTTGATGGCTATGGACCTTGTCATGATTTTAGTCACTGAGCTGGTTTTGTCAAGGTAGAATTAATTTCCTTCACAGTAGTCAGTGTGGGGSTGTGGTTTGTATTTGTGGTGAACACACTGTTGACAACACACCCAAGTTTTAGTGATTGCTGAGCAGTGCTTACCCAGAGTCAAGGCCTTTTCTGCTTCTCACAGCATCCCATCAGKGAACAGGGAACTTGGGAATGGACACAGACAGGACAGCTGATCCCAGCCATCCAAACCTGTATACCTTTGGGATCACATGATGTCATGGTCAGCATTAAAAGATGGGAAAGAAAGAAGGTAGGAACATTTGGGTTGATGGCCTTTGACCTCTCAGGTGACCATTACATGGGATAGAGCCCTGATTTCCTGCAGATGACTGAACTATTGGAAGGAGTGAATGAATTCCTTRTTTTGCTTTGCTTGCATGTGTGTGGTTTTTACCTATTGAACTTTCTCTATCTTAACCCACAAATGTTCTCACTTCTACCCTTCCCAGTATCCCCCCCATTCCAGAAGGAGAGAGTGGCTGTGCGGTACTGAGTTGACATTTGGGGTTAAACCATGAGAGTCCCCAGATGCAAATTGGCTAGATGAGAGAGTTCTTTGATGAAGAAAAATAAAAATTAAAAAAAAAATAAATTAAGAAATGAGGTAATCAAACTCTTCCCATCATTCTCATCACTGTATTTTATACTTCTTCGCTAGAAGAAAGGGAGGAATCATATTTCCTCCTAACATAGTCCAGCTTATTTTTGTGACTGGGATGGGTTAAAAATTTTTCAGGCATCTTTTCTAGTTCTTCTGCATCTCTTGTTTCCATCTTGCAGGTTTTATTGTTTGTACATTTTCCAGTTCTCCTTTTGAGCAATTTTACCATGACTTTTGTTTTGCTTCTTTGCCCTTATATGTTACTTAAATATTTAAGSTTAAATATGTTGCAAAATGTCAATGTATTGCTGCTGGACATTCTAATTCAGTGTGCTTATTTTGGGGTCCAGGGCAAGTAAACACTATTTATGCTTTGCTTAGTTTGTGGTGTGTTCTGTTTCCTGRATGCAACAACCCTCTACTTTGGCTACTAACCTGAAGCAAATCTGCTTCCTTCTCCAAATATGACAGTGAACCATAAAATCTGAGAACAAAGTGTTTCACTGTTATTATTTTAGAGATGAATGTATCTGGATGTGCAAACATATCTACCCCTGTGAAAACAAACAAAAGTAAATTCTCCTTTGAGYATAGATTCTGGTTCCACTCTTTCTAGATAGCYTAATTTGTAAYCCATGATACCCAGACAAATGAATTRAGACTGCAYGCAACATTTAYTTTCAAGTTAAAATCATGGCCATTTGTTTCCTTTCTCTRGGTAGATCAGTTCCTCCAGCAATCAGTAACAGTTTTCCAGCAAAGGTATTTTATAACCACTGTARATAGATTTAAATGCCCTATCAGCTTGTCATTAATTTGTCTGTTGTCACTTGAGATGTGTAAGGTCACACTATTCATAGATTTAGCATTCCAATAGCATCAGTTAGTCAGGGCACTATGCCATATAACCTACACCGTCCCCTGCAGAGGGTTCCTGGTAGAATTTGTATGGACTGTTCAAGCAATAGCAAAATCTTATTGTTTTGATATTGCTCTAGCCCCTGGGGTTCAAGAATTTTTGCTGATAGCAGGAAACCAGCTTTTTCACAGCTCCTGTGGAGTTCTGCTCAATGGTCTGGCAAGAGAGCAGCATTTTCAATAGATTTCCCTGAAAATATTTGATGCTGACAACTTGCCTTTAGCTGTCAAACTGTAAAACTGCCTCCACCTAAGTGACTGACCAGCCAAATACATTYAGGTTTCTATTTATGAAAGGGCAGRCTTTTAAATAACAAATGTAGTTTTTCCTCTGTCTAGACATAGCCACAGGAAGCATGAGATATGACAAAAAATTATTCAGCATGTGTCACTACTCCAAGAGATGTACAGGTGCACTTGGCAAGAGCCTTTTAGTGARAGTCACAATGAAGCCACACACAATTTCATTAGCACCTGCTCTTTTGGTGAACACCTGTGACCTGCAGGCAATACCTGGAAGAAATGGTGAGGAACTTAGATAATCATCCTTAGCTCTGTGAGTACTGCTGTCTTTTGAGAATTTCATCAGCTTTGCACCAAATGGGTTTGACAACCTCCATGCTTTTAAAATAAGGAGCATATTGCATTTCCAGCAGACTTTATTTACACTTACAGGTGTTAAAGTAAGTAAGTGTAAAAACAAGATGAGTAAAGTGAGCCGCAATTTAGAAAGAGGAAAAGTAAATGTTTCTTTAGCTCTCAAGTCATCTACCTTTTTAGAATACTGGAAGACTTCTGGGAGATGGGCTCTTATGATTCAGGTGAGTATGCAAATGTTGGCCTCATGCTGATTTCCTTTTATAAGCTCTTTGGCATTAGTCTAGTATTTTCTGTTTCATCACTCGCTTGTTTGGGGGAAAGAGGCAAAGAAATTTAAAAAAAAAAAAGCTTAATAGTATTTTGAAAAGAAAACCTAATATCTAAATTACTCACTGAACAAGGATTAGGAAAAAAACACAGTGAAAGTTTGTGCCAGAAATCCACATGACCTAATTGATGGCCTTCAGAAGTATCTGATTTATGCTACTTCTACAGATATTGTCTCAGGATGTGTTTAACTGTCTTTAGGAAGAAYTTCCCTTAAGAAGTAAGAAAATCAACATTTCTATCTTAAAGCAGAGATACTACTTTTAAATCCTTAAAGTTGCATATTATTAATTACACCCTGGGGAATTTTTCTAAGTACTTTTAATGCTATATACACTTTTTCAGAGCAGTTCAAGATGAGGGAATTGTGCCCAACAGGCTATTCAATATAGTTTTGTTGGATGTCAGCATTTCCAAGAGAGACATCCATAAAAAATCCAGCAAGTTTGTTCTAATCAATACATTGCATCAGTCTCTAAGTTCACTTCTTTTATGAAATCCTAGGGAAAAAGATTTACTTTGAGAAAAAAGGATGATACCCAGTAGAGATGTTTGGTAAACACCTTTATACAGGTTTAAATTAAGACTTTGATTGCTCTAGTTTGGGAACAGAAAGTAATACAACAAATTTGCCATTTCTTTCATGCTTATCTGAACTAAGTTAATAACAATTCAAAGCAATGAAATAAAAAAAGACAAGATTTTAAGGACAGAATTTGAACAACATGTTTGATATTAGTTAAAGCAAAGATATTTTTATTAGTTTTCAGAAAAAAAACCCAACAAAATAACAAACATACCCCACAAATTAACAACAATCACAAAAATGTAACCCAAACAACCTTTTTCTAAACATCTTATTTTGATGGTTTTGCTTTCCCAATATAAAATTGTTTTATGATCAAAATTTTTCCTAACCAGCTCTAAAAATAGTTCCCTAATTTAATTAAAATAATTTACTGTTTACTTTTTTATTGCTAGGCTGTATTTTCAAAAACTGTACAGTGGAGTGGATGTTTGAAACAATGAGGGTTTTTTTACTGAAAATCTAAGTGTGCAGTAGGCAATTTTAAAAAAGTTCTAAATACTTAATATCATTTAAAAGTTTGAAGTAATTGAAGTCTATTTTCTCTTTTTTTACATCTGTTTTTATTTTTTCATTTATTTCCTCAGTTTCTCTAAATCTATCWCTTGTTCTTGGTTGATCATATTGTTAAAGTGATATATGTGTGTATATATATATACATATATATATAATTGGTCTAACCTTTGCATTCTAAGTTTGTGCCAGATATTAAATTTCTCATTATATGGCCTTTTGAATTTTCCCAATTTTTCCYTTCTATATCTTTCTAGTCAGAGAAGATATTCCACATGCCTAAATCAAGCTTCCTAATCAGAGCACTTTTCTGAAAATTCAGTTTATTACTGGAATAATAAATGTACTGATATTGAGAAACAGATATTTTCTCTCTTCAGCAATTCCCTATGACTGAATGTTGTTCCTCTCAGCTGATTCTTYTATGCATATTTCTCTCTCTTTTACTCCATCCTTATCTCTATCACCTCCCTTGCTTTTCCCCAATTTTATCTGTTTTCTCTTCATCTCACATTTTTTTGTATTTTTCAATTATTGTATTTTGCAATATTCCTGTTTGATCCTAATTCTTTTATTTCCATTCCTCTAGTTAGCTCATTTTTGTCCAGGAAGCAGGAAGAACTTTGCTATTTTGGACTTAGCTTTCAAAAATGCAAATTTGGTGAGAGCAGTTAGAACTCTCCCTTCTCGTTCTTTGTGATAAAAATTCCTTTTTCTACTAGCCACAAAGGCTGGAGTGAAAGTGGAGGATTTTTTCTACTCTATTGCTGATAATAAGACAGGCTTTTCAGAAAGAAAGCAAGCACTACAGATAAATTCCTAAAGCACTGTTTTTCAATAAATGAGTTGCTACAGGACTGGATTTGGGAGATGGAAATAGAGATGAAGTACCCATTGTTCTAAACAGAGATTTTCACCCATTCTCTTATGTATCATATGCTGTATTTATAAGGTTTAAGGCATAAACATGAAATTTCAAAGCAATTGTGTTTTCTAGGCTTTTTGTTGTTATATTTTTTGTTTTATTAAACAAAAGTAAATCACATAATATGAAGATATGCCCTTTATCTTATGCAGACAGATGACTAGAGCCTGATGCAAATTTTAGGTAAGAGAACAGACCATGAAAATCTTCTAGATGTGACATTAGAAACTTCTGTATATTGCAAGTAACAGAGCAAGAAACTGCAAGAAAAGCAAATAATGCTGTGAGAGATGAAGAGATTACAATATACAAGACATGGAGGACAATATGCAAGAGATGGCTGAGCTTTGAGGAGAGCACTGGAGGCCTGTTGAGGAAAAGAATCTTRCAGATTTATCAATTGTACTAAATTTTCTGCTCACATGYATGTTCTGACTAATATTTTCATTATCAGTCATGATCAGGGAAAGGGGGGCTRGAACTACATGATCTTTAAGGTCCCTTCCAACTCAAGACATTCTATGATTTTATTWTAAGCAGACAAATGAGTTAGGATAAGGAGTCTACTGAAATTATTCTTAATGTAGAAGAAGCTAAACTGACTTGCATAAGATCTGGAACATGATGAAGGGAGGTGTGACAGAAACCTGATGAAACCCCTTTCTCTGAGCCATGGGCTGTAACAGTGTTTCATCAGGGACATATATGCAAAAATGACCTTAGGATTTCCCCTGATGAATGTATCTAAAAGAGGAATAACAAGCTTTCTCCCCTAGAGGGGAAATTATTCCTCGTTTCTTTGTTAGTTGGCACCATCTCAATTGATGAAAAGGCACTTTTGGCAGCCTATATGGAGATTATGTTTTCATCCTTCTGGCTGAAATGAAAGTAATGATGAGAAAAGAAATCAGAATCAGCAGTGACAAAGCTCAAGAAATGTTGAGACAAAAAAAGCAGCAGCACTTGCTTATACACCAGGACAAGATTCAGCCTTACATCAGGAGAAGACTAAATCTGAAATGACTGAAAAAGGCCAGTAATGAAACAGAAATTAGTAAATGCAAAAAGCCAATGTGTTTCCTTGATGGCTCTTGAAACTTTAAAAAGCTTTAAGATGTCCATTCTCACWTCGTTAATAGCATTCTTGAATTTACATATTTCTTCACACAGAAATCATCAGAAGCCCAAACACAGAATTGTAGAACAACAACATCCTAGAATCATCTGGGTTGGAAGGGACCTTCAAAGATCATTCAGTCCAATGCCCTGTTAAAAGCACAGATATCTTTCACAAGGTCAAGYTGCTCAAAGCCCCACCCAACCTGATCTTGAAAATGGCAAATTATGGGTGATCCATAGCTTCTCCACGGTACTGTTCCACTGTGTCATCATCCTCACCATTAAAATTTCTTTCCCTTCCCCAATCTATACTGTCTGTCCCTCAGTTTAAAGTCATTTCCCCATCACTCCTGTCATTCACTATAAGCTATAGTCAAAATTCTACCAAATCCCACACAGAAATCCAAGTAAATAATATCTGTAGCTCTTCCCTTCTCAARTGATGTAGTCTGTCCATTGTAGAAGGCCATTAGATTATCCAAGTGTAATTTGTCCTGCTAAAACCATGATGTCTTTACTTCCCTATCTTCCATATGCCTTGACATGACTGCCAGGAGGATTTATCCATTCCATGATCTTACGGGGCACAGAAGTGAGGCTGACTAATTGGCACTTTCCAGTTTGTCCGTGTTAATGTTTTTTTTAAAATGGGTGCAATATTCCCCCTTTTCCAGTCACTGAGGACTTTTGCTGACTGCCATGACTTTTCAAATGTGATGGGAAGCAGCTGAGTGACTGCAACAGTCAATTACCTCATGACTCAAGGTTGCATCTCATTGGGTCACACAGAGTTCTGTAACTTTGAGTTCCTCAAGTGAACTCCAACTTGATCTTTTCTCATTGTAAGAGGGATTTTATTCTCCTAATCCTTGCCTTGAGGTTCAGGGACTTGAGAAATGTGACAGATCTTGTTCTGTATTTGAAGTTTAGGGACAATGAAAATTGTTGATTTGATATTTGTTCAATTTCTAGTTCTAGAGTTATTCAGAGTTTGCTCATAATATTAAATAGCTATGATTATTCAGCCCATTAAAAAAAAAAAAAAAAAAAAAAAAAAAAAAAAAAAAAAAAAAAAAAAAAAACACCCAAAAAAACCAAAAAAAAAAAAAACAAACAGCAACAAACAAACCAAAACTAGTAAATGGGGATTTTTTTTAAATAAATATAAAAATACTAAAAAGTTTTTATATTCTGTACACAAAAAGTCTTTGCTGAATTTATAAAAATGTATGTTATTTTCCTTTTCTATGAATTGTATTTGTTGTTCAGTTTCTGCAGAAACTGATTTCCAACTCACCATACAAGGATTTTCCACAAGTAGTTTTCTGTATTTCCAAATGTATCCTGTCTTATGCCAGCTATTTCTTTTCCTTGCTTGCCTTKCTTTGCTTTGCTCCACCTTTCCTCACCTCACTTCATAACACCTTGCCTTACCTTGTCCATAAAAACTCAAAACCTTTAGTGAACAACATTTCATGCTTCATCTTCTGTCATCAGACTCACTCAAGTGTTAGCTGATGTAACTTGGCACACATATATACCAGTGCTTCATCTCTCTCTTTCCTCATTTTCCCAAAAGAAAAATTTTCACATAAAATATTTAATCTGTTTGTGTTTTTCTCCAGGAGGGAGGAAGACATACAAAGATGTTTCATCACAAGAGTACTGGGGTTTTTGGATTTTGTTTTGTGAGAAAGGATCATGCTGCCATGTTTGCAGTAAATCATAAATACTTCAGTATCTATACAGAAGAGTAGGGAGATTGGTGGGTATAAGAGTTTCTCTTCGGGTTTTTTTTTTTTTTTCCCCCCCTAAACCTTGTATTATCTACTGTATAATAGAATTGTTTTTTACACCCATTGGATAGAAACAGCCACTTTCAGACAGAAGTTGTAGCTTGCCTCATTCTAGGAAAAATATTAATTAGAATGGATTTAGTATCCAGGTCTCTCCAAGAGTGATAGAGGGAATTTAGAATTACTTGATTGGATTTAAATGTTTAGTTTTAAATATATAAAGTTAATTGAGACACATTATGCTTCATGAATTCTGTCAAGCCAATAAAGCTACCATAGAAGAGAAAGCAGGAAAGCATATCAGCACAGCAGGGAAGGTAAGCATTTCCTCATRGAATAACACAGGTATTCCTGACTGTAATTTCTACTTAGAGAGAGAATTGAGTCAGATCACWTCAGCATTAAGTAAAACAGATTTTGTTTTTTTCTAAGAAAGAAGCAAACAAAAAAGCCCTGAAATAAAAACTACTTCTAGAGAAACTTTGACAAGCCAATGAAATAAACTGGCCTAATTTTAAATGAGCAATCATTTCAGRACGTGGTCTCAAGAGCAGCCAGTACAAGTTTTAGTATCAAAATGCATATGCTCATGGACTTCTATGACTCTAGGAATACAACAGCTGGAACCTGTGAATACAGTAGGAAATAAATAATTTTAGGAAAATGAAAAATCTATTAAAAAGAAAAAAAAAATGAAGTAAAAAGGTAATGCAGAATTAAAATTATTTTATATTTAGATCAAAACTATTAAAAAAAATAAATAATATGACATTAAGAATTTAAATCTCAAGTATGACCAAAAATCCAGACCTTATACTATAAATCCGGGATGTTTTAATGAAATTTGATAAACTGGCTTCCGAAGGAAAACAAACCAGGGAATGAGCAGTATAGGGCAGGACTTGGAAGGCATGAAAAAACAGAAAAAAACAAATAATAGACTTGTTTTAAGAGTGGACTCCCATTCTCTCCAGCACCTCTCCACATGCAAGACAAGATTCTGTGCTATGATGTTAAACTTTTTTTGCTCATAGGCTTTGATAGCATCATGTACATGTTCTGACTTAGCAGATGGTATTTAATTCTAATCTTCTATTCTGTGGAAAGAATACCACGCAAGTGAAGATTTGCCTTGAGGTTGTCATTCAACATTTCATTGGCTGACCTCGCAGCCATTCAATGTATTTTAACAAGTGACAGAAATGAGTTTCAGGCAATCTCTCTCCTGATATATGTACCAGATGCCTGGACAAGAATAGAMAAGCCTGCAGCATCATTGTTTTGATGCTTGGTACTTGACAATATTCTAAAATATTAGTGTTTCAAATCTTATACTACTATTTAATACCACCAAGGGCATAAAGAAAATATAAACTAAGATGATTGATGCAGTGGCTGAAGACTGTTAAAATTGTGTAGCTGTACTGAAGATTGATGATTAAAACAGRGCCATGACAGACTTTAAATCAAATGGGGATTTTACTAGAACTTTAAGTATATACATAAAAGAGACTGCTCCTATTTATTTTTTGCCCCTTAAATGTGACCAAGTGTTGTTTAAGCAGCTACACAATAGAGAGCATTCAGTATACATACCTTGGCAGACAGGACGTCTTGAATGGGAGAAAGAAATCAGAATGGCAGGTCCTTGGGTCTTGTAATTTTTCTTTAACTTTAGAACATAAATGGAGAGTTTTAGGTACAGCAAAGGTGCTTTTTATTCTTTTTTTTTTAATCCCATACTCTACCTTTTCCACCTGMAACTGCACACAATCAATTTATTTCCCAAGAAATGCATTTTCAGAGTAATAAAATTCATTTTATATTAAAATCTGTTTTCTCTTGGTTTTGTTTGTTCTTGTTAAGCATGAGTAAATATGCCAGATATCACTTCTGCCCTTCTGTTTAAAAAGTATTATTATGTCTTTCTGAACAGTCTATTGACACAAATGTCTTTGTGCTGAAATTGGAAATTTGAGGGCAAAATGCTGTTTGCCTTGAGAYACTTTAACAGATAATTCCAAATACAGAGAATGGGGCTTCTCCTTTGCACACAGGAAATATTTTTTTTAATGTTTTATTGGTCTGAGTACCTTCACTCTTTGTAAACTTTTTCTTTCCCTTGCCTGTGCATATATTTAACATTAATACTTATGATAATTTAATACCCATGATTTTGGAAAAAATGCAATAGAAAGGGCATATTTTCTGTTGATTTCTTTTATGATTTGGTGTACCAGATCTATGGGGAAAGTGCCTCAAAAACATCTGACCACAAAAGACCCAATTTAGGTATAACCCAAAGAACATACACTATATAAACATATAGTTCAATGTTTCATTGTAAGGTAAAAACATAGGCTTTGTGCTTTTTATATGGGTATTTGATGGGAAATCTAAATTGACAATTATGAAGATGCTAAAGATAAAAAAAAATAATACTAGAATATTTTTTGCCACTGAAGTGAAGAAAAATCCCTTTCAAGATCAAGACATTTTGACCACTTTCCTCCAATCAAGAAAGCGGTATGTAGGATCCAATAATAACCTAAATGATCCACTGACAGCTTTACCAGCTCAGGMGGTCCTGAGCACAATGTGCAGGTAAGGTCAATGAATTCAACACTGCGCAGATGACTGGACTCACAATAAATCTGGTAATTAATCAACTTCACCTACAGAACAAAAATTGTTTGTAGAGCTTGCTTTGAATGTTCAGATCATCCTACACTAGCTGTTGGTTTTCAGATGGAGTCTGAGCTACGGGGGTCCATGCTTTAAGTAAAAAATAAATGTGTTTCTTTCACCTTCAGTTCTGCAGGGAAAAAAATCACAAATGACTATAATTCACCTTTGCAAAAAAAAAATTAAATATTACTGTTTTCCAAAGATCTTTAATGCAAGTATACTATTAATGGAGTGGAATATGTCCGAATCATGACAACCTGTTTTGTTGTTGTTCACATWAACTTCACTTATTTCTTGAATTCTCACAATAGTAAGTATTACATGGGATTTAGATTAGAAAATATTGTGTAACTTAATACATATTTCCTGGTTRTCTCTAAAGTTGGATTCCATAAAACCCAGATAATAATAATAAGGAAGAGCAATATATTAAGAATCCTAATGTAGGTTTCTATATTCTGGTTTATTTATGAGCTCATTGAGCAGGATCTTTTTTTAGTCAGTGGGCTCAATTAATCTGTCTTAATACTGATGGCTRTTTTCGATACTCTGGGGTTTCTGCAGCATTAACACAAGACAGCCAGACATTACAAAGGACCTGTGGGAGAGTTGTATTCTAGAATGGCAGATGGAGGACAGAAGAACACTTAAGCCTKTAAAATGACACCAGGCATCTTTGTCCAGGCAATTTATTTTTCTAGCAGTCAAGAGAKTCAAGAGACCTCAGACATTTGGCCAACTGAACAAATGCAGTTGTCTGTAACCACACTGTTTCTTAAAAGATATATATGCTTTCTGGTACCTTCATCTGCAGTGGGAGGTAAAAAGAGATCTTGCCAACTGTATTAGTAATAATAAATTTGAACTATTCAATTTGTCTTTCTGAAAAGATAGAAGTTTCCTGCTGCATATATACTAATCCATTATAAGAAAACATATAGCTGAGAAAAATAATCAAGTTTATTTTAAAATTTCCATTATAGAAGATATTTTAAAATCACTGCAAATTTCCTTGATGGCTAGTGACTCTCACTCTCAGAAAGTCTGTTTGGTTTTCCAGTCTTTATARCTTCCTTTACCATTGCTTGATTTTCTGCTATACTACATGGATGTATAATCTCAAATTCTTTTTCCTTGTGTTGATACTCATAGTCTGTGATTTATTTAGCCATGTAATCTAGCTCAGAATAAACTAGATCTATGCAGAGCTTGAATTGCTCCCAGTAAGGCATGCTTTCTGATCTTGTAACGATTTTATTGCCTAGTCAGGATTTTTTATTTGTTTGTTTTTATATCTTGGTATTCTTGAAGTGGTTCCCTGAGAAACCCAAAAGGATCCTTTTGAAGTATTTAAATCAGAACTGGAAAGACAATAGTCACTGCAACACTGGTTGTTGCAATAATACAACTTTTTTATTTAATATCACTGATATTATATTATTTCCTAGCTGGTTCTAGATGTTCCTTGTAAAAAATACTTAGATTGGTATCCTTTAAGTTTTTTTAAAGTATTTGAATTCTGCCTTTGGTTTCTGTGGAAATTCTGTGGAATACAATCAAAGTTTGTGCTTAAAGAAAAATTAATATTACATCATTCACAATCTGTAACAGAAAATCTAAATTAGGACCTCTGATGTTTTCTGGCTTAGAGGAATGGTTTTCATTCTGCGCTGTGAATGAGATKAAGTTAGAAATTCCTTCCATAGATTCACTCAATATAATAGCAATTAAATATGTACCTAAATCTGTTGAGATACCATCACACAATGACATGAAACAATTTCCTTATTAAGGCAGACAAGCACTCAGTATGTTTTCCATAATATATTGATTGTTTTTCAGTGGGATGTTATATCTTTTCRTACTAATCAGCTCTGACCTACTTGCCAGGAAGAAAGCATCYCCATAGATGGTTACCATAGTAAAACAGCAGATATTAACATGGAAGATCAATTTTAAACTTCAACCTGACATCTTAGAAGACTACAGCAAGGAACATTGAAGGCTAAAGAATGCATGCTCAATTACTTTTAAATTTATTTCTCTCTGACTACCCTTAGATCATACTGATGTTACCCCGTCTGACTTTCACATTGTGAAAGTCAAGTCAAATATTCAAAATATTTATTCCAACAGTTAATCTAGGAAAGTATTTTAAATTGATTCTCATCTTTGATGCTTTCAATTGTGTGAGAGACATTACATGAATAATATTTAAGCAGTACAGTGCCTGACATTTTAAGAGAGAGGAGTGTTCACATATTTTCTATAGTTTTTCAGTTGAGGATATCCTTTCGTTAAAAAGAAAAAGCAGAAATAATGTACAAAAAATTAGTTGGGGGTTTTGTGTCCCACAAATAGGTTCTGACCAAGGCTGCACAGCTCTCTGTGTATCACATTCCTAATAAAAATGTGTATATGTAGCAGAGACTGCAGAGAAAACTCAGTAGGCAGTGCACACAGCTTCAGAAAGCAGAACTTCAAAAAACATGAAGCTAAATCTATAAATAGTACTATCAAAGATGAAGATCTGACCTTATATGATGTCTGAGAGATAGATTAATTAAGAGAAGAATATTTACTTTGATTTCCAAGGCAAGTTATTTTGGACAAAAAAGGAAGTCTAGTCTAAATATTTTTTGCTTATAGTTAAGCATGTTTGTGTGGTCTTCACACACTGTGTGAGATAACTGTTTTATTTAATCATAGAATCATGGACTGATTTGGGAAGGGACCTTAAATGCCATGTAGTTCCAACCCTCCTTCCCTCCTTCCACAGGCAGAGATGTCTCCTGTTAGACCAGGTTGCTCAAAGCCCTGTTACAGCCTGACCTTGAACACTTAAAGGGTTGAGGCATCCACTACTTCTCTGGAAAGCCCATCCCAGTGTCTCACCACCCTAAAAGTCAAATATTCCTTTTTTAGCATCTAATCCAAACCTGCCCTCTTTCCATTTAAAGACATTCTTCCCTGTGCTCTCCCTACATGCCCTTGTAAAAAGTCCATCTCCGGCCTTTCTGTAGAGCCTCTTTAGGTGTTGGAAAGCTGYTCGAAGGTCTCCACAGAGCCTTCTCTTCTCCAGGCTGAACAGCCTCTGCTCCCTCTCTCTGCCTTCATAGGAGAGGTCCTCCAGCCCTYGGATCATCTTCATGACCATCCTCTGGACTGGTTTGAACAAGTCCATGTCCTTCTTATGTTTGGGGTTCCAGAGCTGGATGCAGCACTCCATGTGGGGGATCACAAGAAATCCCTTGCGATCCCTTTCCAGGCTTTGGGCATCTCTTGCTGTCCCTGATACCAAACTGGTAGGAATGGGATAGATTGAGGCTCTCATGCCCTGGCTGCTTTAGTTCAAATCCCTCTTCACCAGTTTATCCAGCCTATGACTGGATAAGCTCTTACACTTTTCTGACAGATGTTCTCCATCAGAAGATGGAACTGTTCCCWGAAGAACAGTTTTGTCAGAGTCAGTCCCATGATCCCAGTAGCTGAATCCCTGGCTGCAGCATCASCCATGTAACCATTTGATGATTTCAGATTTGACTGGCCCTTTCAAACCCGTTTCCTCTGACTGGGAGGACGGACAAAAAACTACCTGTGCTCTGGAGCCCTTGACCATCCCCCCAGGGCATTGTAATCCTTCCTGAAGCTCCTCAGCCTGCTCCTGGCTGTATCCCTGGTGTCCATGTGAAACACAGCAGCAGATCTCAGTCAGTGAACAGTGCAATGGCTTGATCATCATTTGTTGACATCCCTGTTACAAAGCTCTGGTAAGAACAGCACCTCTCTAGATAGCACATCAGCTCAGCAAATGCCTCCATATCTCTCAGAAGAAAATCAGCTACTATATCTACTCTTTGTCTTCTCTCAGTTTCCCCTTTTATTACATGAGCCTTCCTCATCTCCAGCATCTCTCCTGAAGTGACAGGCCTTTTGTCATCAGTCTGCAGAGCAGAGGAGCAGTCCTGCAGGGGCACTTGCAAGAGAAGTTTTCTTTTCTCCTGCAGGCGCTTTCCGTGGCAAGCTTCCATTCTTCTGCATTCTGCCTGTGGCACACACTTCTATATGTGCCAGTGGGGAAGGTTTTGGTTGTTCGGTTATGGGTTGTGAGTCCACTGCAGACTGCACTTGGAATGAGCTACCTCAGCCCTTTCAGCCTCCCTGATGTCACACAGCCTTCTCACCACCTCCTGCAGCTCAGCCACCTGCGGCAGGAGGTCCCTGCCCTGGGCACACCTTTTGTGTCCTGATGMAAGAGAAAGTTGTGGGCACTGCCTGCAATCTGAGGTCTGCACTGCAGCCTCTCCCTCCAGTACCTCAGTCTGGGAGGAGGAGATGTGCACCTCTGGGACAGATGGTGCACATCTCCCGGCCAGAGCTGCAGCCTGTGCCCTCAAATGAGTGTCCACCATTGTTGGCCAAGTGGGATGAGTGCCCTTGGTCTGTGCATGTGGTCACAAAATGGTGCCTGGTTGCTGGGTTAGGTGAACTTTGTCTCTCTCTTCACTGGTAGAATGTCCCTTGCCTTTCCTGTGCACTTTCCCATGTGAATTCCCACTTCAAGAGCCATTTCATGCGCTGATTGACACATGTCCTCTGTCCTGTCCTCTGTGCTCCTGGTCACAGTGCTCCCCAGGGCTGCCCTTTGTGGCTGTCATTGCTCCTCACCCTCCCCATGCCTGTTCTCATGCTCCTGGTGGGTCTCAGTGTTCCATTCACGTTTTCCCATCTCGGGTAAAAAAAAACCCAAAACACATGGAAGGTTCCCAGTATGAAAGAAGGCAGGTAAGATAACACTAATGCTACATTAGAGATGTTGGAGTAGTGCCATGTGCCATGTCAAAAAAAAAAAAACAAAAAAACAAAAAAACCTATTTTTATGAAATTTGTAAGAAGAAAACCATCCTGGAAACTTTGAGGAATTGAAACAACACATATCAAAAGCCARGGATAAAAATGATAAATAAATTTCTCAATTTCTATGATTTAAATGCCTGAAAGTTAAAGTTCTTAAAAAGGATTCCTATGAAAATGATTTCTGTGGAAGTTCGAACTTAATTTTTGTTTTCAATAAATTTCAGTACACAACAATGCTTCATTGACTTCCTTTGAATACTGAATATCAATACTTCATTTGAAATTATACCCCATATAGGTTTGATATTGAAATGCAGTAGAAAGTGATAGTCTAGAGGACTTGGCTCATAAAGAATAATGAACACAGCTGTTATAAAAGTAATACCTGCTGTAGGAGATCACACTGACATTTTTATTAGAATTATTTTCACTTTTMTTAGGAATATATTCATTTTTCAGGGTTATGTGAGATGCTGAAAAACACTGAGAACAGTTCTAATAAATACTTTTTTCTTTCAGTTTCCACTGTAGAGACATGAGGTATTTAAAACCTTATAGATATACATGCATTTTCTGTTTTTTCCCCTTTTCACTTTTTTTCCTTTTTTCTTTTTATTCTGTTTCTATGACTAAAGTGAATCACTAGGTAAGTACCATAACAGTAATAAAAAAGAGTAAAAGTAAATTAGCCACCAATTATTATTCAGAGAAAGTTCCCATTTATTTCAAAGTTTCAAGGGGACTGGTAGGTGGTTGATCTATGAATGCCCTGCCTGCTGAGTTCCTGCTGAGAAAAGGTCAATGTCATTCATTGTGTCATTTTTCTTTTTCTGCCGTTTTTGCTCCTTTTCTGTTAGTCAGCAATTCTAAACTATGACAATTATTGTCTTACTTTGGACTGTTTGATGCACTCTGGCCCTAAATTTTGTGGCTTGTGTGGCATGAATAAGCATTAGATCCCAAAGTTCAGTAGAACAAGTTCTAAGAAGCCCCAGGATTCAATGGAGAATAGGGCTGATGTTTAATCAGGAGACTCTGTACCGCTTGATTGACATTAAGAACTGGTTTTGGCTAAAGCAACCAGAAATCAAGAGAGGTTTTTAAGCTTAGATGAGCTCTAGTGGCCAGTGATCTTTGCAGGCAGCAACACCACTGTATTTGAGGGCCACAGTGCTACAATACATTCAGGAATAACAGACTTTTCAAACTTTTGTACATTTATTTTATCTTAATAAGAAATAAGTCCTTGGTCAGCTGGCACCCTAGAATTTAACAAAGAACTGAGAATGGTTCATAAAGTAGAAGGACATTCAAGAAAATAAAACAAGAAAAGTTTGGCGTAATACAGTGTAATGGGAAGAAACACCTTTAGATGATCTCTTAGGGGAACATAGTGTGGTCAAAGTCCTTTTTATTGGTTTTTTTTTTAATGTTTTTTTTTGTTTGTTTGTTTGTTTTTTTTGGTTTTTTGCTTTTTTTTTGTTTTTTTTACTGTTTTATATTGAAAAACACAAGCACCATTTTCTGCCCAGTACCTAGCATACATCAAAATCAGCTTTAGCCCACAGCCCCTGGTTCAAGGTCCTCATTTTACTTTTCCTCGGTTATATTTACCAGGAAATGTAATTGCTACMTATAACTATTGCTAGTTAATGACAGAGGCTAACCATTTCGAGAATTTCTGAGATTTTAATAGTTAGGGAAATAATTTGTGGCTAACATTTTGTCCTGTTTAAGTTATCCTTTTGGAACTCATTGTAATTTCTGTACAGAACGAAAGAAAGGGTTTCTTTTTCCAAAATTACAACTATATGAGTGGTACTGATAATTCTTTTATACAATGGCCTAGTGACTGAAAAATTCATATAGGAAGTATATGTAATATAATACATAAATACAGTACAAATAGATTTTATAACATATATGCTTCTGTGTAAACATATGTATTATTTAAAATAGTTATAAAATAAAGCCCAACACTTTCTTGTCATGAGCAATGTGTGCAAYGCAAGGACTCTGGTGATGTAGAAGAAGAACTGAAATTGAATTTTTATGTGAATGCATATTCATTCAAAATGAAGTGTTAAATATGGATTCAGAGAGCATCAGCAATTCACAGAAAGCTCTCAAGTGTATAACTTACAAAAGACAACTGAGCTGAAAAACATTAGAAATCAAATGGTTTGTTGTATAAAAGGTGAACAGAATGAAAAATAGAATTTGCAAAATTTTTGAAAGGAAGAGGAAAGCTTGATATTGAAATAGAGATGGTGGTCATGTGATACTTTGAGACGACATAAACATCAAACAATTACACTGGGCAAATGTTCAGGCCATAGCAGCTTTTATCTCTTGAAAATGTTTTACTGTTTTAAACAGACTTTCAGGGTCACTGCCTGCAACCCTGTATTTGAAACTTGTAGTCTTAATGTTTCATGCATTTTATTCTGGTCTTAACTTACTTTAATTAAAAAAAAAAAAAGATTGTTAGAAGTTATGGAGTAGCCTTTGAAAAACAATTTGCTTTTTATAGAGAATAGAAYTGCAATACTTCAGAAGTACTCTTTGAAATATATCAAGTCACACTCACCAGATAAAATAATTTATTTTGTTGCTCAGTTTTTAACCCAGTCCATTCCTGAAGATTTTTTCAGGGTTAAACCTAATTCTAACCTAATCCTTATCCAAGGGGAAATGTCAGTTTCAAACATTTTCTTCTGAAGGAATACAGTGAAGACAGGCAAACAGTAATATGTTAATAACAAGGGCATTAATAGCAAGTGAGAATCTACTAATAGCAACACACTCACTGAAATCTTTCTATCTCATTTCTCTTGACTACTCTGCAGAATCAAAACTAACAGTAAGACATTTCTCATTCAGATGCTATTTATGTTTCTAATAATTTTYATTTTCAATTGAACATAGAAATCACTTTGTCTTCAGTAACAGTTTTAGGTCTGTACCTTAATTTTGAGCATAATAAGATTCTTCAGGTGGAAGCTCAGACACAGACTGATGYGAGGGTAGGGGAGAGCACAAGTAATATGAAATTTTGATCATTTTTAAGGAAAAACAATTATTAATGAGAAACAGTGAGGTTTTCCAAGATTTTACTATCTTTTAAAATAGCGTAAAATTGCCTTTCAGATTCCAAGCATGTTTCCATGAAGATTTATAAATCACTCACTAGATATGAGAGGAAACTACTGAAAAATACAAATACTCAGTTTGCAAGAACTGTTGTAACCATGTAGTTTTGTTCTGATATTTTTTTAAATATCATTTAGAATGGGAAATGTTAATGAAAATTTCCTTTAATGGCTGGAAAATGTGATTTATTTGTTTCAACTCAGATGATATTTTTCCCCTAGGTTATTGACCTCGACAACAGTTCTAGCTGTCATAATTTAGAGTTATTAAAATTACAATAAAACCAGCATCTGTATTTGTAAAGAACACAGCTATAATGCAATTATTTTTGTTGAGAATATGTGGACCTCATCKTGCAGACAAATTGTTGGGCTTGTTCCTGTCCTCCCTGAGCAGGGATGGCTCTTTCATAAGGTTGGTGCCTTCAACTGTGTGAGAGGACATCTGGGTGAAATTAATCTCAAGTGATGGTAAAATTAGGCTGGTAAAGTTAAGCTCAGTGAATTGTCATTTGATTGTTCTTTCTTTCTTAAATATTTAGYGCTAATGCCTTAAGTACATTTATCAAGAGCAATTCTGAAATTATATTTCTATTGCTTTGGTAAACTGCATTATTCATGAATGTGTGATTGTGAAAGTCCTTATTGAATGAGACCAGACTTACAGTTAAAAYAAGAAATTCACCCCAGCTGCTCCTACCACTCTGATCTCTGAGGAGAACACAATGGGATGCATTTTCTGCCAAATTTCTATACTCCTAACACTACACAGAGTTGTCATAGCCTATGACTGTGTTAGGATAAAAGTATTACTGAATATTGTAAGATAGCTAGGAAGGCTACAGTCCAAATTTCACCACAGTGRTTTGCCACAATTTTCCAATTTCAAATTCAAGTATTTAATCCCAATCTTGAAACAGTCTCAAAAAAAAAAGTAACATTTTATCAGAATTAATGAAAACCTATGCAGTTTCTGAAGAGATTAAGCTTTTCAGACCTGCTTATTGCTATGTAACAATATAAATTTCTTGAAATATGTAGATTATTTTATTCAATTATAGGGAGAAAAAAAAAACCAAACAACCAAAAACTAAATTCCCCTCTTGGGTATTTTGAAAATATCTATGATTTTACAGAGAAAAGAGTATTGACATAAGAGAAATTAGAAAAACAAAATATCACTTCAGTTGTAGAACTAAGTCTAATAACACGGGCTTAGTGCATTTCTTCCTCTAAATGGTTTTAGTAAATTTGAAAACACCTTTGATAGTACATGGTTTGTAAAACTTAAAATGGCGTGGTAAATAAGAATACTTGCTCTAGCTGTGTAAGCATAGATGTGAGAAAATACCAGATACTCTTTTTTTTACACAACTCGTGCATACACTGAAGAGCAATCTTGCAATAAAATAACAATTGAGGGATAACAGCTTACTTCATTTTGTATGTCTTACATATCTTTCTACAATTTCATCAGTTACTTGATTTAATGGTTTACTCTTTGTAAAGAACATCATTGGTAGATTTTTCTTACTTCATTTTATCTTTTGTTAAAAAGAGTTGGTTCCTTTGTAGCAATTAACTTAGCACAGAAAAGGACTTTGGTAATAAAAGGCCCTTTTAAAGCATTGTAATGCCTGCCTGATATATGCCCTGAAGTCATCTGTGACAATTAAGCATTGAATGAGGACACTTTTGCTGAATTTCTGAAGTGAACAATAATGGATCTGGCAATATTTTCATCAGTGGCATAGAAGCAAATACAAAATCATTGCTGACAAAATATGCAGAGAGCACAAAGATTGACGGAGCAGAAAACAATGAACCGTACAGGGCAGTCACACACAATGAACTGGGTCACTGCTTGAGCTGAGTTCACTAAAACAAAGTCTGATTTACAGCTGGCAAACACAAGTGTGTCTAGAAGCCAGGAACACAGGTCATGCTTACCTGCATAAAGAAGAGTATTCTGGCTGGCTAGTGAATAGAAAAAAAGTTCTGGGGTCATGGTGTTCAAATAATTGAATGAGATACTAGCACAATGGTGAGATACAATACCATATAATGCATCTTACTAGAAGTTCCACCTATAAGATTCAAGAAAATTCACAGAAGATCCCATAAGATGATGTTACTACTGCAAAGAAAGTAGTCTTCTGAGCAGGAACTGAATGTGTTCAGTTTTTATCAGAGAAAAACTAAACTATGTCTTCTTTATGTATTAATCTCTTGGAAGAAAATGTTAAATTCTCCCAGCCTCTTTATTATACTGAAGCATGACAAGAATTGATTTCTGCTTCTGGAGCTGAACAAAGCAAAAATATTRGACAGCTAATTACTGTCAGATGTTGGCAGAGGTGATTTTGTCATAATTAGTTATTGGGGTTCAGCAAAGGGTAACCACGTGAGTACAATTGTTCAACATAGATAAGTTCAGAAAAAATATTTCAATAATCACATCTTATCTAAAATAACGTATGGAACCCATTATTTAAATTATTGTGAATCTGACAACGTATGCATCTTAATATTTTCAAACTTCTTTAGAATTGYTGTTAAAATCAATGAGACTAAATAAGAAAAACTCACATTTGAAAAGAGAGAAATATGAAAAGTTGACATGGAGGGAGAATAAATTTAATTCTAGAAAGGATTTTGAGTTTAAGGAACTATTTAAAATGTATTTAGACTTTTCTAAGCACATTTCTCAAGGAAAAGAGTTCAAGATACATATTTCATAACTTAGCAGTTTTTGTTTTTGTTTTTTTTTATTGTACAAATAGCAGACTAGTTTAAACAAGAGCAAGAATTCRGACCAGAAATTTAAGAGATGTTAAAATGGCACATTCTGATACATTTGAAAAATTCTTGTTAAATTAACACACTTTCAAAGCATTTGAATTTCTATTAGAAATATTATTATTTTCTTTAATCAGAGTTTTACTGTTTATCAGATGTAATTGACACATGATTAAAATCCAAGTGCATCAGTTTTGCAACTGTAGATCATTACTGGCCTGTGCAAGTTAGAATTCGCTATGAATTGTAGCCTGAATTTTTCGTTCTTATTCACACATGAACTTTTGGAAGAGCAGTGAAYGATAATTTAAACATGATTAATTACTCAACCCATGATAGGTTGACCATTGACTTTTGTAGTGCAGGAGTGTTTCAGCTCGGCACTGTGGAACATGTAAATGTGCCTTCATGGAATGCTTAAGGAGGCAAATAGTAAGTTATCACATATTTTCTTCTTATATAACTAGTTCAAATTGGTGCATGCATAGGTGCTCAGGCCTGTACTGCTGAATTGATATACAAGACATTATTGGGAAAGACTGAATGTTTTTGGGTTTTTTTTGGTTTTGTTTTTTTTTTTTTTTTTTTTTTTTTTTTTTTTTTTTTTTTTTTTTTTTTTGATAGCAATTTTAAGCCATTAAAAAAAAAATCTTAGCATCTGCAGATACAAAAGGAAAATAAGATCTTCTTTAAAAGATATTCTTATTCTCCATCAGTATRAGGTCCAGGTTCACTTTAAAACATTAGGGAATGGAGATATAATTGCAAGAAAAGATATTTATTAGATCTATCTGCACTCTAATGAAACACTTGTGATATAATAAATATTATATGTGAATGAGAGTAGAACAGGGCCAGAAATTTAAATGCAACTATTTTTATTTTGATTCTAGTCAATAGCATAGTTCATTTTGAACTGTCTTGCTAGAAACAAATTCAGTTGTGCTTGTAGCCAGATCGCTCTTTAAATTCTTCAGGTTCAATTTAAAATAAGCATAAAAAATATATGCTTACCAGAAGCTCTGTGAAAGAGCTTTAAATGATGCGGCTCATCATTTGGAAATCAAGCATTCTAATAGATAACTGCACAGCCAAGTATATCACAAGGGCTTGTTGAGTGCACACAGCTCACCAATCAGTTCAAACATCAGCTTTGATATCAAGATTCTTTTGAACTACCACTTACAATTTCTTCACAGAGGAAAGAAAGAAATTTTAAGAAAATGAATGTAAATAAATATGAATTAGTCCTTTCATAAAAGCCTCATTTGGGGAAACATCATCAGAGTTCATCTTCCTAAGTATCTTCAACATGAGTATAATTTTTGCAAATATGGTCTTTGAAAGTGTATAAGTTTTTACAAGATATCACATCAGGCTCATGGGTAAATGAGATTCCTTAACTCTAATAGCATAACATGCAGTGATGAGAAAAGGGTGGAGGGAAAGTTAGTGAAATCTTCAGGGTGTTCTTGCTATTATGAAAGACAAAATGCAATGCATACTTTAACTAAATTTGAGCTGAATAACATTGTCACACTTTCTATCTCTTTCCTTGTTGAAGTCTTCAGCCTTATTTTGCACATAATTTTTGCAAGCATTATCCAAGATGCAATAGAAAATAAAGTGCAGGTTAGTCTTGAGCCTGGAAATGTCAAGAGATAGAGAAACACTGCTGACACCATCAATGTCCAATCACTCCTACTGTACCACTAGACAATAAATCCAAATCTGTGTTCTTGATGTTAGAGGTGATATCTTCACTTCAGAAAGTGTACTGCTGAGGAATGAAAAACAGATGGTAAGAAATAAGTAAAATGTTCCTTTCCATTCACCAGGCACCTCATAATTTTTACTCTTTTAACTGTGAATGGGCTCGGAATGATTGATTTATCATGACCGACACCYTCACCATAATGAGTTCTTTTTTTCATGTAGGGTTGTCGTTTATTTAATGGCAAAACATTCATTAACCACCAAGCTTGACCTGAGGCTAGATCTGACACCAAATAGTAAATATTTCAGTAGCAGCTGGGATTTTGTAATCACTTGTTCCTATGCTTGTCSATTGCTGCCTAGCAATATCTAGACTTAAACTGTGAAATTTGTCCATTTTGCTGCAATGYTTGTCCCTGTGAATGTCTGTGGTCCCTGACAATTTCCTGTGGATACCAAGAAGTCTCCATGGTAAAATGACATTTAGCATGCCATGCTACACACAGAAATGAGCAGAGAGGGAGCCACAGGGTATCTGGAATAGCTTTTCTTTCATTCCAAACACAGGACAAAAAATCTGAAACATGAAAATTATTGTCTTTTTCGAATTTTGTTTTTTTTTAATTTTCATATTTGAGATAAAAGTTATTTTTACTAATGGCTGATTTGCTAAGCTTCTGGCTATARATAAGAAGGCTCAGAGTTTATGATGTTTTAACTTTAGAGCACTTCTGAAGRTGTTATCTATGCTGCCTTTATTAGACGATCTCTGAAAGTGATTTTTTCAAAAATTTAAGTGAGTGGAAGAACAATTGAATTTAATGGAGACATAATTTCAACATCCAGCCATGTCAGTCACTTCTTCTGAGCTTTTGAAAGATCATTTTTCCTTTCTGTGGTTTTTGTTCACATATTAAGTATCTGGATCTACACGAAAAATAATGATGCACGTATTAGATGATTATTACGTATGTACAGAAGGAGAAATAACTGACAAGAAATGTCAGTCCTCTATATAGCTGAACAAGCCTTGGCCTCAGCAGTGARGTTAACCCTAGTTTCAAGGATCCTCCATTTACGTTTTCCCTTGTGAATTCATAATTTTGATACCTCTTTTATAAAGAGGTATACCTCTTTTATAAAGAGAGCTTTAAAGCTCTCCTGCTGTAGAAAACTATTCTTATTAGCAAATAGTCTGAAGTATAATTAGGCCAAGTACATTTTGCAGATAGTGTCACCAGAGATGAGTTTAACTCTAAAGGCGATCCCAAAACCACAGCTAATCCCATTTTCAAACGAGATGTTAATATCTCTCATGCTCTTTGAAGACAGATGATGCTCAACCAGAGTATTAAAATAGCTCAGCAGCGTCAAAGAAGTTTCTTACTTCAAGAAACTACCCAGCTTTTGTATCTATCCTCTTAGGATGAGCTATCTGCCTTCCTCATTAGTTCCTTTCCATTAGCAGTAACATATGGTGCAAGTCCTATATCTTGGAAATTCATCACAGTAATACTAACAGAAATCTTATATCTGCATCTCCTCTGCCCTTCTTGTTATATATTTGGTTGTACTTGAATAAAGATGTGCAAGATTGATGTGAGTCACAATGAATATGCAATTATTTTGAAGACATAATGCACAGGTATAAATAAATCTCTRAGCTGTAAACTACAAGTGAAGATTCTAAAGTCAGCCTTATACWATTAATTTATGTTAAACTTTTTATAGTTGATGGTACTTTTGAAAGACTTTGTTTCGCTGTATTTTAGACTAATCTTTTGACTGGATGTAAATAACTTCCATTTATAGGACATGGTACCTTATCTCAGCAAGACATCTCAAGGTGCTTTAAAAGAGATGTACAATAATTAATAACACAGCTTGCTGTGCCAAGCTAATGATGGGAAGCAAAGAGAAAAACAAGTCAGTTTTCAGTTTTGATTTAAAGCACCCTGACATTCATGACATTTCTTGGCAGAGAGTTTTAAACCAAGACTTTTAAATATCTGAAACAGCAGCATCCCAATACAGCAGGTAGTGAGATACTAGCAGGAGAAGTATGGCACCTTGATATGACCTATTAGTGAAATGTGTGAGTTTTGGAAGAAAATTATGTAGGAGGGYTTTGGGGGGACTTTGTTTTTGGTTGGTTTGTTGGTATTTTTTTTTTATCTGAGCCTACATGATTCTTAAAAAAGGACWATTAAATCAAGATTGTTTGGAAATTAGTAAGACACTTTTGTCACATTTTTTAAGATAGAACTGAAGTTATATGCAACAGATCTCCAATCAGAATTCTATAGACATTATTTTATTTTGTACAAGCATGAAGGATGTGTTTATCCATTCATGGCACAACTGTGTGAGGAAAAGGGATTCTAAAATAACTCTCAAGAATCATGTCCACCTTCAGCATTGTATATTCAGGTCTTCTCAATATATCACATATTTTGGAATGCTTCGTGGACACTTTTTCAAAAAAATAAATTGTTTCTGATGCAAATCATTGAGGAGTATCAATACATGAGTACACATTTGCCTAAAATTTCTCTAACAAAGAAACTTAAAAAAGTAACTGACCAGATGGCTGGGTCTTTCTGTATGCAAGTACCTCAGATATATGAGGTACCTAATTTTATGACATTTGACATGATGGCACAAGTGAAAGATCTACCTACTACATCTAATTTCATGCTCTATCCCTAACAGTGTCTAATAACAAATACTTAGATAAATAGTACAATGAGCAGTCTATATCTGATGCACTATCTCAGCTTCTGAAGGTGATTCATATGTGGATACCTAGATCATAGAATTTGATAGYCATTTCTGTATTTATTATTAGTAAAACCCCACACCACCTCATACATTCTAAACTAATTCATGTTTTTGTAATTTGCATTTTTTTGGCGATGTGTTAACTAATTTAATTACAATTGGAGTGGAAGAAACAATATTTTGATTTGCTTTCAGTCTGTCAAGTTAAGCCTAATGCAATCTTTCTAAGCCACAATAAGTTGCAAATTACTATTCTTTATTAATAAATACATCATTCATAATTCTATCATCTTTCTAATGCATTTCCCCACATCCACCACTTCTTCTAGTTTCTTATTTATATTTTCAGAAGCAAATATCTGACACATTAATTTTTTTTCCTTCATCTGTATTTTCTTTTTCTGTTTAGAATATCTTCTGTGAATTTGGTGGGAAGACCAAAATTTATTTCATTTTCAAGATTCAAGTCCAACATGGAACTGTGGAGTGGAAAGCCTATGTTTTTTTTTCTCTTTCTGATAATTTAAAATACTCTGGTGTATTGATCCCACCTGACAGCTAGGCCCCCACTCAGTCACTTGCTTACTCCCCCTCAGTGGGCTAGAGGAGACAATCAAAAAGACAGAAGTGAGGAAAACTTGMAGATCAAGGGAAAGACAAGCAAAGACGAGCAAAGCAAAATGAAGAATTAATTTCCTATGTTCTCTTGGCAAGCAGATATCCAGTCACTTAATGGGAAGCAAGATCTCATCACATATAGTGGCTTCTTGGGAAAACAAATAATATAACCACAAGATACCGCCATCCTCCTCTTTTTCCTGAACTTTCCTTGCTGAGCACGTTGTATGGTATGTAATATGCTTTTGATCAGTTGGGGTCATCTGCTCTGGATTTTTCCTTTTCCAACTTCTTGATCACTCCCCCCAGCCTATTTACTGGAGTGGAAGAAGTT
>NW_026623356.1:816235-830042 GCF_030028575.1 Malurus melanocephalus
CAAGAACTGTTCAGCCACAGCCAAAACAGTGGTGTTTTAATCACAAATCTGAAATGCAGCACCATATGTGCTGCTAAGAAGAAAATTAAATCTGTTCCTGACAGAGTAAGTACAGATATTCTTGGGTTTATGGCCTCTGCTCTATTCAGTTCAGAAGACTATGTAAGATGACTCTAAGATGCTTTTCTTGAACTGTGAAAATTAATTAACAACTTATCATTACATACATGACTATAGTTGCTTCTCCTCTTCATATGTGCTTTGATTATAAAATACTGAATAGCACTCACCACTCAGGYTTTCAAACTTCTGAGGTTTTTCCAAAAATCTTTACTAGCATTTTATTTTTCATTATTTTAATTGTATCTGTAAATCTTATTCCCTTGTTTTTTGGGGATTTTTTCTTCCCTTTCCCATAAATTTTATAAACATGTTAACAATTTCATACTACTTTTTGGACAACTTCACTGTACCTTATCTCCACTATAAAAGTGTCAAATTTTTCCCCTTTTATTTTTGCCTTTCAAATATATTTTACTTATTGAAAGACATTTTGCCTTTTCTGTGGCTGTTAATTTAATTAACTTGATAACAAGACAACTAGTTTTTATTGGATTTCTTGTTCTTTCAATTTTTTTTTTTTTTTCTTACCGATCTACATATATTATGGCTGTAGTTGCTCTTACATATTGTCTTCAGCATATCTTGTGGTGTTCCAGGTCATTTTGAGCTACACCACAGCTTTTAGACAGTCCAAGCACCTGAAGTTCCTCTTCTGTAGGCAGCAGTAAGGGAGGAGAGCAGACAAAAATTCTTAGTTCTGAGATATTTTTTTTTTTTTTTCTCCCCAGTAGTAAGTGCAATTGTGACCATGCCATCTGGTCATGCATCTGGGGATCCTACAGTAGTTGACCCTGTTTGATTAAGGCAGTTGTACAAGTYGATCTCCAAAGGTGCCTTGAAAGCTCAGCCTTTATGTGACTGATATTCTGTGTAGGTCCTAAAAACTGGAAGAGTTTCTAGATAAGTAATCTGCTGAGTGGATCATTCTTCCTTCAATTGACAACTTCTTAAAAGGTGTCTGAGGCACCAATTACCTGTGAAAATTTTATTCTTCTCCAATTAGACTAAACTTATAAACAAAACCTTGTATTTATATTCCTACTATGATTTCAAATAGTGTCTCTGAAATTTCAGGTTTGGGTTTGTTTCACTGTTCTGTACTCTGATTCCTGTGTCATGTATTCTACCGATAATTTTATTATCTGCTGCATTTCCTCTACCCTATGGCTCCTCAGATTAGCCAAGGCTTTTCTAAAGAAGTAACACTGAGATTGGGGCCTTCCTTTCTCCTGTGGAAGAGTGCTATGGGTGATAGACACCATCTAAATGTTCATCTAAACTTCTTTTAGAACTATTGTGTAAACAATCTCTGGTTCAGGCAATGTGTTAATTTTATTAATTTTGTATTAAAGATGCTTCTGTTGATATAACTGAGAAAGTTTTTGAGACTTATCTTCATAAAGATGAAGCTTCAGATTTAAGGGATTAGATTTATTTTCCTTCCCCAATAATAGACGCATTAAAAAAAAAAAAAAAGTTTCTATTTTAATATATCCCATCTCCTTGGTACAGTCTGTTTAATCTTGGTTTATCTGTGCACCCATTCAGCTCTTTTTACAGATCCTACACTTCTAGTGTAGTCAAAGAAAATATTATTCCATACCATTTTTACTGGCTTGCCTAATTTGTCTTAATATTTAAGTTTCAAAGTTTATTCTCTGTCTACTTCATTTTATGTGCATTTTTCTATATTTTGAATGTGTTTTTTTTTCCTTCTGCAAGGCTGTGTGTTGCTGTTCAGTTTGTTGGTTTTTTTTCATTTGACTCTACTTATTTTGTTGTGTAGTGATATACTCTTGTTCAAAGCCTCTAACATGCTGAATTTAAAATTAAATATTACTACAATGTAATTTGATGAGGAAGAGTTATCCTTTCCACAAAGCAACTGAATTTGAATACTTTATGGCTATTAGCACACTGAACATTGAATTCATCCTTCTGTTGTTATGAACTAGATCAAGATGGGCTTTTCCTCTTCCTAATCCTGTAAAAAGTTGCTCAAAGAGGCATGGTCCTCAAATATCCAGATTCTTTAGCAGCAGTGCTTCTCTCTGTATGCAGKTCAACAGACTGTCTTCCCTATGACGGGGGTTTTTACAACACAAGAGTAAGGAAAAAAATCTATCCCACATAAWAATGGCCATAATTCAAGCACTGTAGTGTTGCAACACAATTTTGGTTATCAAGGTTAAATTCATCTCTCATCACCTCTGTTGTATGAAGTTTATCGTGCATTTATTCTTTCTAACGACAACAATGAGAAAAATATATAGTTCCCAATAATACTTCACCTTCCTTGAAACGGGAAGATGGATTTGGTGAAGTTCTTACTTCCCCCCATTGTATCACAGGCTGCATAGATTAATAGTTCCCAGTCTTAAATTTTAACCTCAATTTTAAGTACCTGAATTTAAGAGACAGACATGCCTTCACTGTGGAATAAGTTTTCTCACTAYAGCTGCATTGATTACCAGGAGTCATTAATAGCTTGCAACAAATGAGACATCAGTCATTCTGGCCACCGTCCAACAATGCAATTAAGATCATGCTTAGCATTAATCAATGGGACTGACTCAGAGAAACTACTCACAAACCTAATGTTAAGTAGGCATTTAAATATATAAGGAATTGCGTGTTAGAGTGAACTAAAATCTGGGCTTCAGAAATTCAGTAGACAGTACCAAGTAAATGTAGCAATGCAGCACAGAGCACAGCTACATATTAAAAGACATATGTACTAGAGTTAAAAAAAAAAATAAAATAAAATAAAATAAAAATTAAAAAAATAAAAAACAAAAAAAAAACAAAAACAAACCACAAAACCCCACAGATTATATAGTGTCAGACTGAATGTGGGAAATAATTATTCAAAATTGTCAAGGACAAATAATTGCTGTTGCAAAATTAGAAAAATAAATAGGTCTAATGGGATCTTCATGAAGGCTATGCAAAGGCAAAAGTCCATGCCTCATGCTGCATGATAAAAGGGACACTAAGATATTATCTTTGAATAAGTAGCAGATGCAGACTCACAAGTTGCAGCCTTTGTTAAGAAAATCCGGTGAAAACAAAGATGAATGGGACCCAGCAATGAGTCCTTGCAGCACATAAAGAAAAATGYATCCTAGGATTCATCAGAGAAAGCTTTGCCAGTAGGTGGAAGAAGATTCTTCCACTCTAGTAGGTACTAGTGATACCAGGCTTGGACTTCTGTGTCCAGATCTTAATTCCCCAGCACAGGGAAAGTATTGAAAAAGTGGAGAAAGTCCAGTGCAGGTCTACTGAAAAACTCAGATTTTGGAGCAGCAATAATATGAGGAGAAGCTGAGGAAAAGGGATATGCTTATCCTGGAAAAGAGAAGGATCACAGGGAGGCTATCATTACTATCTACAGCTGATTAAAGAGAGAGTATGGAGAAGTTAAATGCAGATCATATTGAGGAAGCATGCAAAACAACAAAACCAAGTTGGAAAAAGGAAAATCTGTATCAGACTTTTTTTTTTTTTTTTTTTTTTTCCCCACCATGTGAGCTATCAAACAGGGGAAGAAGCAACCAAATAGTCTGAAGAGTGTGGGTCTTTGGAGATATTTAAGATTCAAATGGATGAGACCATTAGTGAACTTCTATAACTGTGATTTAGCTCTGCTTGAACAAGGAGTCTATCTAGATGACCTTCAATACTTCCCTTCAAGCCTCAGTTATTTTTTGACTGTATCCTACTCATAAAACTGAAGTTGTGATTTTGAACTAATAGAAATCTTCAGATTAATAGTTCATGACGGAACATGATATATTTCTTGGCCATGTAGTTACCACTGTATATGCAAGAATAACAGATTATTGCCATAGTGGCTTCTTTGTAGCACCAGCTACTCTGAAAGACTCTAAATAGGTGGGAAGAACACATATCAAGGTCTATGAGAATTTAGACCTCTCCTTGGGAGATATATGAGCAGTCAGCAAGTAGAATGAAAAGCTCTGTACATTTAAAAAAAAAAAAAAAAAAGGTTAATTATTCGAGGTACAAAAAGAAAAATTACACGGCTGTCTCTTTGACCACGTAGACAATTATACTGTAACAATTGAAAAAAAACCTGAGTAGTAGGTGTGCATTGGTTGACAAGGGATGAAATAAGGATATATCACTTGGAAAAATGTTAGCTCAAAAAATGGAATAGTTAGTAATCCTGTGCGTCAGAATGTGAATTGTGACAACAGAAATGGACACTAGACATAAGAGATTGAACTGACGCACATACATTTCTCCTTATGATTTAAGCACATAACCAAAACACCTTGCAACAGACTTGYTTYATTCTGGGCATGAAGCCACATTAGATCTAATTCCAGATCTAACATCAGCATCTTCAGACTAAGMATTTTTACTGCTGTAGATATTTTAAATTATGAATGCATTTGCTAAGGGATGTCAGAGGGAAATTAAATAAAACTGTCCTTGGCAGTGACTAATAGGCTATTGTTTCTGTTTTGGCATAACTTGGTTTGGTTAGCCTTTTTACATATTATGCTGTTGTTTCAATAAACAAAAGATAAAGTAGTCTTGAAATTGACTATACGACATGAAGTGTCTTGAAAAAGAAWACCCCTTCATAAACCTTGACTCCAAATAAAGGCAAATTCAAATGACGCATTTGTGAGGAGCAGTTTTCATCAGCAASTTAAGGATGCAGAAATATTATATTCTCCCACTTTTGCTAATTGTAAAGGATTAGCAGAAAGAGCACATAGAAAGCCAATTAAGGATTTCTCTTTTCCTCAGAAAGTGTGTCAATGTGTCCTTGTCACATTCTTTATTAAGGCTTGGATGAAGACTTAGTATTTGAAATCTACAAAACATATACAGGAAGTCTGAGAAGATCACAGATGTGAGCAAAGCGCAAGCAGTATTTTCGCTCACTGCGGCTTGTGGTAGCCATAGTGATTACAGTTTTTAGGAAAAAWTTCCTAAACTTCATGATTTATGAGTACACATAATTGATAAGAGAGACTATTTCTGAATAATTCCTGAGATTAATTCTGAATCATATCATAGCAATTATGTTGTCTTTTGTAAGTACTATATTATTTGTATTTGTGAAGATTTAATAGGCAATATTTAAGTTGATGTTGCTGCCTATGTCAGAGCTTTGTGACATCTTTGTGTCATTTATTATTAGATTAAAACAAATTATTAATTGAGGTAATTAAATTTATGCTATTCATTACTCTTTTAAAAATTAATTCCTTCATTAATTTCATGTCCTTTTTTGAGATTAAAATTTGGTAATTTATTTTAGAGAGGGATAAAAGACTTGAATATTTGACACTAACATAGTCTTGTATAATAATTTTTAATTCTAAGTGTTCAGTTGAAGTGGCATTTACTTTAAAATAACAAAATTGATTTAAAGGTGGTAGCTCACTTCCTTGGTTCAACATTGCAGATCTGTGAGTTATTGTACAATAACTTTGTACTGACGGTTTAGTTATCTGGCTATCTTGACATAAACTGCTTAACATTGTTAACATTTGACCCTAAATACTATATTATGACATGTGGAGAGGTATGTTAAAAAAATAAGTCCCTTCTTGATATTATATTGTTTCTATAGTGTAGTATAGTAGAGTATAAAGCTTCCTTCATCACTGTCTTAACTCTGTTTTTCTTTCAAGTGATAAGGTTTTGTTTCTGAGTTTTTGTTGTTTGGGTATTTTGTCATGATGATTCAAGTTAAGGTGTACACTTTAAAATCCCAAGGGTGTTTGTACTGTAAAGAATAACACATGGTAAAAATTACAGAAACAAAGAATTGTTCCATGGGCTGGAAGATATTCTCAAAGAGGAACAACCCTCCTGCTTACGGCAGGGCCAGGTAAAGCAGGATGCTCGGGACCACGTCTAGTCTATTTATATTTCCATGGATGGCAAAAGGTGTTCTCAATGATCTCTTTAGAAAGTAGCCATTTGTTAGAAATAGTTCAAAATTAATTCAGGAAATTATAAAGGCTTGAATTTTGTAGCATTTATTTATCACCACTAATTTCTTCATATATCCTTTTCTCRCCAGGGAAAAAAATAATTAAGACTCAATATTTTATCCCTTTAAGGGAAGAAAAGATAACTTCTGCCAGATGTTGTTTTTTTGTTTATTTCATATGACCTATTAAGATTCTAAGAGAGGAAAATCCTGAATTTAAGAAGTTTCATCTATTGAACAAATAATTATTTTCTTCTCAGTTCCTCTCAGTTTTTCAACATACACATTTAAACATAAAAATAACAAAATTATATTCAGAATTTGAGATCTAACAATGCCTACACCACAATATGAAGGTAAAATCTCTGCACTTATTTCCTGTTTTAGATTCAAAAGTTGTATTAGCCACCACTGTCTTAAGACTTCTCAGCTGTATAGACAAAACTACTGTTTTGGGTTTTTTATAAAATCCCGACTATTTTGAAAATCTGAAGAAAGTTTTAGAAATCATGGATTGGAGTGCGGGTTTGACCTCCTTTGTCTAGTTCATTTAACTGTAGCTTTTTTCTGTTAGACATAGATGGTACAGACCAGTCATTCTGACAAGACCTATCAATACCCTTTCCAATATTTGTGAAGGTTTCTCTCACCTTGTATGATGCTTTGATTTAACTTGCAGCAGTGGATTATCTCAGTCTTCTGTTTCTTAAGCAACTGGAAAGACAAAAGGGAAAGAAAGATAATACAAGAAGAAAATTATGAATGCAATAAGCCAGGAAACCTGTCAAAGTGAAATTAGTTTTTATAGTTGTAATTAGGAAGAAGGACCATCTTGGCAAAGTTTGACTCATAGTGAGTACAGCAGAAGGTTACTGCAAATGTGAGATGGTGACGAGTTTTTTGGTTTGCAGCTAACTCTAGAACAACACATCAATTTGTCCTCTGGCACAAATATGTGCTCATCAGAAAAGTCCATCCATCCATCACTGATTTTTAGAACATTCTCTATTATGTAGGCATGAACTTGTTCCTGATATGTTTTTTATTTTATATATATTAGATTGCATTTTGTTTGAATAGACTTAGCTCAACAAATTATCTGGTTATATGTCTTTGTTTTTNTTTTTTTTTTTTTTTTTTTTTTTTTTTTTTTTTGTTATTATTTTTTGAGTATCAGCCCCTTTTACATGTACAAATGTTATCAGTAGTGATTTATATTTCTGTCGAATTTTTTTAATTAACAACATTGCAGGTAGCCAAAAGAACACAGAAAAATCCTCCCCAGGTGATCATCCTTTTTAGATAAATAGTTATTGAGCTACCCCTATTGACTCTTCTAAATAATTTTGATCTTTTTTTACACTGGGCAGTATTATTAAAATCAAATCAGTATAAGACATCCACCTGTTAACTAAAAATATTGTTGACCTACAATGTTTTTGCATAATTTATTTACTAACCAAACCTGTAATCTCATCAATGAGAAAAATGAGATGTTTTTGTGGATTATTTTAGCTTGAATCCTAAATTAACTGGTAGCAGTTACATTCATATTTTTAAATTCAGACAGACAAATCAAAGGGTCTCAGATAACAAATTCAAGCTGTTTTGTCTGTCTTTCCTCATAAAGCMAAACACAGTCATATGGAAGCATTGGTTACCCTGACTCGTAACTGTATTCATGGGATCCTTTGTAAAATACCTGGACAATTCCATTTACTGGTCTTTTTCTTTCATTATTTCATCTGAACAGTGCTTTTCAGAAGAATACCTTTTGACTGCAGAAACTTATGATGTAGTGAAAGACAGACACTTTTTATCTTGTTGAGCAAGGAACCCCAAAGCAGAGTCAGGGTCTCTCAGGACAAGACTTGACAGCCAAGTGCAGGACAGATGAGGAGCCTGGCACAGTTTTCACCCCAGCCCTGGGCATAAATCACCTCTTTGGCATGTGGAGCGGCTGAGGCCCAGGCTGGGATATGGGCCTGTGGACTGGGGTCAGGATCAAACCTGGAGAGGACCATGGTCCCTTCACCCAGGATGGCCTGGCAGAGCCATGGAAATGGGGACAGGGGCAGAGCAAGTCAACGCCTGGTGATGGGGGGGATGTCAGCCCATGGGTGAAGCTTTAGATTCAGATTAGCAGTGCCACAGAGAAGAAAAYGCAGGTAAGATGTGTTGAGTAAAGGGAGAGAGCTCCTGGAAAGTTTTTTTTCCATATTTTTATGGAGCAACCCTTCATGCCAGCATCAGGTTGGATGGTTGCATATTTTTACTCAAACCCAAGGGAGAAGGGTCAGGTCCCTAAAGCAAATTCTTCTCTCAGCCATGTTCACAAAGCAGGTCTGTCTATCAAAGAGATAATTCTGCTTCAGTTCTAGGATGTCAAAAGTAGGGATTGGATTTTAAAAGGAAGGGAGGTGGAAGGAAAGCACAAGTAGGAATGAATGGCTGCAAGTGCAGCCAGTCAGTTCTGCTAAGAAGACAAGGCCTGCTCAAAACTACTTTAAAATTTCCCCATGTGCATTTCCCTGTGACCAGGACTTTCTGTATCAGAGCTGAGATCTGCGGTGAAATTATGTGAAGCTGAGACTAAGGGATAACATAGTGCTATAATTAATTCTAGAACATTTGTAAAGTAAGCCAAATATTTCCATTATACAATAAAAATTAGAACTATCAATTAATAGATGAACATTAAGTTATTTTAGATTATCAAATTATTTATGACATTAGTATGTAAAAATAAATAACTAAATAAAATGAGAAATTGCCTCTATTTGTTGGAATATTTTCCAAATGATAAAAGATTTGGAGAAATTTCTATGTCTATTTTTCTTATAAGAAAATAGATGTTTTATTGTGAAGTTATTTTAAAAGTATCTAATATCATTAATTTATTGACAAATTTTGTCCTCCCAAAATATCTTCACTCTCATAGAAAGTTCTTCTGCTCACTTGTCTGAGATGCACAAATTCATTGCTGAAATAATTAAATTCTGTGCCTTGGCAGGTTCTCTGGCAAATGATTCCACATGATAATTTGCAAAGAATCTAAAATGACAACCAAGTCACGTTCTTTTGTGTCAGAACTTCAGAATTGCAGCTCTGCCAATGTAATCTTACAGACAGTGAACAAACATGCAAATAAAAAATTACATCCATGCAAACTGCTCTAGGTTTTTTTCCCCATACTTCTTTCTGCTTTAAAGAACGTGAATTCATAACTGAACTGGAACTTGCTATAAAACTGTACCATTTTTTTACAAAGGTTAGCATGTACATGATTAATTTCTACATTTGGGAGTTTGTTTGGTCTTCCTCGTCAATAGTGTTATTTGGTCAAGAGTCCATTTGCTTTAAGGGTAACTCATGGGACCGGCTTTTACCCACCTCCTCTTGCCTCAGGCAACAATAAGACTGCTTTATTTATAATTGTTACTAATTTTATTGGGTCTTGAAACACTGCTGAAATAGAGAGCACCCTCTGGCATTATTTTCTTAGTTCTGTGTCAAAACGTTGAGGAGTACTTGCAAACCAATTTGTATTCTAATTATGCAACTTGGGAACAACCTTGTAAGGTTGATATCTTGCCAGTATTTTAAATGATTTATGTAAATGCTTTCCATATATGAAGCTGGAGAAAACTACACAGTTGGTAAAAAAAAGCATCTTGTATATCCAGAAAGGCAAATTAACCTCTGAATTTTCTCAATCAAATGGAGTAGCTGTTTCAGAGAGGTGTTTAAWTTTTTATGTATAAATAATCTTTGAAAAGAACCAATATGAAACAGAAAACTCTTTTGTTGCTGCTATATTTTAAATCTGGAAAAAAAAAAAAAAAGAAAAAAGATTTTTTTTTTCTATTTCGTGAAAGCTTCACTTCAATTATTTGACAGATGGTTAATGATTTACATGTGTGTTCCCTGTATTATTATTTTCTTTTTTGAGATTAAGTGGGTAATGTGGATTTTCTGGAAGAGAGGAGACTGCTTCTCCCCTGGTGAATAGCTATGTCAGAGAAGGCGCCACAGATTGCACAGTATGGCCGTAGCAATGAGGAGCCCCTGCAAGAAAATGCAAGACTGAAGCTCAAAATAATGCTGATAGATCATAAAACAGAAAGAAAAGGATCAAAACAAAAGGAGGAWATCCTCCTATGAAAAAGAATTGCACAGTTAGCTCCTAGTTAGTCACTGAGCTGACTGAAATTGAACTTAAAGATGCAAACACACAACAGGCAGGACATGAACTTTTTTCAAGCCCTTTTTCTCCCTTTTTTGTGTTTTAAAGTGCTGTTTCTATGCTGTCCTTCTTGGTAATTTCAAGATTTGTCATTTAAAATACAATTTTTCTGTGACATATTTTGTAATTTATTTAATGTTTATGACATTTTAAAATGTTTCAATAACTCGTTATGAAGAAAAGATTTAGGATGATCCACCTTAAAGCTATGGCTGATGTGCCTTCTCTGCTTCAAGTGTCTCTCCTCATTGTTCATCTAATTCCTTAATTCCTTCCAAATACTTCTCCAAAGGTGCTGCATCGCATCTTTTTTTTTTTTTTCTTCCAACACGTAGCTGATTGTTATTGTTATTAACAAAATTGTACTTACTAACTGGATTTACTCTCTGTCTTTCTGACCCATATCCTKGTATTCTCTCAAAAATTATTATTAGTCTTCATCTCATCACACTCTGGCCTGAAACTGAACACATAGTTTAGGACAGAGGCTCGACCTGCTCCAGCAAAATCTGAAAATTTGCAAGGAGATTTCATTAGAYAAGGTAAATACAGTGTATTGCTTTGGAAGGCCCTCACAAAATTCAGATTTTCCATTGTCAAAAGGCATTTGTGGCTAAAAATAACTTTATTTCCAGTGATTAACTAYGGATGTGATTTTCAAATAAGACATTTGAGCTGGAAGGAAAAAGAATAAAATCATATAAATTCAGCAGTGGTGCATTATTTTTTCTTAGAAATGCAGAAGCTGACAGATGGGTCCCAGAAGTGAAAATGAAGAGCAAGATATAGCTCACCTTCCTACAATAACCTGAAAATCATTTAAATTAAATGTATTTGCTCCCACTCTTGTCAAACAGACAAGAGAAACAGGCATCCCCTTTGACACATGCACAGGTGATTAATATTGTGTGGTTTATATAAAAAAAAAAAATATACTAACTGAAATCTCAATGAGTAAGTATATTTGTACTATTCTTAAAAGAAAGGTGAAAGGTCTCTTCATTTTTTAAAATATCATTAACAGTCCATATTTTCATATTTTACATGCTGAACCTTCCAGTGAATTAAAATGTTATGCAAATATTTTGGTATCAGATGTCAAAGCAGAAAACTTTTTTTCTAAAAAAGAGATTAATCGTTTTTAAAATTAATTATGTTGAAGCATGTAAATATGTATTTGTTTATACAGTTATACAATATGGGTGTGTCTTAAATATAGAGTTAGTTATTACATTACATGCTCAAATTATACTCAGACCAGCAGCTTGCTGGAGGCAGGTGTGCACACCAAGTTCTTGAAATTGAAGGATGAAACATGTTGCTCTCCAGTTAATACTGATAAATGCTGGTCTTGAGTAGTGGTCTCTCAAAACAGATAAAATGAAAGAGAGGAAATATCCTTGTGGCATTTTAAGGTATTTAATCAAGGTGATATAACAGAAACACCAACTCTGCTCCCCTTCTGAGCATCTGCCAGATATTTGAAAATACAGATGTGCCAAGGTATGTGAGAGATGGACTTGCTTCAGGTCCTGCTAAGTTCCAGGTCAGAAGGCTCAGGCTTTCACAGATGAGAAAGGGCATCACATTGACCCAAAACATATTGGTGGACCTCCTGCTTCTGGGAACTCGGACTCTTCMCAAAAAACAAAACCATTAATATAAGAGATAGAACAGTACAGGCTATTTTAGCCTTAGTGAGGTGATAAATTCAACCTTTGTGACCTTTGTGTTCAAGGACAAACTAACAAGATACTTTCAATGTTAAATTTTATACTATAGCATATTTCTTTAGCCAGKTCTTTAAGATATATAAAAAAAAATGCAGAAGAGTAACTATTTTTAAAAAAAAAAGACATTAATCAAACGTCTAAATTAAAATTTTATAGAACTTATTAACTACACATCATAGAAAGCCATCAGAGGTTCAGGAAACCATTTTTTTCTTCCAGAGTTCTCAATTTATGATAAATTTGTAGCCTGTAACTTTACAAGAATATTTTTATTAAAACTGAAAAACTATCTGCCACAGTAAGTTTATAATTACCCTCATTTAACTCATAATTTACCTAAAGGTGTCTACTGTAGCATTATATTTAAMAAGTATTTTATTGTCTTCATTCTCCTATTTTTGTAAGTTCTCAGGGCAGTTTGGAAGGGAGTGTTCCTTCAGAGTCACCTCAGAGTAAAATTATGTTGCAACTTCACTACTTTCAAAGTTTCAGCTCAGTCAACTTAGGAATTTCCAGGTTATTATAATATTTTGGGTGCATAGTTTTAATTGTATTTTTACTCCTAAATTTCAAAATTGATAACATTCAGGTTACTGTATTTAGACCCCACTTTATGGATAAATCCAAGCAAAATTGATTTGTCTAGCTTTTACCTTTTCGAGACCATCACCAATACCTTGTCCCTTGTGTGTTACTATATCACTCATTACTTTATTGTACAAAGTCTCACGCTAAGTTATTTACAGCATTCCAGTCACAGCCTTTGACTGAATTTATAAGTTTTGTACTGTTTTGGAAGAACAAATAATGAAACTAAGAAAAGAAAATATTTTAACAGAATATGCTTAATCTAAGGAAAATGTGTGCTTCATACATAAATTATTATCATTTCATGTTTATTCAGAGCCAGGACAAATTATTATTAATTTGCTTTGAATCAATGACTCAGATATTTCAATCTGTGTTCTCCCTGTGGCTTTTAACTATATTTTTCTTCCTTCTATCAAGGGTTAATTTCAATTTATGCATACATTATGTATTTCTGGCTTTCAGGGTTTCCCATGCTTGTGATATATTTGCTTAGTCTAATTTTAAAAGATGGCTTCAGTTTCACGATTATTGGAAACTGAATTAGGTATTTTGTACCTCATTTGTAAAGTTTTGACAAATTAAGTGGAATGGTCAGCCTGTGTCAGTTGAGATGGGGATAGAGCTTTGCTATGTCAGATCAATATGAACACAGATATGCTGTGAAAAACCTCTCCTGTTTGGATGTTAGGYTTCATGAGATCCAGTTTCAACTCCTTTGTATCGTGCATCTTAATTGCAGGAAATCAGACGATGTTTGTGATGGCTGTGAAAGCAATGTCAACTTTTCCAAGGCTGTTGCAGTCTGAATAAGATTATGAGTTCTTGAAAACATTCAGCAGTTTCCTCAAAATTGTACATATGTATTGTTTTGGGAAGGGAAGGATTCTCTAAAAGCAATAAAGTAACAGTGCTGGTAAATATAAATAAGAACTTACAAAAAAAAATAAAAAAAGAATAACCATTTGTAAATCTAAGCTTGTTCTTGATATTCTACCAGAAGGTAAAAATTGCTTTTTAGAACAACTAGGCTTTTATGAACTACCAGTGATAGTAACAATCATATCACTAATCAGGTCATGCACATAACATCAGATGTGGTGAAAATGTATCACTTGCTCCAAACCCAAAACAAAA
>NW_026623356.1:830076-851569 GCF_030028575.1 Malurus melanocephalus
TGATCACTGCCATCAAATATCTTTTGAGTGACTTCCRATGTAAGGAAGTTAAATTTTTGTCCTTCATGAAGGTGAATTTTATATGATATATTTTTAGTATGGCAGGTGGGAGGAATGGGATGGCAGGCTAGATAGCAAGACTAACATTGCTCTCTCCAGGTCCCCCTCTTTAGGCGTCTGACTTGTGCAAAGCTGATATGTGAAATGTACAAGATCACGCCATTTAGAAGGAATTCAGGATGTTAAATAACAGTTATTTGAATCCACAATTCTGAGAAATGTATTCTAACAACTATATGTCCCTTTGCCATATGCCTGCATCGCAGTGGAATGACATACCTTGTCATTCTGATCATGAGGTTATATCTGCTATAAGTTCAAAAGTAAGCAAAATTTGCCTGTTTATTGTGTTATTTCCCCTCAGATTATCTCCCATTCTATTTTTACCTCCATGTACACCACAGAAAATATTTTAAATAGAGGGATTCATTTGTTGCATGTACAGATATAAGAAATGCAGGAACAATGTAATAGGAAGGGTCACTTAAATTTCCTTCTCGGTATTAGTTTCAGAGAGCATCCTGCATGCTGGTTACCTCATGCCCTTCACTACTTAGAAGCTGCTGCTTTRTGATGCTCTCTGTATGTACTTTGTGAAGTGCTTTGGGATGAAAAGTGCCATATAAATGTAGGGTAKTATAGTGTACTTTGCTTGACTGGAGAAGCTTCATCAGGAAGATTGTTTTATTGGGTTATCTCCTAGGTAACTGTGATTCACTGTAGTGTTAGTGACTAGCAGTTTTCAAATTGGACAGTAGTGGCCCAGTTACAACCTAACGGGAATAAAATTGGRTAGCACCAATTTAGGTAGTGTTGATTAACCGTGTACTAAATGGATATAAAATTATAAGCTATGGTTCCTTAATGCACATACATTTGCAATTCAATATTAAAGGCTATATTTTCCAAGATTCTCCAGAGGWTTTGTTAACTGCAAAAAGTTACTGCACTATCATATTTAAGCCTCTGCATTTCAGTTGCATTTAAAATATTTAAGTCGTTGTACTCCTTCTAAGTTAAAAGTCACAGAAAAATGCTTTGCTATGCATATTTTATATATACAGTTGTAGCAATTGCATGGTAATTAAGACCTCAATTCAGCAAAGTTAATAAGGAAAAAACTCACTTGTTATTTCTGGAGGACAATTCACACATTTGAAGTTCATATTTGCATATTATGATAAGAAGCCTTTGGATAATCAGATGTCACATTCCTCCTCCCACTGAACCACTACACCAACACAAACTTCTTTCTCTCACTTGCGCTTAACACTCCCTCTTTATAATTACTCTAACAACTMATTTTAAAAGGCCTTAGCAGCACAGCTCATCTGCCTTTGCTGACTTCCATGCAGGATGTTTAAGAAACAGGTCACTAAAAACAGACAACAGACTGTACTAAGTGTTCTCTAGGATACCAGACCAAAGCCAAACAACTTGTCCCTTATTGTTATCACCTGTCCTAATCAGCACCAGGGAACAAAAGTCTCTTATTGCCTTTCAGATTTCAGCAACAGGGCCACATTCTGGTATTTTTTTCTATTGCTGGAAAAAAAAGTAAATATATCCAGGCAAGTAGAAGCAATTCTCCACTTGGTACAATGGAAAAAGTTTCCATTTTGATAGTGAGGAAGCTGARAAATGTGTCGATAAATTGTAGGCTGCTGCCACAAATGCAGCCAYACAATAATGATTTACTTGCAGGTGAAAGAAATAAAACATCTAAAGAGATTTCTGACAATGGTGTGACAACACCGGTGGAAGCTTCTCATGTAGTAGAGAAGTAGTAGAGTAGAAAGACTCTCTTGGTCCTTCTCTATGCCACAAGTGCTATGGAGAGCTTGAAAAATGCATTCCAGGTGCTCTTCTGGAGTACCTATCAATTTCTATAGTTACTCAACTGGAAATAAAAATTGCCATAGATTTCGATAAAAAGGTTGGATTTTAAATTGGTGCTGGAGAAACGTAAATAAATAAGACATCTAGAAACAGTTATTTACCTACTGCTATGCAATCTGGATTCTCAGAATTTGATATTTCTGACATATTAAGATGTAGGAAGAAAGCAAAGTGGCTTGCAAAAAGAAACTTATATTACAATTCAACTGCACAAATTTAAAGTTTTAAAAGTTTAAGTCTAAGCTTGAGCTAGTAAAATTCTGTGTCCTTACAGTACATGAAGAGAAAAGAGAATAAGCACTTACAGGTACAATAAATTGAATCATAAGCTGTTAAATGTTGATGCAGATTCACTTTGCTTGCGCTGTTTGTACTGACACCTTTGAGGGGGAGAAACTCCAATACCTATGTGACCATATTCATGTTTTTCTGTGGTGTCTACCATATCAATAACCCYTGTGTTTCTGCAAGAGTTTATACACCGAAACACCAGAGCAAAGGTCCTCACTAGCACATCATCCCTCAAACAGTATTGTGCTGTCCCCTGGCTTATCTCTAGCTATTCTTGGTTTTTTTTTTTCCAATTTCCCCTTCAGATTTAGTTTAAAGTTCTTTCAATGAACTCTGCTAACCCCTGTGCAAAGACTGTTTTCCCGCTTGGAGGAAGACATCCCTCCAGTTGATGCTGTGTAACCCCCCCCCCCAAATTCTGTCATTGACACCAGACTCTGAGACAAGTATTTATCTGCTGACTCTTCCTGATACTTCCCTCATCATTTTGTGTAACTGGAAGGATGGAGGAGCACTATTGTGCTCCTGATCCCTTAGCCAGTCATATCAAAGCTTGCCTTGGTTGTCCTCAGCTTCTTGTAATTCCATTTCTACCTACCTGAAATAATAAGGGGGGGTTAATAATAAGATAAGAGTGCTGTTAATAATAATAATAAGAGGGCTGTACCCAGGTGGGAAGCTTTCTCTTCACTTCTTCAATCCAAGCCCTGGGCAGGCAGCAGATTTCACTAAGAAACTTGTCCAGGCTGCATGCTGAAACATGACCAGGCTGCTAGACCTTCTGGTCCCCTCAGGAGACAGTCTCCCATAAGAGTGACAAAAAACTTTTGCTTTATGAAAGGAGTTTTGATGCAGAGCATGGGCTAAATTAACCTTGGAGACMCGTCCAAGCTCCGTGATTCATTATACTCATCACTGTTTGGTTCCACTTGCAGAATCTGGTATCTATTACACCAGGGCACCTGGAAGGACGGGCAGTCACCATGGAGTTGTGTCTGTTCAGCAGGAAGGATGCCTTGGGTCACCATGTTCATCCAGGTGGAGAGAGGATAGGGAATACTCTGTGTCATGCAACCTGTCTGTTKGGCCTGTCACAGGGAGGGTGGGGAGTGATTTTAGCATGGAAATGATAGGAAATAGGGAATAAAATCTTTCATTTCTCTATGGRGGATCACAGCTCTTGYTTTCCCTGTTAAATTGCCTTATCTTGCTCCACAAGACCTTCTGCCTTCCTYCTGTTTTCTCCTCATCCCACAGGAGAGGGACTCAGTATCTTTSTGGGTATTTGGATGTTGTTTGTGGTCAACTCACCAAATATAAGTCACACCTTCTAAGAAACCTAATAAAGGAAATATGATTGCATAAACAATTTTTTTTTTTCCCTTGACAAAATTTATGTGACATTAAAGGTGTAACTCATTGAAAAGGAATATTAAGTATGGCTATTGACAAGGGCCTTTGTCAGTACAGCTTGACAGGTTTTAACAGGCAAAAATAGAGCTTTGACAATACAAAATAGCTGGGAATCTGGCCCTTCATACCCTTCTCTTAAGAACGCTGCATTGTGATTACTTTAGTCTCTAACAACAGTGGAAGTAGTTTGACTCACAAGAAGAACAGATTAATTGAAGGCTCAACCAAAAACAGATGTAGCATGAAATCAGAATGTTTTACCAAATTACTGCTGCTCTGCTATCACCAACTGTAGAAAGAAAGAAGCACTGACCTATTGCAAACCTTACATATTATCAGGGGAAAACTGAAGCTATGCTCAGGTCTCTATATTTTGTCTAAAATAATGCAACAAAAGTACTTTTGACGCTGCATCATTTTTTTCCAAACTAAGCTAAAAAACCCCTTCAACTTTTTTTTTTTTTTTTAATCTGGGGTAGCTCTTAGATATGTTTGATCTGATTTAAACTTTGAAAGGAAAGAACAAAGACAAAGATATCTATGCTGTGGCTGTTTTCATTGAAATTGTAACTCACTAGCAGATACATTTTTGTTATTGCACTAATATTTGAATTATTATTTTGTTCAGTTATAGATCAGATCTCAGGAGGTGTTCATTTTCCATTTTTCTATTATTCTATTCAAAATACCACAAAATAAAAATCCAAATTAATAAAACTGTAATGTTTTGCCTAAGGTTTATAACTGTGTGGTTTTCGAACTGATGAAATAGTTATAGCTGAAGACAAAGATAGACAATTTCCTCTTCAAATACTACTTTTTTGGTCTTATTTTTATCATACTTCATTTATGCAACTCCAAAGGTTCAAAATCTTTGCTCAGCATCCTTATGGCACTTTAGCAGAGTAAGTAAAGTGTGCAATACATCCTGTAGCAGCATAGCAGAATCAAGGTAGGAAAAGACTTCCAAGATCATCAAGTCCAACCTCTGAACACCACCATGTCAACTAAACCGAAGCACTTAGTGCCGTGTCCTGTCATTCCTTGAATATTTTCAGGGATGGTGACTCCATTACATTCCTGGGCAGCTCCTTCCAATGCTTAACTACTACTTCAGTGACAAAATTCTTCCTGTTGTCCGACCTGAACCTTTCACAGGTGTAGTAAAACTACTTCACAGTGGTAGTAAACAATATTAGAGTATGTGTAGGTAAGAACCAGAAGAGATGAGCAAATAGTTATGGATTTTGTTAGTAGTCTGTGCAGGAGAATAATGTTGAGCAAGAGATCCTCTTTCTCCTGGAGCAGTGACTCCACACACACCAGAAGACAGTGTCACAGTAAGAGTTACTGCTCTAGGGAATCAGAAGCATAGAACACAGAGGTGAGGACACTTTTCTACTGAACATATATTGTGTGGAAAAATGTCAAAATGCAATAGCCTGTGAGTTTTTTGATACCTTATGTTTACTTTTGGTATTTAATACAATCATTGCATCATTTATAATGAACAATTAACCAGCTAGATGTTATTTTCTTTAGTGGGAAATGGAATCTTGGTGGAAGTTCTTTCGTTTTAAGAGAAGCTATTGTCATTCAGAGTGTGAATGGGACAGGCCTAAGAATCAAAAACTCCACTACCTTCTAGGGATATATGGGAAATGCGTTATAGACATTAACAGAATATGTACATCCGGAAAGACAGTGAGATCATCCTTAACCTCATCTTGTTTTCAAATGAAGCTTTTCATATCTACAGCAGTCTCCCTTCAGTAAGCTAAARTATTAAGTACTCCCTAAAAATCCTGAGCATATCAGCAGGAAAAGATAGATCTGAAATAACTATATCTGAAATAATCAGCAAAATAAGACCGTGACAGTTTATGTTGAATTTTTCTGAGTGATGAAGAGGATTGTATGACATCTTTTGCTGAAGCATAGACCTGTGTTAGCCTAAACAGTCAAGTGGCAAGATTTTTTGCAAACCTTCTGCTCATTTTGACAGATCTTGAAGCTGGGTTATGAGGAGCGAGAAGTCAGGATTAAAAAGGTGTAGATATTCTCAATAATATATCTGCTCAACTAAAACAGGCTGGATAAATGAATCATGTGAACAAGACTTTGGCTGCTTCCACCAATAAAGGAAAAGAGAAAGAATCCAGATTTTAAGTGACTCATAATGCCTTCCTCAAGCTTTCCTTAAAGCTATTTGGTGTAAGCCTATAAACTAAAATGAAAGCTGACTGTTATTTGCAACAATGAACACAAGTTGCAGTGGTGTGACTTCTTCAAAAATTGACTACTTTGAGGATTTTTGCCAAACATACATCAGTAAAAAAAAAAAAAAAAAAAAAAAAAAAAAAAAAAAAAAAAAAAAAAAAAAAAAAAAAAAAAAAAAAAAAAGATAAAAAATGTACATAATAAAGAGGGAAAACCCTTTCTAAATAATATAGAAAACTCTATAATTCCTACAATTGTCATTAGAGTTTTATTGATCTCTGGAGCCATTATTGCTTTTTTTGGGTTTTTTTGTTTTTTTTTAATTTTTTATTCTATTGAATAAAAGGGGATGTGAGCCAAGATTTTGTAACTGTGGTTCTAGAGTTCTCTAGAGTTCTTCAGTCTAACAATGAATGATATTGCCTATAAGCCTTTTCAATATTTTGCTGCTATCTTCTCATATTTCTTAGCTCTGATTGAAGTGCAACTCTTCACATTGAAGCTGATATCTAAGAATTTTGATTATTTTTAGACATACATAACATCTCAATTTACAGTGTCCACAGAGGTGTTGMTTTGCTTCAACTATTTTCTGAAGACAGGTCTTCATTTGCAAGTGTAATAGATTCTGTGCAATACAAGGGAAGGAGATAGAAAAGAATYTTATTTTACTGATGAAAACTTAACTGTCTTATGCTTTTAGTAATCCCTTTAGATCTGAGCTACTCAGCAAAAAATATTAATGAAAAAACATTAGTGGAGTCAAACCACTGAAGAAAGGTTAACTTCATAACTTGTGTGAATCAGTTATGAATTCAATTTTTTCTGTAATTATGTGCAATGAAGGTTGCATTTTGCAATCCCTTTTCTTGAAATAGTACAGATTATAATGGTGCTTCTGACAATAGTTTCAGAAGCAAAGCATTCAACACCTCATCTATTTTGTTTCATTTTACATAATAARTTTGAAAGAGAATAGCATATGGTATGGGAGGAAAAAAAATGCTGTTTCTTTCTTGGATTTTTTTACATTTATCTGTAATTATTTCATATGACTGTGTCCATCTACACTTCTACTGCAGTATATATAAATTGACTGTCTGTCCAAATTTAGCAGGAACATTTTTTGCTTAATATAATGTCCCAAGGGGACAACAGAACTTTAAAAAAGACATAATTAGGATATTGGTATAGATAGGTCAGGCTATGCCTCTGTTCTAATGAATCTAGCACTTTTCCCTTTCATTTGTTATCTGATGTGTGAACCCTCTAATGGCATGAATTGTCCAAACTGTCAGAAAGAAAGAAATAAAGGAAAGTATAGAATCCATTCTTTGCACCTTTCAAATTCAAATCTTGTTTTACAGTCAATTTTGATGTGAAATTAGTCTAGTTCAGCTCATTATGCTACCAGCTGAAAGTCCCTATTTTGTCAGTGAAGCATAGAAAATTGAGGTTGATGCAGTGAAGAATTGACCTTAATATCCAGAAAATGTTCCACTTCTGTGTTGTTCTGTATTGCGTGGTGCAGAATACAGGTTGACTATGAAAGTAGTTGTTAACCTGTCATCTCAGTAGCACATGAGAAGCTGTTAATCTTCCCTTCTTGATGCAGGATGGGTAGTGTTTTAATTCAGGTACTGTAGTGGTGCAGTTATGGCAGAAATAACCATAGATCTAGATAAAACTGGGATTCACAGTGAAAACAAGAAGGAAAAAAAAATACCAAAAAAAACGAAAGAAGAGTAATTTCTCACCACTGAATCTGCCTGTAAAAATATTCCTTATTTGCCTTTACATTTGGATTTGGGGTTATGGGATGGCTATCTCAGACATCCTGTGAAGATGCCATGCATGTAGGTCTACAAAGCAGGCAAAGGCAAAATTTCCCAGCTGTGCTTCACTTGCTCCACAGAGTAAGAGGAATCAATTATTGCAGATGCATTACAAATGCAGGTGATAACTGACCTGTTCTGGAAAATACATGCAAACACAGTTGTGTGCTTGTAATAATCTTGTTTAGCTACTGTCATGAAGGTGATGTCCATTTTACATAGTGGTGAAAACATGTAAAATTAAAAGGTTGTCCTTGATTGCCTGTTTTTTTTCCTATTCTTACTACTCAAAAATATCTACTTCATGTGTGGCAGTTGTCTTGGATATCAAATATGCTTTTTCATGGAGTTTCATCAGGGGTTTTGGCTGTGACAGTTTCTCTTCTTCATAGTAGCATATATGGCAGTATATTTTGGATATAAACAGTAATGTAAATAGTGTCAATAATACACTAATGTTTTAGCTATTGCTAAACAATGCTTTCACAGCATGGGGGGTGTTTCTTCCCCTGCTGTTTCCTCTTCAGGACTTCCTGTAATCTCAAGATCAGGAGCACTGTCCACACCAGGAATTTCWGGAACTTCATTTTGCATCCCCATCCTCTAAATAAATCAACCTAAATTTATTCTAATCTGATTTTTCTTTTTATGTTTCATTTATGTAGTAAATAGTTGAGTGGACCTTGTAGCTGAACACAAGGTGTAGCTCATGATTTCACAAATTTATATGAAACCTGGTTTTGCCAATATCTTTCATGAAGATGTTTTAAGAGACCTAAAGCACTCATCTGTTATAAGCATTGAGGCTTTATCTGTTTCTCATGCTGCACCCATGGTGAGGCAGCAAGAAGCTGGGACTGACCAGGAATTTGGAAGGGTACATAACTGGGACAGCTGATCCCAATGGACCCAGTTCAGCTGAAACAAAATCTATGCCATGCCTCAGTTCCCATTTGAATCTAATCAGACACACAGAGACACAGACACACACACGGAATATTTTGAGTTGGAAAGTACCCAAAAGGATCATCAAGTCCATCTCAAAAGAATGATGTCATACTCAGCACTAAAATCAAGGGGAAAAGAAGGAGGGAGTGGAGGTCGTTTTGAATTTATGACATCTGGCTTCTGAAGCACCTGCTACATCTGATGTATCTCTGCTTTTCCTGGAGATGGCTAAGCACATGACAGCTGATGCGAAGCAATGAATGGATTCCTTACTTAGCTTTGCTGGTGTATGCACCTTTARCTTTACCTCAAAATGGCTTTACCTCAACCCATAAGCTGTTTCACAATCACCYTTGTTATTCTCTTTGTCCCAGATTTGGGAATGAGCAAGAAACTGTGTGTTGATTAGCTGCCTACTAGGGTTAAATCACAACACTCTCCAAAACAGAGGTAATGAAATCCTTATTGTTTCAGGGTCTTTCAGGGTGTGAGAAGAAAATAGTATGTGGAATTCATTGTTTTGCTACTACAAAATATAAGACAAACCCATCTATAGCAAGGACATAGTTTTCGAGTTTTGAAAGAGATTAAATATATAACTGTTAGTGGAAAAAGCATGTCTTCTATACTAGGAATTCATTTAAATAATCACTATGAACAATACAGTGGTGTTTAAATGATAATGAAATCATAATAAACTGGAATTATTGCTCAATGATAAAACCAGAGTCATAATAATGATGATTTGAACACTTAATTGTGAATTTTTTTATGTAGAAAAGTAGCAAATTTTCAACTACTTAGTCACTGAAAATTATCAAAAAATTTATAGTAATGTTATTGTATTGATGTTTTAGACAGGCCACTGATGTGTAGATGGAAAATCTATTTTGGGTTTCAAAACCGTTGTCATAGAACACTTATGTTCATTAATTCCAGTTAAAAACACCTATTCATATTATCATAATATAGTGGGATAGCACTTCTGGTACTCCTGGTTAAAATGGCAAGTCCAGATTTTATGAAGTACGTGTTATCAAAATCCATTAATTCACGATGCTGCACTTCATTAGCTCTGAAACACTAGAACAGCTTACGGGCACGTTTTTCCTGCTGATCTTTGATAAAAGTTTTTCATGTCTGAACCATTTAACCAAGGTGTAATAATGACTCAGGGCATAAGAAAACAACTGCTCTTTTTTTTCCTTGCAATTGGAATTACACTGTGGAAGTAGACTTCTAGTATTCAAAGCAGGGATTGTGATTTCACAAGGCTTTCACATAATCCCACTATTTCCAAGAGATCCATCACCTCACAACAATTATGCCCATACTACATATTAAGAACAGACTAATTGATTTCAATATTTGCTAAACAGACCTCCCTGGGTGACTGGAATGACACTTCCAGCATTTAGTAATTCCTTGTACTGCAGAGTGGAAGAGTATATGCACTCATCCACCATATCAGGCTTCAGTCAATATTTTTAAACACTTTGAAGCTACAAAGTTTTAAAGATGATGAGAAAAATTCTTCTGACATGAAGCTTTTTTAACACTTGTAATTTATTTATTTACTTAAATATATATACACCATGTCTGTCTTTTACTGTACCTTTACATTTGAGTTGATGAGATAATCTAGTTTCACTGAACCAAGTTCTTTTTAAATTATGTGTATTTCCCTTGAGTTCAGAGAGCTTCTGAACCTTATTTATTCTACTTTTATGTAAAATAAATATTGTAATAACAGCTTCCGAATTAAATACTGGTATAACATATCCTTCACAGAGGCTATAATATAAAATTCACCACAATGTCCTTCTTTCAAGCATAAAATTCATTTAAATCAATGTCAATAATGTAACCTTTGATGTCATTCAATGTACACAAAATTTAAATTTAACATTTTATTTAATATTTTGAGGTATCCAGTGTAATAAAACCATACCTTAGGGAAGGAAGTAAATCCATGGTTTGTGATCAAACTGAACTCTAAGCCAGGTTAAAGTCTATGCTAACAAATTAGAGAAAAGTAATTACAGGAAAGCTTGATTAGACATCATTTAACACTGTGCAAAGGCTGGTGTTACATTTTAGAAAAAAAACGACTGCTCTCTCAGACTACCTGTTACTCATGTTTGAGTACTCTCTTTTTAATTGAGTTGGGTTTTTTTTTTAAATAATGTTTATATCAGGAATTTATTAAAATTTTGCCTGTGAAAGGTGTTTCAAGAGTTTTAAAAGTTTTGTCTACAGGGAAGTTTATAATAGTTTTATATTAGGAATGTGGATTTAAACAGTGTATTTCTGGAAAATATTGAGAAAAAAATGATGGCAGAGTTTAAACAGAAGACGGAACAATTCATATATCAATGAGATTTCCTCTATTAAATAGCTGAATAAATATTTCTAATTCTGTTCTGTGATCATTACTCTGTCAGAAATTTATATATAATACATATTGGAATAAACTTGAAGGCAGATAGCAAGCATGGCCTTGACAACTGCTGTGAAGATAGTCAGCATTTAGCATGTGTGATAGCCCTGAAAAGCTGCTGGATTTTGATCTTATTTCATTTATTTAGTCTACTTCTACTTTAAATATTGCAAACTTTATTTTAAGATATAGTTAAGCCTTGATAGTCTTCAATGGAAGAAATTGATCATTATCACTTAAATTATCATTTTTGTCTACCCAACTTTCTTTTCAGAAATGTTYAAAACTTTTATTTTTCTTCAAGTATTGCTCTATTGCATTTTAAAAGGATAGGTGACTGCTCAGAAAAGAGAAGTTCTATAGAATTTTATATTTCTTTAACCTTTTTCTTTTTAATCTCTGAATCAAGAAAAACAAAAGGTGAATGGGCATTCATGAGCAACTCTGAACCCAGCCACTTCCAAACCTGATTCTGCTACACACTTATTTTCCAATGGCTTCATTTCTTTACTCCTTTTTTCACTCCTTTCCTTTACTGCAATTTCCTTTTCTCCTCTCTTTCTGTACTTGCCTGTCTTAAGCTACATGCAGTTCTTTCTTTAGAATCAAAGATAATTGAGGTAAAGGCGATGTTGAAAACAGCCTCACTCACTGTATAATTAATATAATTATATTTTATATTATGCATATTATATCACATATACTGCATCATTAATAATTCATTTCTATAGTAGTTTTTTTTTTTTTTTCCATGCAATTAAGTTATAATTTATTGCAGGAATCATAGTTTAAAATTCTATGGTGCATGCATGAGGACTGATGAAGTCTGGAACAGTAGAAAGTCAGACACAGTAGAATAACCAAAACAGTCAAATGTGTGCCACAGCAGTTGAGCTAAGAATTCTCATTAACCATACTTCTGTCTCTCTCAATATATATATATATATATATATATATAATTATCTGAAAGAGAGGATTTTCCTCAATTGAAGCCCATTTCTTACCCCTCCCAGTGACTGGATCTAAAGTCCTCCCATCCTAACAGAGATCTGAACTCCAGATCTCTGTCTAATTGTCTTTTAGAGCAAAAATGTGTTTTTTCCATGTTTTCTACATAGTGAGAACCAATGCAAGAATTTTTTGCCATCCTTACATACAGCTCCAACAAAGGTCCAAATAATCAAAGGYCATTTCAAATTTTAAAATATTCAARACATTTCTTGAAATCCTGTTTTCTTTTGCACATTCTAGCCCACAAAATTCTCAACCCTTTGAGCGAGTACAGCCAAATAGTCTGTCCATAAGTGAGCTCGTGGCTGGTGCCCATCAGATCACAGGGGCAGTGGTAGCTGGTAAACACTGAAGCACAAAGCACACTCATTGCTGACACGTATTGTTTCCCATGGTCATGACCCATTGACAAATATCAGTAATACATTAACAAAAAATCACTGAAAATTAACTCCTACCTATGATTCTCATCCAGAAAACAAGAAGTTTATCTTCTCTGCTATTTTCAGAAATACTGGTAGTGGTTCAATAGTTTTCAGGATGAAGGAATGCAAATAATGCAGGCCAAGTTGCAGCTGTGTGCTTCCTTTAAAAATACTGTGCTCTCTCAACCACTTCTTATCAAAYTGTATATTCACAATATCTTTATTGCTTTGGAATTATGTGTACTTTTCTAATTTATCTTGTTAAATCCTGWTTTAATAAAAGCACTTTATTAGATCATCTGTTTCAAGAGCACATTGATTTTATATCCCTTCTCATTTTTTATACTTGTGTTATGTCTTTAGCATTCTCCTCTTGATACAAATGAGGATTTCTTTGACCTCTGCCTACCTTGTAGCTGTCCCACCCTGGGCCTTTTGAGAAAATTTTACTGAGAAACTGTATAAAGTTACACACAAATGAAMAATAAAAACCAAGTTACTTTTTTGCTAAGTACAAAGTTGGGTGCAATGAACTAGAATGTTTAACACTATTATTCTCACCAACCCAGTAAGATCTTTTTTGGTTAGGCAGCTGACTTGTAGAAAAAGATCCCTGAAACAGTTTGATTCTGGATGCTGAGTAACCACCCTCTGAATCTTTTTGTTTTTTCCTTTTCAATGTCACTGGTTTTTGTCTTGAGTCCTTGACCTACCAGTTATACTAATCTCAACAATCTAACCTTTCTCTGAAATTTTACTTTTCCTGTCTTGCATGTGTGTAGTCCACAGGCTTTGTMACTGTTCTTTTTCACAATTCAACAATTTTCTCCAGAAATTTGAGTCAAGATTGTGCAGCAACTTTGCAAAGTGTTGTAGTACAGTCAGCTGAAGCACTGAGAGGAGGTATATAATTGTTCTGTCTAGAGTCAAATTAATTTGGGACGACGGGTTTTTGGGGAAGGATAAGTAGTTTTATGAAACGAAAACTCCATAATGTACCTTTTTTTCCTACTATGCTTTATGCTTTGAAAGAGCAAAACTGTTGAAACTGCAGGACAGATAAAGCTTTCAGGTATTTTCAGTTTCACTGATAAAGACTTCAGAAGAAGTAGAGGAAAGGTGATGTAGAGAGGGAAGAAAGAAGAGGAAAATGCCTTGAAACTGAAAACATCTCTCCAAARAGATCTGTAAGAATAAACTTCACTTTTATACATTTCTTTAAGTAACACTTCCAAATGAACTTGAAAGATAAATTTTATAATATCCATGTTTTTATTTTCAGTGAAAATTAATTCCTGGATTTAATTATAATCTTTAATATTTATATTATGATGAATAATTACAACATGCTTTGAACAAATATTCTGGATTTGAACTTCATCTCTACTGTGTTTGAGTTGAATGAGGAAATGATTCAATTAGACACCCCCTGCTTCAACCCCGAGGAGACATGTCTACCAGAGGAGAGAAAGTACAGCTATTCTGCATCACTGAGCTGGCTAATTCAACTTTCTGTGCATGATTCAGACRTCAAAGCAGCTCCACCTTTTTTGAATGTCTCTCCCAATATTCTGAAGAAAAGTTCAGCTGATTCTTCTTAGAATTTAGAGTATTTAAAAGAAGCCCTCATGCTTAGTCCAGAAGAGTTTTCAGTTTTCATGCTATGAAACATTGTATATCACCTGAAATATTCAAATTTTTCCTAACACTGTTGCAATTAATCAACATCCTTCTATCAAATTGCATGCCAGCCTCCTTGAAACTGGCAAAGTTAARGAACAAGTGTTGCCAGTAACATCTTCCTGTGAACATTTTTGAATCTTCCATCCTGAAAAAGCAACAAATTTCAGATTAAAACTATTTCCTGAGTGCTTTATAAGCAATATTTTCCTTTCAGGTGAATTCCTAGTGTCATTGAGGATTTAATTAGTATTATTAAAGAGTAATTTACTTCTAAGCAATATTTTTCATCATATCAAAGACCCTTTTCATGCTATCAAGTRTAAATAAAAGTTGCTTTAGCAAACAGAGGTGCATAGCCTTTTTCTCCTCCCCAGAAGAATGATACTARAATGACAAGGACGTTATCTTTCAAGTGAAGCTCAGTATATGAATTATGATCACTTATTCAGTCTTTCTGACAATATTTAAAATATTTATTTAGAAGAAAAGAAAGAGTGATAGATAGCCTTTCATTGGAGACATTTGCATCCTTTTTTGAAGAGATGTGAATAATCAGCGTTTTCTTTTTGCGGCCATGATAATCTGATAAGATCTTGTAGCAAAGCATTGTTATGAGCAATGCCTTTCCCCATTCTATCTGTTATGGAAATGTCACTGTGTTTATCCTAAGGGAAGATGTAGAGAAAATGTTCCTCCAAATCCTMACAGATTTAATCTTTCTTGCTATGCCTGAAAAAGAATGTTTTTGACTGCTGTGCTCTGTCTATGAATGGACCCACCAGGAGTACATCATCACAGTGCCCAATTCATTCATCCTCTTCCAGTTCACTTCACTGGATYCCAAAGAAGAACATGGGCATGCCAGAGGCAGTAAACTCTCTGCAGAACAGCCTCACTGTTTACAGAATTTCTTGAGAGAAACAGCATTCTGTGGACATGAGGGGGAAAAAAAAACCAAAAAAAAAAGTGAGGTTTTTCACATAATTTTATTTTGGTGCAAAAAGAAAATGGGCCACTTCTATACATAAAATTATTTCCTCTATACAGATATTGTACCCAAAGAGATTAAAGAATTAGATAGCATTCAGCAATGACCTGGTTTGTTTTTTTTTATTTAATTTAGAAATCTTGATAAAGCACACAATTAAAAAATGGAATCAGACATATGGTTTATCATATTCCCCATTTTTCACTGCAGTCAAAAATGAGGTAGTGAGGGGGACGATGCAGTATAAAATGTGTTTTTTGACAGCATCAACAGTACAAGTGTGAGAGGTTGCTGAATCTAATAGGCTGATGAGTATGAGAGTGCTGTTGCTCTTTGTCCTCAGGTCCAGCCAGTGGCAAGGGTGAGCACAAATTCCTGATAGGCAAGCATGCATGAATACACACAAACACAATATACATACACATGGCTAACCACACGGATCAGCAGAGACAAAAAACACAGCACTCAAACAGCATGGATGGGCTGATRACTGTCCCCTCTCTCCTGAACAAGACAGAATACATATATTTATACAGATTTTTATATACATTATAAATTGTAGAAACTCCGTCAACCCAGTAGTTGCTCCCAGATTTCTCAAGCTGTTGGCATTGAAATGTACAATATCCCATGACTCATAGCCCCCCTCTATTATCAAATTCCCAGACTTAAAGTCTCCCCATTCTTTGTTTCCTAGACTTTCTTGTCATTTACTCATTAACTACTCTGACTTGAATTACACAATTACACACATGCACAAGCACAAGTGTTATGTAAAAATGTTACACAGAGGAAAATTCCTTTCATAGAATCATAGAATATCCTGATTTGGAAGGGACCCACAAGTCCAACTCCTGGCCCTGCAGAGAACAGCCCCAAGAATTACACCATGTGCCTGATAGCATTGTCCAAATGCTTCTTAGACYCTGCCAGKCTGGTGCTGTGAACACTTCCCTGGAGAGCCTGTTTCAGTGCCCAACCACCCTTTGGGTGAAGAACCTGTTTGTAATATCCAACCAAAACCTCCTGAAGTGACACAACTTCAAGCCATTCCTTCAGGTTCTGTCACTGGCCACCAAAGAGTGAACAACTGGTGACAGCTCCTCCACCTCCTGTCATGAAGAAGTGTAGGCTGCAATGAGGTCTCTCCTCAGTYCTCTCCATGTTGAGGAAGCCAAGTGACCTCAGCTGGTCCGCATCAGACTTCCCCTCCAGGCTGTTCACTGTCTTCAAAGCCCTCCTTTGGACATGCTCTAATAGCTTTTTATCTTTTTTGTACTGTGGGGCCCAAACCAGCACACACCACTCTAAGTGAAGCTRCCCCAATGCAGAGTAGAGCAGGATGATCACCTCCCTTGGCTGGCTGGTGATGCTGTRCCTCATCACCCCAGGATGCAGATGAACTTCCTGGCCAACTCATATTCCATTTGCCATCAACCAGGACTCCCAGTTCCTTTACTGCAGTGCAGCTCTCCAACATCTTTTTCCCCACATCTGCAGGTCTTTTAAATATCTTCCACCATGGGAACTCAACTACTTCCCCAGGAACCCTGTTATTTCAAATAATTTTTTTTCCTAATATCAAATCTAAATGTAATCTGACACAACTCGAGACCATTTCCTCTTTCCCTATCACTAGCTATTGAAAAGAAATCAACAGTCACCTTGTTACCCCCTCCTTTCAGGTGGTTGTACACAGCTATAAGGTCTCTGCCCTGAGCGTCCTCATGCCCTGTCCAAATGCAGCCCTTTCCATCACCACTCTTCATAGGACTTGTGCTCTGGACCCACTCTACAATTTTGTTGCCTTTCTCTGGACTCACTTCATCACCTCAAAGTCTCATAGTGAGGGGCCCAGAACTGAGCACTGGATTCAAGGTGCAGCCTCACCACTGCCCTGCACCCATCCAAGCCATTGTCCAGGGGAATGCTGTGGGAATCAGTGTGAAATATTTTATAGAGGACAGGTAAACCACATCCACAGCCTTTCACTCACCCACTAAGTGCACTAAGTGGGTCATTTCTAGTGGAATGAGATCAGGTTAGTGAAACATGACGTGCCTTTCATAAACCCATTGTCCTTGGACTTCTAGTTGCAACTTCATTGCTGCCTATGTGAAAAGATAATAATGTGATGGCTGTACAAGTGTAGGAAGCTTCATTGCCACATCTATTCCATTCAGTCTCCGATGACAATGAACCATCTTTTTTTTTTTTTTTTTTTCTTTATGGAAGTAGTTTTTACACAGGGTTTGAGCTGACTTAACTTTGGAGACGCCTCCAGCCTTAATGAACCATTGTTCTTGTCCGTGATTCCTCTTGCCAGGACACCTGGGAAGCTGGGGCAGTACAGAGAAGATGCATCTGCTGTGCCAGGCAGGAGCTTGCTCACATAGCCCTCTACATCTTTAAGCCTCCACTTGCAACCATGTGGAGAAATGRTGGGGAATCTCCCTATCAGAATCTCCCTATCACATCCTGTTTGCCTGTGGGTCCTGTCCCAGGAAAGGTAGGGTGCAATTCCAGTAGTATTCCAGGGCAGTTTCAATCTCTCCCTCAGACTCCTTGATGCTTTTCTCGCAAAGCAGTGTCACTAAGAGAGGAGATCCTCTACCTGGGTACAGTGCCCAAGGTGCTGCTGCCACTGCTGGTGTGAGAGCAGAGCACACTCTGCAGTCTGGCACCTGGGTGGCAGCGTGTCCCCACTGGAGCCCCGTCTGGACAACTGTGCCAGTCACCATGGGTGCAGTGTATAGATCTGACACTGCTCTCTGGCAGTTTTATGCCATTGCTGCTTGGTGGAGCCAGCAGAGCTCTTCTTGCACACTTTTCTGTGGTAGCTGCTTCCATGTGAGCTGCCGTGCCATGCCCTGGCTGATGTGCCACGCCCTCATTGCCCGTTCTGTTCTCAGCACTCCTGGTTGCCAGTGGTACCCAGAGGCTTCTTTTACTGAGGGCAGGGGCATGTTTGGCCACTGCTGCTCCTCTCCCTGACAAATTCCATCAGCCAYTGTCATGCAAGCTACAGGCTCCAGGCAACTCTCTCTGCTCCTCTGAGGTTTCTGCAGTTTGGGAAATCCCGCCATGCACACGCTAGGATGCTCCTCTGTGCATCATCCTGGCACCAGATCTGTTTATTGAGTTGCAAATCAACTCCTATCAGCTTCAGAATAGATCTTCAGAACCACATCAGAACAAATTAAACATGTTTCAATAGACTGCTGGACTACTAGAAAGMAGCATCTGTTATTCCCACCAAAATKAACACCTTTTAATACAGTCTGGCATTGATAGGTAAGAATTTTATTCATACATAAAAGAATGTCCTTTATTTTAAAAAAGCCTCTTTACTTATTGCCATGCTTAATGAAAAATTCCCAGGAAAGTAAATAACAGCACCCTTTGATTTCCTTTTCCTTTGAATTTCTGAAAGGAAAAGACTAACTCAGATTCTTAATGAAGGATTAATCTCATCAAACAAATATAAATTGGCAGAGTGGATTAATCTCACCTACAAGGTGTCTACAGCACARAATCTTTATCTGAACCAGTCATGTAAAACTCTCATATAATCAATGGACAGAACAGGCACTTAGAGGATCTCATTCAGCTGACCTATTTTAGATACTTACACTTGAACAAATATCTATTTCTCTCCAGTGACTACGAAAAGAACGTAGAATGACTAGCTCCAATGTCAAGCAAACATACTTCTAAGGAACTGCAGAATCTAATGGACTAGGATCAAATTAAGACTTGACTTATTCCCACTGATTAAGATTCCTTTGGAGCTAGAGAACATTAGTGTTACAGAACACATTAAMTTTTCCCCAGATGTCATTATCACACTTCTTCCTAACAACGTTGAGTTATGTCTAGATTAATCCTGAYCTGTCATCATGTATTTGGCTTTGCATATGATTGATGCAAATTTCACAGGTAAACTGAGATGTAAGGCATTCTAGTTTTACAAGGAAATTTTATCAGGAATTCAGATCTAGCATTGTACAACTAAATTTAAAATTTAGAGATCTACAGTTCAGAAGTTCAACTCCAGATTATATACTTGTACAGTTGCATGCATGTATGAGCATAGGATTCAAATCAGTTGTTGAATAAATTTAGAATAGGTGCAGTCTACTGCCATTTGAGGTACCAGAGCATATCTGAAGTATTCAACTGGGTYTAACAGTTGTATTACCAGGAATACATGACCCTGGTCTTGTGGGGCAGACCTAAAACCAGCTGTGATGAGATGGTGATTTCTTATATCACATGCCTATGCTCAGGCAACTAAACAAACCTCTTACAGAATGCACTCACCARTGTCTGAAGAGCTGTTTGGATAAGTCAGATATTGACAAACTGAACAGAGACAGGAGTGGGTATGACTTTTTTTATTTTCTTGATTTTTCTTCTGAAAGAATGAGGATTGGAAAATGTATTGGTGCTTTGAAATCACTTTATAAAATTACCTAATTAATTATTTCTAGCAGAAAAATTGACTAAACCTAACAAAAAAAACCTCAAAATTGACCCTCAGGAAATGTTGTGTACCTTGAGCAACTACCTTGGAAAATGGRACAACAGGTTAGTATGAAACAGTTGTGCAAAGGGAAGACTGTGGCAAAAGAGAAAAACAAGWTGTCCAACAGAAACTGTCCTGGTAAACAAAACAATGCTGAATTTCTGTTTGTCTTTTGAGGGAYATCTGTACCTTAATTTGGTGCAAAAATATTGCATCATGATTCTTCAATTTATTGCATATTCATCTTCAAGWGTTTCAGCTTATACACAGATGCAGAGAATTTATGCTATGTTGACATCAGTTTATTGAAAACCAAAGGAACATTAGTCTGAGTTATYAAACAAGTTATTAAACAAGTGTCATCCAGAGGGAAAATATAACATTTTACAACTACATAGAGCTTCTTTGGACAGAGATAAATTTTTAGTTTTACTATATGTATGGTACACARGAAAAGACAAGCAATTTCCCTTTTTTAATATTTAAATAGCGGATAATTAAAACCATAGAATAATAAATTCATAAAGTGGTTTGAGTTGGAAGGGACCTCATCATCTTTACCATGAGCACAGAGACTTTTCATTAGACCAGGWTGCTCAAAGTCCCATCCAACCTGWCCTTGAGCATTCCCAGGGTGTCCATAAGTTCTCTGGGCAACCTGTTGAACTGTCTCATCAGCCCATAGTAAATGCTTTCTTCCTAATATCTAATTTAAACCTACTCTCTTTCAGTCTGAAGCCATTCTTCCTTATCCTATCACTACAAGCACCTATAAAGTCTCTCTCCACTTTTCTTGTAGCCTCCTTTAGGTGTTCCAGACTAAAGAGCCCCATCTGTCTCRCCTGTCTTCACAGGAGAAGTGTTCCAKCCCTCTGACCATCTTCATGACCCTCCTTTGCTAAGTTGAAGACCCCAAAGCTGACTCCAGGAGGGGTCTTGAAAGAGTAGAGTAGAGGAGGAGAATCCCCTCCCTCAGCATTCTGTCCATGCCCCTTTTGATSCCCCAAGATACAGCTGGCTTTCTGATTGCTCAAGGTCACTCTGAATGGCATCCCCTCCTTCCAGCATGTTGAGGTGCTTGCTTTGTGTGCTGCCACTTTCTTTATATCAAAATTTTGAGGTATTTGTATTTTGATCCATTAATTTAGCTCTGGATAGCCAATGTGAAAAAATTTGGCTTTAGAATTTGACCCTGCRATAAGTCAGCAGTGAAGAAAAGGACAACTCTTCTCTCCCAGTCACAACTTRAAATTCTTTCAAATTGCATGTGCAATAGACAAATACACAGACAGGGACAGTATCTTCAGACCTCTGAAGTCAGATGGCATATAGAATTATAAAATAAAAAAATAATTTCTATTGGAAAATACTTTGAGGATCATCGAGTCTGACTTTTAATCTACCATTACCGAGTCTACCCTTAAACCATGTCACTAAACCCATATACCCATATGTATGCAAGGTTATACTTCCTAATGGGATTGCTTTTCATTTTCATGAAGGCTGAATCATTTTCTAAACAAACCACTGCATATAGGAATGAGAAGACTGAATTTTCTCTAGGCTATTACCTCAAATAGAAAATAACCCTAACTCTTTTATTTTAATGACCTCTGGAGTGGTAGTGGTGGTGGAGAAATCTATTAGCATTGCTTTTTACATTTAGCACCAACTGTCCCTGAACTTTACTTGGGTGAACAGTGGCTCTTCATATAAATTCCACACAGAAAGGAAAAATAACTGCATCAGAAT
>NW_026623356.1:851934-884765 GCF_030028575.1 Malurus melanocephalus
TATCTTTTTTAATGAATTCAGGAGAATATGGTCTCCATTAGAAGTTCATCCAGAACTTCAGGAATGATGAAGTCTCTGAGAATTTCACTTTTTTGGAAGAATATGTCCCTGATTCTCTCAGGCYGATGCATCCATAATGAATGTCTCTGGATCTATGCTGAGCACCATTAAATCACTTTGCTGGATGCAGAAGTACATCCATATGAATCAGCCTGTTGATCAGGCCCTGYGTTCTGGCAAAGATCATCAGATTGATGCATAGACAGTCTTGAAGTCCCATTTAAACACTTCAAATAGACTGTAAGTGGGAGTTAAATGCTTTATGGGTTTCTGATGGCTTTTCACAGAGGGAATTACACCCTAAATGAATGTACAGACTGCCCATATCTTTTATACAGTGTCAGGAATTCATAAGCTGCCTTTGTTCACAGAATTTCTTTATCATTTTTTACACTGTAGGTGTCTCATAGGAATTGTTTTGTGCCTCAAGTACTGATAACTTATAAATAGTTTTGTACATCGATTTTATTTTTTCTTTTAAGCAACAATTACCCATTTATTGTCAGAGAGTCAGAGGATTATGATTTTTTTATTGCATTAAACACTTTTTAGTCCAATAAAAGGACAAAGTTACTTGTGATTTGTTTATTTTCTTTCCTCTAGAAATTAAGAGGTGAATATATCACTTGTCTTGATTTCTCTCTGCCTTCACTTRAGCTAGTTATTCCATCAAAACCTCCATTGTAAGTTAATTCTGATAGAGATATAACATARTCACACAGAAACACAGAATTATTCAGGGTGGATGGGACTTCTTGAGAACACCTACTCCAGTTCCCTCTTTGAGAAGGTCAGCTACAGAATGGTGCTCAGTACTAAGTCCAGTTGGATTTTTACTGTCTCCAAGGATAAAAACYCCACAWCCTCTCTGGGCARTTTGTGCCAGTGTTTAAGAACCTTCATAGTAAAGTAGTGTTCCTTTGTGTTCAGATGGAATTTCAAGTGTTTAAATATTTGCACATTGCCTCTTTCTTGCCAGTGGGAATTGCAGAAAAACACTTGGACCCCTTGTCTTCATTACATCCCTTGAGTGTTTATCCACATGTTTATGCACATTCAGCCTTCCCCAGGCTGAACAGCCCCAGGTTGTAGCCTCTGTTCATGTAAGAGCTGCTCCTGTTCCTTAATCATGTTTGCAGTCCTGGACTGGACTCATTCCAGTAGGGCCCCATCTCTGTGCTGGAGAGGTCAGAAGTTGACCCCAGCATTCCAGATGCAGCTGAATCAGATGAATGATACAGGATTTACATTGCAAAGRTGGTAACAAATCTTGAACAGCTCAGAAATACATGGAGTACTTCAGATCTCTTTGTCAATGTGTATTATTTATAGCTGCATGTTCAACAGATACARTGGTTGGATACATTTTCGTAAGCTTCTACTTATATAAGCGGTTTTATTTTTTTTGTGAACTGCTAATTTTGATAACTGTGATCCTCAATCCTTTTATTCTACATTCTTAGCATATATTATATTGAAGGAGATAAACAAGGTTCTAAATTCACTTTTATCTGTTTGTGCCGTACTCTAAGTAGAACCTGCATCTGTGGCAGATTTATTTCATTTAAGGAGACAGTTCTCATTAGAAAATAACTCAAATGTTTAAATTGTGACCGAAAATTAATTCACAAGCCACTGTAAAAGAAATACTTATGGCAAAAGTTTTATAAAGAGAAATACAGATAACATGTAGGAAGCTGAGGTTTGTATCTAACATTTCTATTTCTAAAAACTTAAAACCAGAAATATTTTTCCTGGTTCAATTTATTGGGTTTTTAATTTTTTTTTTTTYCCCAGTCAACARCCCTTGTACATCAATGGATTTTACAACAAAACATATCACTTTTGTTTTTAGTTTTTTAGATATGTTTCTGTTCCTTAATGAAATCATGTATGTAAGAATTTTGAGACTTACTATTGTCAAGATACTCTGACAAAATTAGAAAAAAAAAAGCACCAAAACTTCATTATTATCAACTTATTTCATCAAGACATATATCAATTTATTCAAACTAGAAATAAATATTTGTTTCATCTTTAATCAAGATCATACTAATAAGTAAATATTGGACTCGTGGCTTGCCGTAATGAATCTATATTTATTGATTAATGTACTTCCCAAGTGACCTTTACTGTGAGTTTCACAGCAATTCCTTTGAAGGGGCCCTCATGAATTTTCAAGTGATAGACGAAACCTTAGCCCATGCTTGTGAAACTGTTATTAAAAATGCATTTTCGTTGCAAAGGCCAAAGTGGCGATAAGCGGAGGAGTGAAAAAAAGATGGAGTCCATTTCTTGAAAGAAAGGAAGAAAATAGGAAAGAAAGAAAGAGATAGAGAGAAAGAAAGAATGAGAAAGCAAGAGTTCCTTTCTGAAAGGATAGCAATACATAGTTGTTTAACTGTTTGCAATATTAATTCTCCAAAATCATCAGTAGAGCATTTGAAGGTAATATTTTTAGTCTGAAACAAGCACAAAGGTATGACAGGTGACATTCCTAATTTTCAGTTTATAATGTTTCCAGCTATGGATAACCTTTTATTCACCACTGGTAGGACCATGAATAAAAATATGTGTGCTGCCTTGTCTGATATACTTCTAGCATGAAGCAACTCAACGGAATAGAGTCCAAAGAAAAAGATAAAAACTTATAAACAGTCTCTAGAATTTAGTTGGGAACACAGCTCACAGGGGGTTCTTGTTGTTGTTGTTGGGTTTTTTGTGGGTTTTGTGGTTTTGGAGCTGTTCTGGTTTGCTTTTTATAAAATAATAGTTTTCAAACTTAAATAGTAAAAAAGAAGGTATTTCCTGTGTTGATGACAGAATATMATGACATACTGCACTACAGAAAATTTCACTTAAATGTTAAATGCAATTTTCTAATGGTAAAAACAGTGTTAATTGCTCATGTAGGCTGCAAAATCTCTGTTTTTTTCTTTTTTAAAGAAGCATCAGTAGAGCTTAGGGCATGTAGTTGATATATCAGAAAATAGGATTGSGTAAATTTTCAAGGTTTTGTTTCTCTTTTTACCATGACATTTTTTACTATAGTGATAATAATGCTAATGTTTTCTATTAGTTAAGTATTATCTGTTAATCACAGAATCATAGAGTCATACAATTATCCTGGTCTGGCTCTCACAGCTGGCAGCAAACCCACTACCTGGTTGGGCCAGCAACTGGCACTGAATCCTTGCAGCAGTGACACACACGGGATACAGAGTGAGGTTAAAGAGTTTAAAAAATACAGAAGGAGACAGAAGGAAGAGAGCTCAGACAGACAGGCGTTCTGACTGGTCATGTTTTACATGAGATCAACCCTTTTTATAACTTTTCCTGTCTTTATCCCACAGACTGCCTTGACCTGCACATTGTCTCATCAGTTAGCACAACCACTATGACACCTTCCAATACTCTGGACCCTCCTGATCAGTTACAAAGTCCTGCCTGGCCTGTAGTTCCTTGACAGCCCATGGATTCATTTGACTGAGGATGTCAATTTTCTGTGTTTGTCTCCATCATGTTTGATGTTTAGTTTTGTGTTCATATGTCTTGTTTGTGGCTTCCCCTTTTCCACTGTATCCCAGTTGACAAGGCCTCCATCAGTTAATCTTACTGAAATAATTGTTCCCTAATTCTACATGTAATTCTAATGTGACTAAACAGGGTCTTCATAGTGCCAGTTACTGCCTCTAATCCTCGGTCAGTGAGGTTTGTGTCCCTATGGGTTCTCATGTACAGTTTACTCCTTTTCTCATTATTCCCTTTTTGCATTTAAACTGCCCTTGATCATATATCCTTAGAGGAATATTTGCTCTCTCCTCCCACATGCCCTTCAAAGTATCACTGTAACTGGGCTGCTATTACTAAATTTATGAATATGTACACTCTGTTGGAAGGTTTTTCCAGATACAATCTCTATTTAGTTTAATTACCTTTCTAACTATTAATTACATCAAATGCAAATGATACAGAAAGATCTAATCTACCCAAAGTCTATGAATTTCAAGTTCCTCTGGAAAAGGATGTTTTTCTCTTTTGAGCAACACTGATTCATAGCTTTTARGAGAAATGTCAAGCAAGCTTTCATGCTTAAGGTATGGAAAGAAAAGCAATCAAGCACTAGTCTGTTTTTTGAAAGACATATTTAAAAGCTTTGGAAAGGTTGTTTCCAAATAAAACCTAATATTTAACTAGATATTCTACACTGATTTTCATGCTAATCATCCCATTTTCAGTCTGTCTGCTACTATAAGGAATGAAAAAAAAGAATAATGATTGGAAAAGAATAAGTAGGCCAAAGGGTGAAGCTCATGTTAAATTTTTTTTCTGCTCACTTGATATAATCTAAGTGTTGTCTTCTACTAAAAACAAGATTAAAACAAAAAAGACACAAAGCAACACCACAATAAGCATGTAGAGCATATCTTCAGTTTAGAATGTCCCAATTGCACGTCAGAATATGTTATGGAAATTGAGTGGTAAAATACAGAAGATACTTTTACTTTACAGTTGGGGAAATTTCTAAGGATTATTAAACTTAGATTAATGTAATTTTTCTGGTTATGATTTAGGCAATAATCATTCATATTATATTCCACTTTCTGGTCTGAAACATGTGAAAAATTGTTTTATTTTTCTATATCAAGAAATTCATCCTTCTCAAAGTTATCTTATTCTGCTGTTTAGGAGTTCATGGCAAGTAGATTTTTAAATTGCAGTACCTCCAAAAATAAAAATCTTATCTTACAATTTTCGTGACATTTGAGAGTAGCTTTACTGTTGAAGACAAATGAGTAAGAGGAAAAAGAATGAATCCATGCAAACAAACTGCAAACCTTGTAGCACATACAGTGGATAACAGCTTTTCCATTCTCTGAATAATCCTTAAGCGTGAATAGATCATCTGAATTACTGTGCAGTTGTATGAAATCTGTTTGCTATTAGTGTAATCATACATGTCACAAAGAGTGATGATGGCATATTATATAGTCAGAATTTACAGAATATAGCTGTCAATGCTATACCTAAGCTTCTTTTCAAGGGAGCTGGTGTTTAAAATTTGAATCTAACTTCTACTTGGAGAAATGGGAGTGCTGTGAAGTGGCATTGTAAGGTTGTATCAACTAAATGCTGATTAGAAGAGCAGACAGTCTGCAAAACTGTACAATATAGTTCATAAAATCTTTATTCCTTCAAGATCAAAGATCAGYACTATTCAGTTTTCTACACCTTGGCACTATTCTTAATCTAGCTTTTTGCTTTACATTTTGTTCAGCGTTGATTGAAGAAGAAAAGAAACAARACATCGTCTTCTCTTGTTCATTCTTACATTACCAACAATCCTTGATTCTTAGGTCTGATATTTTTTGTTTAATTAGATTCAGAGATAATTACTGTTTTCTTTGCAATATGGTAAGGTTATTATTTACTTTGAATTCTTGTGAGGAACAGAGGTGACTGGGTTATTTCATCATCTGTCCTTAACYTTCTTATTTTTCAAACTTATTCTTTGTTGGACTTCCCCTTACTCATACAGATAGGAAAACAATGGCTTATTGTCCTTCAAAGCTATTGTAAGTACTCCTGTTTAAAGCTTCTAAATAGCTGCAGATTASTTTCTATCTAATGCTTTGAAATAATAAACTGGGATAAAATAATMCTTTTTTTTTTCTCATTTGTTTTGAGAAGTTATGCACTTCTTAAACTAWTTTTTTTCTCTGATAGAATAGCTGTAACTGAAACATTTCTTTCATTGAATGAAAATATTGCTTGGTTACTAAATTAGATCAGAAAATTTATCAAAAATATTTTCAGATTAGCTAATACTTCCTTTCTTATTTAAGGGGAAGATTTACCTGCAATCTCTGCTTACAGTATAGCTTACCTAATTAACTTCAGAGAAAAATCATGAATTAGTCTCTGTTCAGGAATGTAATACCACTGTATATTTTCAGTCAAAAAGTTCAATAGCTCCAAAATGCTCTTGACCACTAGAACCACATTCATGATTCCATGCTTCATTAAAGTCTTATGAGAGGTGAACAGAGAAGAGAAGAACACTGGCTGTTATTGACTGTGTAGTTGCTTTTAGAAGAGTGTGAACACATTCTGGAGTCTTTTCAGATAATTATCCAAGAGCATCTGTTAAATGATCATTATTAATTTACTTGGCAAATAATGTGAGGGTGTCTTAGAAAATGAAGGGAATGAAATAAGTAAGATAATGCTGTTACCATAGAGACCTACAAGTCATACAATCCTGGAAAATTGCTTGAAGTTCTTACCATAGCAAAACAAATAAGAAATAGTTACAAAGGAAACCGAGGGCAATCAGAGGTAGAGAATAACTTTCATAAGAAGAAAAGTAAATAAGCTAGGATCCATCAKCTTGGAAAACAGTAGCCAGCAGAGGATGTGCTAGTAGTCTGAACTCACAAGTGGATAGAAAAGGCAAATAAGGAATGATTAATTTGCTGTTTCTCATTATCTTAAACAAACAAATTTAAAACCAACCAAAACCTCYACAAAACCATTCATATTACATAATAAAGTAAAAAGTTTAAAACAACTTTCTTACACATATATATTTAGAAGCAAGATTACTTTAAGAATTACATTGGTAAGTAACATCGCATTCAAAAATASGGTATGCAAATTTAAAATGGAAGGCTTTAGGCTACAGTCCATGGACTGTAGTCCATTTCAAAGAGAAATTTGTCTCCTTTTGCTTCCATTTGTGTTTTAAGACTGTTGATCAAAGTTCAAGGCAGAATTCTGGTCTGCRTGGAGCATTTCTTTTGCCCTATTATGATTGTTCTTGTTTTTAACTGCTGAGTAACCCTACATTTAAGCCTACTATGTGCAAGTCTTATGCTACTACAATTGGATTTCCTGTATGATGACAGTACCATTAAAATATCTTTTTAATCATTTCATCATAATCATCTACCCAAAAACTGCAACATATTTCAAATCTCAGTACATTTTTTTGATAATGTTAAATTAATGTGCAGTGTTCAGTATCTATGAAATATTTGGGGCCTTGCTGGGGTACTTTCGCTAGTAGATGAAAACAATTAAATGACTATTTGACTGTTCAATAATGGTAATTGGGATATTAGCGACAATGATGTTTTTCCAATTTTAGCATACACTAACACCATCAATTTCCTTGCAAATTCTTCCTAGACTTACATTTTAGATCAAACATTGAAATCAACTTCCTCCTGCTCCCACCCAGTGAGTGCTACAAGTGCCTTCCAATTAAATGCACAAGTTTTCATGATTTCCAGGAATTATAGCTGCAATAGAAACAATACTTCAACATATTTGAATTTAATGACCTATTCTTTCAAAACTGTARTATCTACACTAGAAAAATCTTCCTGAATCAGTACTTGTTTTGGTCTTCTATATATTTAGAGTATTGGAAGCTGCCTTCTGTGGTTACAATTACACAGAGAAATTGGTCTGCTCCACTCAAAGTAAATTGCCTACCATGGCTTGTGTTGAGATTGATCACAGCAAGCTCCTCAAAAGCCATAATATACTATATATCRCTTGCCTCTTGGCTTCCTTCAAGTTTTATATGATACCTTTGGAATCAAAAAAACAGGATTATTTTGCCAGTGTAGTTAGTTTCTTTTCAGTTCAGGGTATAAGACCTTATGACCATAGGATACTATGGGAAGGGTTGGAACGGAATATACATTGTTGGTGAATCAAAGTCTGTGGGGATGGAAGTGTTTAAAAGATTGAAAAAAAAAAAAAAAAAAAAAAAAAAAANTCAGGGTATAAGACCTTATGACCATAGGATACTATGGGAAGGGTTGGAACGAAATATAAATTGTTGGTGAATAAAAGTCAGAGAAAATGGAAGTGTTAAAAAGAAAAAAAAAAAAAAAAAAAAAAAAAAAAAAAAAAAAGTGGAACCAAATTTTGTCCCTTTCATTCATTAGCAGCACGTGTTGTGCTAAAGATCAGATTATACACTGTGGTAATTATCATGGCACTACACACAGCACATTCAGCAATCTTTTCTTTGGTTACCTGTGGGTAATGGCTAGTAATATCATGGAGTTTATGTAATGACACAATGTCATAAAGCTCATATTCCACAATTAGTGTTGATGGCTGCAAGGCCTTAGTGGCTCCTCCTCAAGGTGGAGGTGATCAGCTCTGTGAACTCATAAAAAACACAATTTGAGACAGAAGCAGGMAGGTGGCCACTCTTCTTTCTCTTCTGATTTTCCTTGTTTATGCATGACAGGCTTTTCCCTGCTCTTCTATTGGGCAACAGCACTATGTGTTCAGTAAACACTCAGAGTGGAATAAGGGAAAGCAAATGATTTAACATTTGCCTTGAAAGAGTGGAATAAGGGAAAGCAAATGATTTAACATTTGCCTTGAAAGACACCGTTGATTTTGGAGCAACAAAATTAGTATTATTTAAATAAATGCAAGTATTATTTTACCACTATTTTGAAAACTAAGTTTTTTCATGTCATTTAGGGTTTATTTCTGTGTAATGCATAATTGTTATTGTACAGTCTCAAACTTAACACTTGCACCAGACCTAGTGAACTTTAATTAGCTGTTTTGCTTTTTTTTTTTTTTTTTTTTTTTTTTTTTTTTTTTTTTTTTTTTTTTTTTTAAATATCTCGCTTCTCCCTGCCCCCTCAAAAAAAGTTATTTGAAATTTCAGGTACTGATGTAAAGAAATTGACTTGTAATCAGAGGCAGGCATGGAAATTCTATGTTTAGTATTCCAGTGACACTCACAGTGACCCTGAAAATCATTTACCTTCTTTGTCTCTGTGGTTTATGTAGCAGAAGTGGGAGGAACACAAAGAGAGGTCATATCTCCACTAAGGACACACTCATTCTGTAGTATTAGTGAGATATATAGCTATTTTTTGGGAGTACATGCTGATGTATGCCTCAAATGTTTTTCTAAGAGGCTTAATTTCATGCTGTACACATATATGGGGCAAAGTATGTCAGATTCCAGAGTAAAATGAGGTAAAGTAAAATGCAATTTGACTTCTTCAACGTAACTCATTTTAAGAATTAGTTGCTGATTACCAAGTATTTTCTCTGTCAGAAATACTTTCAAATTGTTACTCAAGAATAAAAATCTCTGTCTATTTCTTCACTTGATATTTGACTATGCTAATATATAGTTACTTTATGAGCTAGGAAAATACATTGCATTACTTTTGTCTATCTTACATGAAATGAWGCTGGTAATCCTATTAAAAATAGTCAGATCAACACTTCTTCAAAGGAAATAGGAAAAGAAAAAACAAGATGACCTCTCTAATATTTCTATATAGTTTCTCTGATGAATACAAAAATATTTTTTCTGAATTTTTTTTTGTTTAGGGTGTGGTGTGTTGTTTGGTTGTGTGTTTGGTTGTTTGGCTGGAGACTTGAGGGATTTTTGTTGTTTTGGCAAATGCAGACCCTCATAATGACCTTCTAAATCAGTATTTTAGTGCTTAAATAGCAGGGTTTATTTCCAGTGGAAGACCTTTGGAGTATTTTGTCATTAATTTAAAAAGGATTTGSAAATATCTGACAATTCTTGAAAATGTAGTCAGTTTTATTTCATTTCCAAACATGGTTCAAATTATGCATGCATAYGCTGAACGGTGGGTATATTGTACAGAATTTTAAGATACATCAGTGAACATTGCTAAATTTATACACCAGTTTGTAACAACTAGCAAGTCTTTCAGCTGAAGTTTCAAGAAAGTTTCTTCTAAACTGGCTGAGAGCTCATAGTGTATAGTTGTCATAGCTGCATAAGATGCCCCTAAATAGGATGTGTTATGCAGCTGCCRTCTCAGGCTGTGGCCTTAAATTCACATTTTGCAACTGTGTGAATTCAGTTTAGTTTAACTTCATTTATTTATTTATTTTCACTATCAGCAGATCAACAGTACAGTGTTCCTGCTTTGAAGTGACTGTTCAGAGAGGGGTTTGAAGGAGTGTCTTTCACTGCAGTCTCAGTAACACTTGCTGTATCAGTACCTTTCTCTGATCTCACGGATTTCCCACAGTCCTTTGCAGATCTCAAGCTGCACCCTCTGGGTTCAATGCTTCATAAAAAAAAAAAGTGCAAAAAGGAAGAACTAAAAATCAGTGTGTGCATTATAATGCCAGCTTTCAGTAAAGGTGTCCAAAGTCAGGTCAACAGACCAAGGGGCTGCAGACACCAATGAGCCAGAAATAACAGAGATRTATTGTGCAATTGTGTTGAGTACTTAGTAACTTAAATAAACTGATCAGCTTCAATAAGACTACTTGCTCAACTGTGAACTCAGTAAGGTGACTGAACCATTTCCTAGTCTGGCAAATATCACTTTTAGAATTGCAAAATGTGGATTTTGTAGGTGCTAAAAGTATTACTCTTAGTAGGGAACCATAATCTTTTGCTTTTTAAAAAAAAATATGATCCAGTATAATTAATCTGAAAATAAATGCAAATAATATTTTATGACTGTGCATAAGGCATATTCCAATTGTACTTTTATACTGAAAACAAAAGTCAAATTAATCCTCTGTATTCTCTAGTTCTGCATAAATAAACAGATTATTTTCCACAAGATGAGTGGAAAATAAATCTGAATATTTTCTTCTCTTTTAAGACATCTGCAGCACCAGCATTTTAACATTTATTAGGTTTGTAGAAATATAGTCTGAAGAAGTTTTAGGGATCACTTCAATTCTTCTAGTGCAGGCTAAAAAACTTTTAATATATGCCAAATTATATTTGTTTCCAATTAATTTTTAGATTAATATTGGCTCTTAGGCTGTTATCATATAACCTTTTATATTCTCGAAACTTTTTGTGATACCCAAATACATTCACATCATTCCAACTTTTTTATTTTAATTTTTTTAATCAAATTCTATATACAAGAATTGGGATCCAATATATTTATGGCTAAACTTAAATTTCATTCCTCAGAGCTTTACAGAGTGTTCTTCCTCATAGTGCTCTCTGTACTGGTACTTTTTTTCTTCTTGATTTTAGTGATATTTTGCAGATCTGCTCCTTTTCAGAAATGCTTGCATGAACCAAAGCAGATAGGAAAACAGATTTACTCTCTGAAGGCTTTCTTGCTTAAGAGAGTTAATCCATCTGCCCCTTTTAAACAGTTGATGATGTCTGAGCAAAAGCAAGTTACCCCCTTGCAATGTGTTTTCTATCTCCCTTTTGCAGAGTTGGCAATTCTAACTCAGTTTGTCAAACTATGGCAAGAARCAGGTCTAAATGACACATTTTGCTGAAAAAATGCAAATATATGAAAATATCAACTGAAAAAAAGTAATGACTCATTTGATACCATCTTGTGTGACATTAATGGCCACTTGATGAAAATTATAGTGGCCAAAATTAGTTCAGACAGAAACCCCGTAAAGCATGGGGCGTGACAGCCGGGAAAGTCAAACCCACAATACAGTTTTTAGATAAATTAYTTGCCAATTGAGTCAGAATTGGCATAGTTTTAGTTGGAAAGGTGAATTTCTTATGCCTGAAGCACATGTAACTATGCTGGATAATGCTAAAGAAGTGAAGAGTGTGGGCAGGGGACATGTTCTTGCTGCCCTCCTGAGTTCAGCTTGCCTTTAGCTGAACAGAATAAAAACCAGCCATTTCCATAAAGAGCTGGATGAACTGCAAAATTGTTGTGCCATGGGAAAGTGATGACTGAGGTCTACTTTAAACAACTTCTCTAACTTTAAGTCACTTTAGTCAAAATATAGCATATTTCTATGTAGGAAGTGAGACATGGAGGGAGGATAAATTGTTTGGTTTGAAATGTAGGTCTCTTAAAAGTGAGCCAGAAACCAAACTCCATTTTTATTTATCTGTATGTTAGCTTTGGTGAGTTCATTTGCAGTATGATGTTTTAGTGATAGTAAAAGATTTTCTGAGTACATTGAGTGAAGTCTGAACCTCAGAGYACCATCAGAAAGAAATAAAGAAGAGAGGGAGAGAGGACCCCACACTGAAGCACATTTGCTGGCAGGATTTATGACCCTGTGGGGGGAATCAACTAAAGCAGTCTGTTCCCTAAGAGCTGTACCCTGTGCAAGGGACCTGTGGAGCAGCTTTTGAAGAGCTGTGACCCATGGGAGAACCAGGGAAAGAGAGCAAAGAGTCCTCCCTCTTAGGAGGAAGGAGYAACAGAGACAGTGTGTGGTGAACTGAATGCATAACCCCATTCATAATTCCCCTGCTCTGCTGAAGGGGACATGTAGAGAGTATTGAGAGTAAAGTTAAACCTGGGAAGAAGGAAGGGAAAAGTGTTTTAATTTTTTTTTTTTTTTTTTTAATTTTCATTATTCATGATTTATCTGATTTGATTGGTAATAAATTCAATTATTTTTCCCTAGGCTGGGTTGGTTTTACCTATGATGATAATTGCTGTGTGATATGGCCCTGCCCTTACCTTGGCCCATGAGCCTTTGGCAGGTATTTCCTGTTCCTTGTCCCACTGAGGAAGGGAGTGACAGAGCAGCTTTGGTTGGCACCTGGCATCAGCCAGGCTCAAACCATTACAACAGTTTTTAACTTTCTCTSACAAATGCCAAAGAGGTCATATAACCACTGCTCAAAAGGAAACGCAATGAACTTGTTGCATTGTAAAACTGTGTCTGTTTTGTTATATACATGGTATGTACACTCCTCAGCAAAAACAGGTTCAGAAGGGAGCCTTTAAAGGAGACAGGATCCGATTTTAATTTTTCTCTCTATAGGATTATTTGTGGGTCTCTGGGGGCAAGTGTACTCAATAGGAAACATTAAAACAGAACATGCAGAATTTTTGGCAGATTTTTCTTGCTTTATCTGTTGACAAAAGAGAAGTTTTGAATAGCTTTTTCACAGATTATCTAAGATTTTTGGTTTTTTTTTTTTGTTTGTTTGTTTGTTTTTTTTTTAATTTCCTGGATTCATATAATAGCTTGCTTCCTCAAAACTAAGTTACTAATTCGAGACAATGTTACTAGTTTTCCTTTGACCTTCTTCCTTTCATCTGTCCTTCCGTCCTTCTGTCCTGCTGTCCGTCCTTCCACTGCTTCAGGTTTTTTTATTGCTTTTCACTTGCTCTTCTCTCTCATCTTTGTTTTTCCTCTTTTGTTGTGTCTATCTGAGAGTGAATCATGAATCATGAACTCAACATGCTCTCAACAAAGTACATTTTGGACAATAATTTATATATCATATCAAGTCATTGAAATGTGAATAATTGGGGTAAAATAGACTTTGAAAGGAGTCGATACCAATGAACACTGTATTTTCCTAGACTATATATTCACATTTTTATTGGTGCGGAGATCTTATCAATATCTCAACAACAACAATCTCTAAGATGTTTAACTTAATCTTTTTTTGTACAGTTTGGACATGTGTGAGTAAATTAATCTTAAAAAAATATATATCTAACTTAGCAAAAAAATACATTGTTTTGTCATGAGATTTTCCTGAATGACAGACTTGGCTGTTTCTGAAAGATTCAGTATGATTTTCTAAAAGAAGTTATTTTAATTAAAAGCATGTAGAATGTGAAAAATGTGTTTAGGTTTCAATTTCAAGACAGAATTTCCAAATTCTCAGTTAAATAATGTGTGATGCTTTTAGAGCGAATTTTGATTTTCCCTTATCCCTACCTCCCTCCAGAAGCATAGGRGAAAAAAAAAAAAGGCATTGCTAAAATGCGTTTTTGTTTGAGTATAAATCTGCCTTTTTTCTATTGAAAAAAATCACAAAAATTTTAAAGATCAGATCCTCAGTCTGCCTAAGCCAACATGTTTTCAACRAGTATTTACATTTACATCAGCTGAAGGTGAGTTCAGCACCTTTCCTGGCAACACAATTATCYGCTGCTGCTTCACCGCTGGGTGAAACAAACAGACATAACATATACAGTGCTTAAAGAATCAACATCTGACAAGCGCTGTTTTAAACTTCTGTTCTCTTTCAATGTTGTCTGCTAGAAAATATGCTGGAAAAGGTTCTTTGTGTTTAAAAGAATGCATATAACTGGAAATAGGGACTCCTCTGCAATGATTTATTTGTTCTGGTACTGCCAGGGTGCAATGTAGTTTTCTTTCATTGTATCTTTGAGATACAAAAGGATTTTGTTCTTGTCTCATTTGTATTTATAGGCAGTATACACTCAATGTTTTCTGAAACAACTATGCKTGTTTTTCAGGGTTTATGTGTGGCTTCTTTTGTGTCCATGCTTTTGTTAACCACAATACAAATTTACAGAAAGCCACGTAAATGATATAACTCATTTCATCTTCTGTCCTTGGGAATGAAGTAGTTCTTTTAAGCTATGGTAATAATACATACAGTATATTACATGTAGTTTATGCAAGCAAAGTAAATTTGGACAATTTGTAAATTTGTACACAGGCTTATAAGGCAAATATATTATGGTAAATAAATAAATAAGATTTACATTGTTCTGATAAGCCTCATTGCATGTTTCAGAAAATTCATATAAGCAAATCAGCAAATTAAAACTGTATTATGACTGTCCTATGTAGTGATTTATAGTATTGTAAGTGACAATGAAAGTACCCTGATTTTAATCCAATTATCTACTTTCAGAAAACCAAAAAGGARCACTCTACAATTGTGAAGACAATGAGGGAAGTGTTTTTTTATTTGTGTTTTTAATTATCTGGTTTTATGAACAACCAGATGTAGGATGTTTAATGTAAAGATTGAGAAAAGAATGTGCAGAATGTTTGAACTGACTCAAATAACTTCCATKTAGCTGCATTACACCTTCTCACTAGTCTGTGATCTGATTGCTAGTTTTCTGAACTCTTTAATTCTTGTCTTATTTCACTTGATGTGTGGATTTGTTGTCCACCTTTGGAGGGAGTTTTATTATAAATAAGAATAAATTAAGCTGTGTTCTTAACAATGACATTATTCTTATCTCTAACTTTTAAACCTGCAAAGAACTTAGAGTAAATTAGATTTTTATACACAGAGATCAGGTATGAAAAATAAAATAATAAAAAAAAATAAAAAAAATAGAAAGTCTGGGATAAAGAACCTTATCAGAGGAGAGAAAAAGCCAAGAATACAATTCCCCACTCTAAGAAATCTGTGTGTATTTTGCAGTAAGGAGATATGGAAACAAGTGTGCAAACAGTATTGAGGGTTTCAACAATAACATTTCTACTGTTTCCATAGTACCAGCCTAGAGTTAGTTCCTGATTCTAGCTTTCTGAAGTCAAGCATTATGTATTTTTCTTCAAWAAAAGAAAGCCTTCAAATGCTATTTTTTCCCCTCCAATTACATCTACTGTATCCCCCACTTTATATTTTGCCTGTTACTCTCATAAAACTGCAAAATAAAAGTTTGAAACTTCAGTAGTGGAAAGGAATACAGATGGTCCCTTCCCAATRTGGCCATTGTCAATTAAGTATGAAACAATTTTGCATGAGAAAWGAGCAGGCATTATTGAAAGCTTATTGCAAATAGAATTGATTTTACTGAACCAAGCAATGGCAATGTCTTTCATGTGGTCTGAGAATAATTAGCAGAGCAAGACACTCCAAGTTTTGGGTGAGAAGATATTTGTCTCATGGATCCTAAGCAACCTTAGATATCATACAGATTTASCATTTTTGGGCATGCAGAGCAACAGGAATTGAAAAGATAGTAGCAAAACAGATGGCATCTCTATTTGTGGATATCTAAAGAATTAAATGGGATTATTGTTGTATTAGCTGTCTCTCCTTCCCATCAACTGTGTGAAGGGAGGGAGGCTTAATTGCCTGTATACCCCATGCAACCCAAAATATATTCTATTGATTTTCCATCACTSTAAAAGTTCTCAGTAATTATTCAAGTTCAAGAGAAAATGCAGTTCTGATCCAACCCACTAGCAGGAAATACATAAGGAATGGAGAGCTCATTATTTCAGTTTTTAGTCAGAATGGATATGTGCATGTGTGTCGGTATACTCACACATGTAYATATGTATGTGTAAAGTATCATTTATATGAACTTGACTTTACATACATAACAATGTATAGAGAAACTATAGATATGTGTACATATATATCTACTTACAGAAATAAAACATACATTGGAATGAAGTCAGCCACTGACAGCAGCCCTGAGGAAAAATACCTTAGGGAATTGGCTGATTGGTTGAAAAGCTCAAAAAGATCCAGTAATGCACGCTTGCAGTACAGAAAGTGAACATCAGCCTGGACTGTATAAAAAAAATTGTGTTCAGCAGGTCGAGGGGAGTAATTCTTTCCCTCTGCTGTTGTGAGACTTGAGGTACTTGAGTAGCTGTGAGGGCCCTAATAMAAGWAGGATTTGGACMTGYTTGTGTGAGTTCAGAGGAGRTCCACAAAGATRATCAGAGGGCTGAAGCACCTCTCTTATGAAGACAGACTGGGACAATTGTGGTTGTTAAGCCTGGAGAAGGGCAGACTCCAGGGAGAAACTCTAGCAGCCTTTCAGTACTTAAAGCAGTCTGCAAGAGAGTTGGAAAGGAACTTTTTACAAGGGCTGGTAGTAAGGGAAATGGCTTCAAACTGAAAAAGTTTATGTCTAGATTARATATTTAGAAGAAATTCTTTATTGTAAGGGTGATGAGACAGTGTAACCTGAATTGCCAGTAAAAAGGTCTGAAAAAAAAATCATGAGAAAGTTTCCCTTTCAGAACAGCTGAAGAATTGCAATGGTACTCAGGGTTGATAAGAATCTTATGAGTTGTTTGCCATCATCAACATTGTCATCAATAGACTAGGAATCACAAAAGACTATTTACTTATCCTTTTTCCCAGTCCTTTTTTGTTTTTGCAGGGTGGGATGGCACATATGGTGCTGGGGGACAGGGGATGCAGGCTTGCACGTATTTCCGAACTTCCATCCAAAGAATAAGATTTTAAACTCTATATTCAAAATTTCTTTATTATTTATGTCTTAGCCTTCTCTTCAGTCATTAAGAATTAATTCTATTAATTGCACCTGGGAACATTTCATTAAAGGTGCTATTTCTTAGTGCTAGGATAAGACTGTTTTGCAATTAATACAAAAAGAATAGTTTAGAAAATAACTGATAATGCAATACTGCATTTATAGAACATGGACTTGCATACCTATTTGATTTCACTATTACTGCAACAAAACTATGATCTATAAATGAAAACTAAGTGAAATCTACTGTGGCTGTAAATTAGTGAACTAGATCAATGTTGTTGTTTTTTTTTAAATTATATCTGTTGATTATGTAAGTTTTGATTAAAGATATCTTTTACCTACCAAAAGAATTCTGAACTTATATCTGGTTTTGCCCTTGATTTATACTGGTTAGCAAATATATGGTATATAATGARATATGTTACTCAAGGTAATATTGGCAGTTCATTATTATGATGCATGCTGTAGGTATAGTCACTTTTAGTTTTTGTTCACAGTACTTGTTCTAACATATGTGACTTCCTTTGTTATCCTAAAAAACATTTCTCATCTGAACATCTGACTTGTGGGGTTTTTTTCATACCTTGATGGCATATTAAAATAGTTATCAAAATTATAGTAAATGTATGTGTTCTAAAAAAACACTATTGTTTTTACTATAACTACTAGTAGTTTCGCCAGTGTAATTATTATTACTCCTTCTATTGTCACTAACAACACTAATGTCAAGTAATTTAAAATTAAAAAAAAAATTAACCGTTATAAAGCATTTTTTTTTGTAATAATGATATTGAAGGATGATGAAAGGATAATAATAACAAATAAAGACTGAACAAAATAAGGACAAGTACTATATAAAATGAAAATACTTACAGCATATAAAAACTTATGATATTGATTCTTCTGAAAAAAAAAGGCAATTAAAAGGTTTCAAAGATTTGTACTCTATTTGCTACTTTAAGGTGTGTTTCTTTTGTACATTTACTATCTTTTAGAGGCATTTMTTTTCATTTAGAAAGTAGTCCTGAACTAAGAGGATCATTTTTSAAGGTTACTTATGGGAAATTAAAGAGAACTCTTAGCATTTGAAATTAAAATTAGAACTTCAGGATTCAGAAATTATCTGATCCATACTGTTAAACTCATTTAACAGTGCAAAAGAGGTCTTAAATAGATTTAGTCATATTTGATATATTCTAAGCATGAATATGCACTCATTTGATCAAAGAAAATGATAATATTATTTGTGTCAGATATGTGAAGTATTATGGGACTGGATAACMCTGATCAGGCAAGTAAATTGAGATGTGATGCCCACACCTGAGCTACACAGGAGACTCCCTTTACAGACCATGACAAGAATTARCATTTGTAGGCTGTGATTCACCTCATGCCCAAAATGACTGAYAGTTGATGTCAGACAGATAATTTACTAAGAATATCTGTTTCATGCTATTGATTGTAAGGCAAATTCAGATCTAAATTACAAACGTTCAAATACGGGAAACAAATCTTTTCCTTAAACAAAAAAAAAAAAAAAAAAAAAAAAAAAAACCAAAAAAAAAAAAAAACCCCAAAAAAACCATTTGTTTAGTTTTAAACTCATTGAAACTCATTTGTTAGTTTTAAACTCTTTTCCCTCACTTCAGTGAGGAAAAAAAAAAGTGGAAAACAAAACATGGCAGGATATATTTGTATTTTTTTTTTAATTGACAGTAATCGATTATTTTTTTAAAAATCTACCTTCTCATAGAGTACAATTGAATGACTGCTGCACACTCACACTCCATAATTGTTACAAGACAAATATTGTGGTGTATCTCCTCTCATCATCTCAGCAGGTGTTCTGGCCCTCCTTGTCAAATCATTCCTTGATAATGAATTATCCTTTCTGGGCATTTGCAGTTTGAACTTCCCTTTCAATCTGTCCATATTCAAAACTCAGAAGTTATATTTCAGCTTGATCTAAACAGTTTTAAAGCCCTCCAGTATTCAGTCATGAAGAATAAGTTTCASRTGTTAAAAAGGTTTAGCTGCCTTARTAACATCCTCTTCAGCAAGAACTGATGGCAAAATGTTTGCAAACTTGTATTTGGAGGAAATAAAAAACCAGCCAGGGCAGTTAAATATCAGCGTAGTATAATTTCTGTTCTCCTTAGATTTGTGTGTTTGACTATTTCCTTTATAACATCTRGCTGCTCCAAAAATTCCACGGTGATATCCATTCTTGATTATGGCATAGCCATAAAAAAAGCAAAGTGGTTATTTTTTATAGTACTATAGAAACTGTGCTGATAATATTTTGCTTGTGTTGGTTCAGTCACAAAGTTGACATGGAAGACTTCAGGGTCTCCAACTACATCTTTTATAACTGCTTTTTTTTCCCCCACAAAAACACCTGTTGTTTTACAAGGACCTTTAAAGATACCCTAAAACTAAATCTGTCCTTCATATTTTCTTAGATAATAACTTTACGGAAAAACTTTCATATCAAGACATCTCAAAGAAAATCAATTATGATGTAGCAAAAGTCTTTGAGGCAAAGCTGAGTAAGGTAGAGCCCCAAAAAATAAAAAAAGCAAAAGTTCAGAGAATTAACTAYTATTTCCCAGCTATGAGAAACTCTTATTCCAAAGACGAAACTGCACATGTTCCTTGTGGATTTTTTGTTGTCACTGCATTCAGCCCAGAATTAGTGAGATAGATAGTAGAATCACCCAATAAAAATAATCATGGACATGAATGCAGAACAGGCATGCATAGGGGAAGTAAGGCCAAAATGAAAATGGGGAGTGAGAGGTGCAGAAAAAAACACCTGAAGATGAAAGCATTTTGCATCAGTTTTAAATACATTGCTTAGTTTAAAATTTCTGTCCATTTCACATTGACAGTGTACCTTCAAATTATTCGATWGGTAAAAATATTCACAAGTTGCCAATGGAATTTTCCATTTTAAACATAGGGGTGGGATTTGTCTGGTTGGTTGAGGTTTTTTTTACAAGAACCATTTTAAAGTGAGCTGTTATTGTTTCACAGACAATTTAGAGAGAAGCAGCCAAGTAGTGGAACAGGAGGGTTAGTACACTTTTGCTTTATCACAGAGAATTTTGTTTAAGTATGTCAAAGTGTTCTAGTGAGAAGGTATATCTCATCTATTTCGATATTTCTTCACAAGAATAAAGACTAAATTCCTCTTGGTATTAGGCCTCATCTCTGACTCATCCTCTATAACAGTTCAAATCAGTAAGAGCAAAAGTGTGGAATTTCTTCATATTCTCTTTCAAATAGGAAAGTATAAGAAGATTTCCTCGTTCCAGATAAATTTAATCTAAAGAAATAAAATAGATTTTTATTCCCTAAGAGAAATATTCTACTGAATGTGTGAATTGCAACTACCAGTTTCCAAGAAGTCATTTGTAATCAGGAAATATTAGTTGATATGAGCCACTAAATACTCCAAATTTTCAAGKATACTTCCACTAGTTATACAGATATTCCAGAGTTCTTCAAGTTTTTTTATTACAGATGGTTGACAATCTCTATAATGGCGGGTTTGTAAAATTTCTGGAGTACGGTGAAAGACTGCTCTCGTTTTCCTTAGATTGGAAGACATAGCTGCAGCAAACCGAACATTTACTAACTGAAGAACTCCATAATGATTTTCTGTCTAAGAGAATCTTGCCAATATAGTCCTGATTAAAAAATTAAYCAAATTAATTTAATAAGAATTTCAGGATTTGTTTTCCTACTCTTATGATTTTATTCAGACTAACAAAATATTATTGATAGTAAGCCTTTCAATTTTACATAGCCACTACTTATTTTGTGCTCACTTGCATGTTGCTTATCCTGCTTCTTGTATCTTTAATAATTTTTGTTACSCTACTTGCTACACTGTTCAGGGATTTAAGAAATACTGATCTTCATTAAAATAGTGCATGATAGAAAGTTTTTCATTTATGATAAGACTCTTCCCCTGAGGACAATAGAGATATAAACAACAGAAATAATTTTATAACATTTTAAAGAGTTACTGTCTATTGTCTGAAGCACAGTTGATAACCAGAGTTCATACCAATCATGGAAAATGTTACCTGTATTATTTGGGAAGGATTTATAAAATTTCTGGTGTTCTCTATATATTTGATTTTTATTTGTTCGTTTGTTTGTTTCATTGGTTGCTTTTTTCAAAGGGCAAAGAAGGATGTTTGCAACTCTATAAATGTTATAAAAAGGACTTTGGGGTTTTTTTTCTTTTCCTTTTTTTTTGTTTGCTTGTTTCTTAATAAATTAATTTAATTGCAGTCACTTATTTACCCAGATACATAGTGTGTAGAGAATTAAATATATCAATATGGCATTGCATTTACAAAGAATTACATTTTAGTCTTCTCTGTTTCTTAGAAAATCCTCTCTATCTTTTCTTATTTGCCAAAAATAAATTAAATGGACTAACTTATCCGACATAGCATGTAAAAAAACCAAGTGTTATTTCATAACAGCTGAATGTCTAAAAAAAAAAAAAAAAAAAAAAAAAAAAAGAAAATTATAAGAAGAAAAACTTTATTAATTCTTTGCTTACTGAAGGGCTTATTTTGGCACGGCTTATATTCCAGCAATCTTTTAAATTCTTTTTTTTTTATTATACTTCACAACAATTTATTTTATTTCCATCACAGAGATGACCTATAGAAACAACAATGAATTTGGACCTTATTAAAAATATGCTAGGGTTGTTTGGAGTAATTTATTTTTTGGTTTTTTGTTTGTTGTTTTTTTTTTTTTTTTAATGGTGGTTTGGGTGGGGTTGGTTGGTTGGTTGTTCAGGGGGAAGGGGGGTTGTTGGTTTTTTTTGGTTTGTTTTTTTATTTTCTTTGAGAAAAAATATATCCAAAGTTCAGGTTAACCTAGCTGATGAAGGTGTGGAATTCATCAAAGGTGATATGTGTTCAGATTCAAGGTTAAAAAACCAAGACTGTTTTGAATTCTGAGTAAGTCTTCTTTAACTAAAGTGGGAAGAAATGCAGTCACCTTATGAATTATTAGGTACAGAGAGAAGTAATTAGAAAATCAATCCAGTTTGCCTGATTTAAGCATTTTATTTTCCTCCAGCTCAACCAGTCCATCCAAAAAATTGCCTCTGTCTTTCCTGCAGACAGTGGTGTCTACCTCCAAGAATGAGTGCATAGAACATGCATTTGAGCAAATGAAAAATATAGTTATAAATGCTGAAAAATAACAATTGAACCAAGTTTGTTGCCTTTCATGCACAAAATCTTTATATATTACAGGGTTTGGGGTTTTTTCCCACTTCTGTTTATGTAATAAGTTCATAACATAAACACATTCATGATAAAATTTTATAAAAAATGTTAATAAAACTGATTTGGAGCAAATCTTGAGGCTATTATATCGTAAGAAGAAAATGAAGGCTTTCACTAATATAGACAAACTCCTAGGCATTTTTTTTCAGGCAAATATTTCTGTAAATTACTTTCAAGTAATAATGTTGCCAGATAATATAAAATAACACTGTGCCTTTTGTGAAACATAATTTTGAGGACACACTTCAGGTTATTAAAAAAAAAGTCTGCAATGAGGTGTGCTGGTTAGAGACGGTCATGGTGACATAGTGCATTGTAGACTTTTCTGTTGAAGAAAAAAGAGAAAATTCCAGGGGAATCATACTAAAAATGTGGGTTTGATTTTTTAAATTATTATTTATTTTCTTATTGTGGATTCCCTACAGTTATTAATAACCTTTGAAATTTTGACATCTCTTCCAATTTTGCAGTTCTGTGAATGAGAACTCACCTGAAGGCCAAAAATGTAATGTGGTGATTTAGGAATTTTTKGTCTACTGGCATTTAAATACAAACTCTAATTGCAATTTTCTTAGTCTGCCTCAGTGTTTTCTGTCAGTCAGTATCACTCACATTGTTGCTTTATCTGACAGCAGACTCCCAGCCTGTCACAGCAGAGAAAATACGAGGGAAAATCCCTTCACCACTGAGTCAATGTGAAGGCACAGTTGGAAAACAACTGTAATTTTAAATCATGATTGCTAGCCTGTCTTTTTTATTTACAGGCATGACCAATATAAGAGAATATTGTGGAGTACTCAGAAAATTACTTTGTTATTTATTGTTAGACTTACTCTTTTTGAAATTAYTAGCTTCTGTTAAAAATATGCAAAGGAATGTTTCAGTAAGATTCATTTTTGTAACTGACTGAATCAGTCATGAAAAAATAGAGAGTTTTGCATTTGTAGCAGAACAGAAAAAATGACATGTTGTAGCAGATAATGTCTATACCTCTGTTCTATTGTCTTTTTTTTTTTTTTTTTTTTTTTTTTTTTTTTTTTTTTTTTTTTATTTTTTTTTTTTTTTTTTTTTTTTTTTTTTTTTTTTTTTTTTTTTAATTTATATATAGACAATATGTTTAAATCAAGGGAAAATTACCTTTATTGTTTACCCCAAGTGAATAGACATAACTTTGAGCTTTGGGTTTTCTTTTACTATTTCTATCATTTTTCATGTTTCATTGTGTATCTTTTAATCTTACCTTTAATTACTCAGTCTAAAACTCCGGTAAAAAATGCTTCACACATTCTTAAACACAGAAGTTCTGAGAAATTCCTTACCATTTCCAGGAACTCTGASATGAAACTTTGTAACATACATTAGAGAGAGATGTTGTAGTTCTTAACAAACCAGAATTCTGAGAATGCCATCCATCTCACAGGTAACGCAATGGTAATGACTGCAATACACAACATTTCATTTCCACTACTGATCCTACTTAACAGTCTGTAATAAAACACTCTTTGCATATTCCACATGTAAACTTGGAATTCATCCCACCAAATTTCACTAAGAATTGYATCAAGYTATTAATCCTGTCTGTATCTTGTATCTTGTATCTCTGCTGTGTAACTCCATTTCTGTTGAAGGATGATTGATATTTACCTGAGAATACATACGGAATTTACTTATTACTGAAATTAGCATAGATTCATCCCACTCCCACGCTGATGTGGAGAGTGATGTTTGACTTTTTGTGTTTCCTTTTTTTGTTTCTCATTTGGCTTGATTTTTAATAGCAGAATATTATATTCATATCTCCAGCCACTGGACTTTAAGCAAGATAAAAATGATACCTAATAAGTACAAAAATTTTTGCTGGATTATATTATTTCTTTTCCCTAATTTTGGAACTAGAATTTTATACATTGCCRTGGGAAAATGCATTCCTCAATGCTAAAAAGAGAGAAAAACTCTATTTTTATCTGTCAATAAAATTGAATGGATTATGAGAAAATTATKAAACTCATGGTAATATCAACAGCAGACTGAAAGAAAATGCTAGTTTGGGCATTCTGCAAGATAATAATAGCAAAAWTTAATAGATACTGTAAATGTGTTCAGTGGAGTAAATCCCATATCCAGATTGGACCTCTTTGAAAAGAGTAATGGGTACAACAAAGTTTTAAATCTTTTCCTAAGAAGAGCAATCCAACAAATGACTATTATATTCTTTCTAAAGGGTAAGAGAATCAGACACTTTTAAGTCTCTKCTAAGAAAAAATTAAGAATTGAACAAAAGATGAAGAAGAAAAAAAGTTTTAAAAAGTCAGTTTTCCTCCAGTATTCAACCAACACAGGATTTTAAGAAAAAAAGCTATAATACTGGCAAATTTTAAATGGTCACATAAATTACATACCTGAAATATTCCCCATTAACAAGTGAAAAGAGAAAATACTAGTATTATTTAATATTATGCTAGTATTATTTAATATTAAGCTATTACTATTTAATATTATGTTATGCAGCAATCTATAATTTATAATTTAAGGATTTAGGATTTAGGAAACTTCTTGGTAGATTGTTTAAATGGGCAGCTACATTTATAAAGAAAATGGGAAGCAAAACTGAAGCTAGAAATTTCTCTACAAGATTGATTTTGTGTATGCTTCTACAGAGCATTTTTATATTAGATATATGTACCTATAGAAACATTTTTCTACATATATTTATTAAATATTTTAGTATCTATTTGTATAGTACAAACACCGTATAGTTATATATTTTAAATATTTATAATATTTATAACAGAAAAATAGTCATTGCAACTGTTACAGTTATTGTTTTATTTTCTTGTTATTCTCAAAACTAGAGAATACAAGGCTTTTCTGATCTCTCAGAAGGCCTTTGCTAAAGCCCAATGCTGATGACTACTCCTACAGGCATGCACTACTTTCTGTTTATGCCAAATATCTTCTAAAAAAGACACAATAGGGACCAGATTTTCTTTTAATTAATAGAATTTGTATATTTTTTGAAGCAGGAMCTTCATCGATAAGGTGGGGAACAGGCATTCGGCACACTACAAAATAACCAGCAAAAGAAAGAAAGGATATCTGTGCCATTCAGAGTTCTGTGGGACAATCTAACACTTTTTGACTCAAATTAACATTTTTATTTCTGACCAAAAACAAAACAAAACTTAAAAAAAAAAAGAGCTTTATGACTTATTCATACTTTCTAAATAACACACTACTGTGTTGTAAAGGAGATGTTTCTTTATTTTTCCTGTAATTATTACTGTATTTGTTCAGCATACTATGAATGCTTTAAATAATCTTCAAACCGATCTTCATGGGTGTTTTTTTGTTTTTTTCTTGCATTTTTTTTTTTCTTAATAAACTGTGTAATAACAAGTTGGTTTGGGTCACTTAATTGAACACTAGGAAAACACGTGATGTGACATTAAGCTTATTATTCTTTGCATGCTTGAATGCATGGCACACGGTTCCAAAAGCCTAACTGATTTCAGAGGTGATCTTCTGGGAATAAAAAACAAAGAAATATTAAGCACAACAAATAAATAGTGCACAGGTCTTTTCCACTTTATAAATAATAATAGCTATGGTATTGACACATATTGCACATAATTATTACAATCTCTGTATTAATTAGACAGATAAACAGTATAATTAGGTGGACATAGTAAAYATTTGACTTGTTAATTTTATTTCCACACCATGAAAAAGTCTAGATAGCTAGAGAGGCATTTTAAAATGTGTTCAAACATATATATTCAAATAAAACCTTTAAATGTTTCTCTCTCACTTTTTTTTTTTAAATTTGTATTTCGTTTGTTTGATTTTCCACAGTGCATCAAACTACCCCTGACAGACTATCCCCTTACTCTTCCTCACAGAGATTATAGGACAAACCATAAGAAGGACCATTTAGATATTTTAGGTTACTCTTCAGTTAAAGAAGAAAACTGAAAAATTCTGTGGATGTATGTAAGTTATAAAAAATGTGATGAGGTTAACTGCATAGAGTGAAACAATAACTAGAGCAATGTATGCTACTGTTGATTCATAAATTGAATTTATTGCAAATTAAATCATTAAAATCCATCATTTTGCATTTCATATACTGAGTATTAAGCAAGGATTCAGAAGACACTCAAATCAATTTTCTCTTAGCACTTTGGCTGTTTTTACAGGTTAGAAACAGCAAAATTCAGTAATYGTTAACATATTGTCAGTATACAGAAGGGAAAAAACTGATACATGGAAATTAAATAAGAAGAAAAAAATTTCAAAGGAAAGTTAGAACATTCTGAAGCTGATTAAAAAAAAATTGTTTATATTTGATATTAAGACTGTGTTGAGTAAAAAGTCTCAGAAAAAGCTAGTGTGGTTGCTGTGGCACACTGTCATTAACTTTTTATCATTCTACATAGTGTAGTGAAAGAACACAGCCTACTGTAATCACAGATCAAGATAAGTCTTCAGGCCAAATACACTTTCTCTCTGCTTTGTGTTTTTTTACTGCAAGATTCCCAAACACTTCAAGATTAGCTGATAGTACCTGAGATTCATTTCAGTTATATTTACTTCAGTRGAATTCAGTATGAAAATAATACACTGGAAGGTGTCTGTTGCAGAAACATGAAGTTTCTTATTCATTTTAAATGCCCARCTTGAAGAAGCTAAGGCAATGGGACATTTTTTGAGGATTTTTTTCTTTACTTAAAATTAGGAAGCTTTATTTTATATATTTTGCACATTGTCCAAATGGGAAATAAAAAAGTGAAAACATCAAGTGTTAATAATTCTACACTAAGGATTAGAGTGAATTTTCAGCAATATTTTCAGTTTCCTCTTCAAATCTGTGTTTGGATCTATAACTATGTAATTGTGACCAGTAATTAATATCATAATTATTACACTAGAGAAGRACTCAAAATAGTGAGATTGGGCAAAAATGGCTGTGTTCAACTATTACTTGAAAGAACTATTCAAAGCAAACTATGAAATCTGTTTTTACATGTCAATGGCCTTTTATCAGGGATGGTAGGGTACACTCTTCTTAGAAACAATGCATAAACATGAAGGGAAGAAAAAAAACCATATCTTTAAAAAATATGCATTTTATTGGAATCCTTACATGACTGCAAAGCTATTAAACCTCATCTTAATAGAGGGAAATATGAAAAAAAAACCCCATGCCTGCAGGCTTATATCTTATGACTAGTTTCTTCAGGAAGTGAGGCGCGTTTATTTAAAATATGTATATATAATATAATCCATATAAATAAATTGAGACAGCAGCTGCAMTGAACCATGATTTACGACATAAGCACATCTTCAGCAGCATGATGAAAAGACAGAAAGTGAAAGGCAACAGTCAATCATTTATTATATTCYTGTTACACAAACAGCTCACAGTTCAACATCAGAACAAAGAGATGTTGAAAGATCCACGATTTTGGTAACCAAGTGCACAGCAGAGGCATTACTGAACTGTAAGCCAAAAAAACTTGAAGAAAGGAGAATAGAGTAAGTGTTTAATAATTAGTCTTATAAAATTAGGGATGCAAAAAGAATTATGATCCTAGACTTGTACTCCGGACCCTTTCCTGGCTTTGCTGCTTTCTCTGGACACAGTCCTGCATGTCAGTGTCTTTCTTGTAGTGAAGAGTCCAAATGTGAACTTTTTTTTTTTTTTTTTTACTATTTTTTCATTATTTTTCATTTTTACTATTTTTTCAAATTAAATCTTTTTGGTCTCCCTTCTGTCTATTTTAATATTCTTTTCCCCACATTATTTAAATTTTATTTTCTACAGACAAAATAAATGAATTGATTACCAGGTTATCACACACTTCTAGCATTTTATTTGTTCTCCTTGATTTTCTGTCTTCCATTTCTACTCATCATAGTATTTCTGAGGCTATTTATTTCTTTGGGGTTTTTTTTGTTTTCTCAGCTAAATGATGTAATAGAGRGAACCTACCTTTTTAAAGTATCAAACACTTATTAGACTAAGAATTCATGGTATGGTTCATTTATTATGGGGTGGTACTTGAACTGGATATTAGGGAATCTGCAGACACCCTTTCCAGCAGAAGTTGGAAATCTGAAACCTATGCCTTTAACTAACTTCGATCCTACTCCTTCTGGCTTTCAGAAAAATCTAGKGTGCTTCTGCCAAAAAAAGTCACCTTTGAAAGAGAACTTCTATTTCAGAAAGCAGCTGCAAGTGGGCTCCTTCATTAATGTTCCTCTGTTAGCCACTTCAAGAGGAATCAGCACGTTGCCAGAAATACTGATTTATTGCAATTGTAGGACTCCCAAATGAGTTGCTTGAACCTTTGAAACTGCACTTGTGAGACTGAAAATTTACCTCACGCTCCTCATTCATCAGAATTCCTGAAGCCATAGGTTTATATAGGGATATTTCTCATTTGAGTTGTGTAACAGATAATCAAGCACATGATTTCTTAACGCACTACCTCAGTTTCTATTGAAGGTAGGGAAGCTTAGAACACATAGGGAAGCTCAGTTACAGAGGGTTTTTACAGTCATGTTTTCAAAGTCCCTCAGAGAAAGTATGAAGGATAGAATTTTCTTGTTTCTTCATTCCTCTTAATTTCTCTGAGGATCTGACACAGATTAATTTACACCATCTCTTTTCGAAGAATTTGGTCTTTTCTCAAGTGACAAAGCATGCAGTTCATCAGAAGAGCTCTGGTACCAATAAGTTTGGATCCTAGCACTGCTCTCAAGTCTATGTACTCCTGCCCTCAAGATTAACTGTAAAGAGAGGTATGAAAGAAGAGCCTAACAGCAACAATTAAATTATATTTTCTTTAAAAATTGAGAAAACGTATATAAAATTTCACAATTAACACCAAACTAAATCTGTTTGTTGCACTTATTTTAATGCATGCACATGGTTATGCACTAGCACCATTCTTTACACTACATATTACTTAAGCATTATTTTCCAAATAATAGTGATTTGTCATCGTCAGTGTTTTAAAGTACAGCATTTAATCATTCTGTGCTGTAGGCATGGTAAATTTGGAGTTATTATGAGGAGTGGTATTACTGCTTCAATGAAAGAATCCTGAAAGTAGTTATCTATTTATTGTGTAAATTGAGATCATTGTATAACAGAACTGCTGCAGCAAAATCTCCTTAGGTTAGAGAAATCAAACAGACAACACAAGTATTCTAACGTTGCATTTGATCACTGTAGATGCAAATATCTGCACCATCATCTAATAAAGTATGACTTAACATGTTTCTGTATTATTTGAATTTAATTTCTTCCATGTTTCTTTTTAAATGCAAAACTTTCAGATTTATATGAAACAATTTARTATCTGTTGGGGGACTTATTTCTGTCAAATAATTGACAAAAATGTTGGAATCCACAACAAACTGCACTCTGGAGGGAAATAGAAAACAGTAAACTCTTCAGAAATACTTCCTGATGGGTATCATAAAATTCATTATCATTATAAGTGTACACACTGTGCTAAAAAGAAATCTAATTTCCTACAAAATTCCCATAATACAGATTTGTGTMAGACTAGGGTATACACTACTTTAAATTCGAGCTTTTGTGTGAGCTGTGAGCTTTTGTGTACTTCAGATACTCTAGGGGTTTGATCACACTATTTAGCTTGAGAAGAGCTGTGCTACTTTGAATGAAAAAGAACCAGCCCTTGAATATCTAGAATTCTTTGTGACTATTCCCTCAGCTAAGACTCTTCGGAATCAATATTTACACTATATTTGAATTAGTATAACTGGTGACTTTAACCATTAGCTTCCCCATTTGATATTACCTTCTGACACCAATCAGTGAAATACACTATTTACAAGAATTTACCTCAGAGAAATGGACTTTTATATACATGTAGGAARACTTGACAATTCATCTACTTTTATCTTKATGAAGCATTGAGATATTTGTATCTTATGGTCTTTTCCTTCTTTCTTGGTCCTTTTTCTCTCTGCTTCCATCTCCCAACAYAAACAGATGCACTGAAATGCTACAGAAAAATCAATCTGCTTTGTTAAATTATAGCCTAATATTTTTACCACGACATTTAGCTTATTTTTATCAAACTATAGCATTTACATAGAGTCTGGCTATATCTGGATGTGAGTCAAATGCCAATCTTTTTGATGTCTAGTCTTTGCTAGCATGTAGCCCAAACGAGGAGGTGGGACAGTTTTTGTTATGGCATATAAAAGAATTGGTTCTTCCTTTTATCTATATTATCTCTGTGGTTTCTAGTAAAGATCTACAAGATCCAACGTGACCTCTCCGCTTACATCCTCCTTCCATCTTGTGGCCCTTGCTCCTGCCAGTGACTCCATTTCCTCCCTCTTCAACACCATGACTTCTCGAGCCCCGCTGTCCTTTCTCCTGTTTCTTCTCCTAACAATATAATCATACTGTAATATCCAGCAGCTTCTGAAAGTCAACCCTTCCATYCCCCCTTTCTTTTCTGTTTCACTTCTTCCCTTCATCGGTAAACTCCTTGAACTCATAGATTATAGCAATTGCCTCAAGTTCCCTTCCTCTCAATCCAACATAGATCCTCTCTAATTTGAYTTTTATTGTGCACCAAGGATATGCTAACATCAAGGCCTACTATGACCTCTCCATGTCAAGTTTCAGGGCCTTTGCTCCATACTTGAACTCTGCTGTTTTTATCATGACTGATCATACACTCCTTTTCAAAATCATGCCTTTCCTTTGCAACTCTGTCCTCTCCTCACCATTTAACCACTCTGGCTTGAGCATGTAACAGATGGGTCACAAGTGGGAAAGAAAGGATCCTGAACTAGACTTCTAAAGCTCTGTTAAATAAAAATATGGATCTTTTCTGAAAAAGATCCTTTCATATTGCAATATGAATTCCTCAATGTATGCAACAAAGGCCTGATTGTATCTGTCATCTTCAGCAATTTTGTATTCCACTTCACTTTTYATATTATTTTTTAAGTTGTGGAGGGGTGGTAAAGGCAGGCAGAAGTGTGCTATCCACCTGTTCAGGAGTTTTGAGGATTTTGTTATGTATAYAAATAGCCCTAATTTATCATCTCATGAGACAATATAGAAGTGTTTCCTTATCACAACATTTATGTCAGACTTACGAAGAACACAGAATTGCAGGTGCAGCTGAAAACAAAATTGCTTACTTACAGCTAAGTGAATATAAATATTTAAAACTTTAGTCCCCTAAACCATAAYGAGCCCATCATTTGGACATGGATGATTAGTGAGGTCCTATAACTTCACTGTTTTATTTAATTAATGATAGCTGTTTCCCAGTTTTGATCTCTCTGACTATCCCCACATATATTTGTAAGTGTTCTAGGATGCTGTCGAAACAGTTCAAGTTTTTCTCAGCTTAAAAGTATTGCTAAGAGAATGTCAACATGAAATACATTAAACAAAATATTTCTGTGMAGTCAGAAATTGAGTTTCAAATTCTTTTCCCAATATCAGTTCAGTATTTCTTTGGTATTTTGAGCATTATCATGCTCCAGTTAGACAATATGACACTTTAAAAAGAAGAAAACTTTATTCCAGGTAATTATTTTACCTGTAATGTAGGAAACACATTTAGGTCTCTAGCTGAAGAAATAAATCTGTTTTTATATTTTGCACCCTGGAAGAGRAGATTTACTTATGCCACTGAACAAACTGGATTAATTCTAATTAGTATATAGGCCTATTTAATGACTTCCATAAGAGTTCTAAAGAGGAACAGGTTTCAGCTGCCAGAAAAAGTGAGGCACAATATAGAACAGTGTTTTAAGGATTTGCAACATTTATCATCAGAATCAGCATTTCCACTTAAAAAGCAGCTTTATAGTCTATAAGGAAGATATTTAGCATAAATATGGTTTGAACTCTGATTTGGGGTGGTATGGCTATGTAATATGCCATTAAATAAAATAGGAGAAGAAAGGCAGAATGGCACAGGAAGACAACAAATACAATACAGTATCTGACAAGATTATTTTGCACAGTAGGACTAAGTCTGATTTTCAGTTTAAAGTGTTTAGTAAATATCACACACTGTGGAAATATTGTCAAAACACTAAGATCTTTCCTAGTCACTAGTTGCCATAATAGGAAATCTTGAAATAACATAAAGCCACATCCTTCTTGAGTCCTATTTGTACCTTTCTCATCACTAGTTTTGCAAAACGAAGCAAATATTCTCATTCTTGGCAACTATATCAGCCTCTTTTCAACGCCTATGTTTCTGTAAAGGAGTCCATAGCACTCCTTAAATTGCATTCTCTTCCTTTTACTCCCAAGAGCTGATCTACCTATCTAGCCTTCCTGGCTATACCCAGGAATAAAAAACCCCCAAACATTTATTGGGAAAATAAATGCCAAGTGCAAAAACCCCAACAAAAAACCCCAACAAAAAACCAAATGCAAATCAAG
>NW_026623356.1:884865-896786 GCF_030028575.1 Malurus melanocephalus
CTCCAGTGATAGGCTACGAACTCTCTGGAGACATATCAACTATAAAGCAGTAACATCACCAGAAGGAGCCAACTAATACCAGTTCTGGTTTTATTTGCTGGCTCAAAGAGGTCAACAGAGCAAAATATAAAGACATAATAAATACGGATTCCCTTAAATGAATATGCTTTTTTAACAAGGTTAAAAATAGAGCCATCACAACTATCAAGCTGGTGCCTGAACAATATTTTAAACTCCACATTGCTGAAATGTAGTAATACAGAATAAATGCAAAACACAGATTAAAAAAATGGGATCTATTTCAGCTCTTCAAAAGCGTTATGTAGCACATCTTAAGGAATTTTGTTCCTTTCATGACTCTACTAGTTTGTATGAGTAGATTTGATTCATGTTTTCCTCTGATAATATCCATTTACAATTCTGATTTGTTTTGATATTAGTAAGCTAAATGGTACTAGGGACATTCCTCTGACTCAGATGCTCAATAAAGTGGCTTAGCCAGAACTGCACAGTTAATGTATTCCCCTTTGGGACAAAATAGCTCCGATCAGGATTTTTGCTCCTGGTCTCTGCTAACTGCTCCATTGTACTGGGGAATTATTGAGACTAAATTTACAGGACTAAAATCATCCCAGGAACCTTACTAACAACTTAATTGCTGAGAAAGTTTTATCCTACTTCCTCATAGTACTTAACTTGCCCATATAGCTGAAAAACACACATCACCATCTTCACTTCTTTAATATGATGAACAGAAAAATGCATTTTACTGTTGATCAATGCGCCTGGATGATGCTTTGATCTGATGGACAACKGAAGCTTAGCAGCTGTACTGAAGGTACTTCCCTGACAGATTCTGAAAGGTTTGTGGGATTTTTTGTCAGCTYTCAATGACTTTTCTTTTGCTTGTTGCCTCTTGTGATGGCTGCAACTGTTTTGGAATCTGGCAGAAACATATATAGCTTGATGTGACTCTTCATTTGCATATATATTTATTTCCCTTTCATATATCTTATAGTCAAATATACAATATATTTCTGGACATTACCTTTTGATTTTCTTGTCAGACAGTAGTAGAAATAAGATCAGCAAACAAAACCCCATAGTTAGGCAACAATAAAGAAATATGATGCCAGATTCATCTATTATGAATTTATATCCATTTAAATTCCAGCTCTAGCATGAACAACCCACAAAAGTTAATTCATTTAGAATTATTAGAATTAATTCAAATGCTCTATGTTTAGAAGCTTAGTTACTTCTATTTTAAATCTCTGGTTATGCAAGTAAACAAATTTCATAGGCTCTCTAACATCAAAATCATTTGGAAGTGTGAATACTTACTAAATATGTATTTGGAAGTACCAAGAGAACAGTAGAGAAATATATCTACTAAGATATGAAATATCTTAATAAATACATTTCTATGTAAATCTATATATCTAAGATATCTGTTAGCTGTTAATCCATAAGACAATAATTCAAAGTGAAATACTTTTCACTTTTCAAAGTGAAATAAGAGAGAAGTTGCAAAAAGGAAGATAATTTTCAAAAAAAAAAAAAAAAAAAAAAAAAAAAAAAAAAAAAAAAAAAAAAAAAAAAAAAAAAAAACCAACAAAAAACCCTGAATAGAATAATTAATTTTTATTAGCTTCAATTTCTTGTTAATTTAAATGTGTATATTGAATTTCCTAATGCCTGCAATTCAGATATCATCAAATATATTCAATTTATAGAAGTGAATATATGACTTTGATGTCAAGTTTCTCTCAAATTAAATAGAGGAAATCAAGAATATGATGAAATGGAGACATAGTTTATATATATGAGTWTAAACATTTGATTTTGGGCTATTTGGAGTATTTTACCAGAATTAATAAACATTGTATCCYAGTGATTATACTGAGTTTGAATGCAAACAATTTCATAAGGACTGTACTTGGGAGACTGAATAACTGAGGATGTTTTAATTGGCTACTTTAGGGATTACATTTTGATCAATGTGCTTAAAAGTATTTTACTTCCCGAAATTTGGATTGAAAGTCGTCTAAGAGAGAGTCACTTCAGCCCTTTAATGTCACTTGGCATGATTCATAAAAAACTAGTAAAATACTGCTCCAGAACAAATGCAGAAATGAGRAAATATAGTGAAGATTGGTATAAAAAGTAGGATGGATTTACTGGGTCTGGCTTTTCCAGTTGTGTGTATGGTTGATTTTTTCCAATAACTATTTATTATTCTTGGATATTTTAGGGCTAAMCTTACATATTAGTGAGTGCATACTTCAGCATTGTCATAAGAGASCACCAAAATAAAGAGAAAATTATGGAAAAGACAGGTCAGCATCTTTGTGTTTCCTTTAACACTGTATTAGGTGAACACTGGGGACTGCAGGTATTAGTACATGTGAAAAGTTCATCCCAATGCACTTCCCTCCCTTCTCCCCACCTTAAAACATCTTTTTTCCTCTCCATCTTATACTGGCTCCTGGATACCTTCTTTGTTTCCCTTTTGATCTTTCCTGATTACATCACTTTAGTGATCTTATTTAGATCTTGAAAATCTTWTCAGCTTGTTTAGTTTTACATTTGCCTTCAAAACTCTTATGTTTATTGTCGTTTTTTTGTTTTGCTTTTCCAACTTTTTTTCAATTCCTCTACAAGCAGAAAACAACTTGTGTTAAAAGTTCACTTGTGGATAATATCWGTGCATCTAACTCTCATCCTTGTCTTGCTCAACCTGATGAGACTAAATTCTGATTATCTCACATGCATACTTCCAATAACTTCACTTGAACCCAAAGATGATTTAATACTCAATTACCTGTAATCTTTTATCAAAATTCAATTTCTATCAWGTTAAAATCATTATACTGCAGAAGTCAGTAGATAAAATCACAGATCTACTTATCAATATGTACTCATCAATCAAAAGTTGTCTTCAGTAAAGTCTGATTATTAAATGTAGGATTTCCATTCAACAGGGTTTTCAAAATGCCAAGATTCCGTATTAACGTTAACATCATCTTGATACTTTGCTTTCCATGTTAGTAAATTTTAATGTGAATTTTATTGTATGGAAATTTTTTGTCTGCATTCTTAGTTACCAATATAATTAAAATTTCATATATACCAGGAAGATGTAGCTCAGAGGCTACACTTTTTGTTTCTAAAACATAATCAAAGATCTTTATATTTTAGGTAGCATCAGAAATTATTAAGAAAATTTAATGTCAGAAACATATATAGAAAAARTGAATCAGGATTTTAACTTCCTTTAAAAGATCTCCATTGGCTATGAGGTTTAACCTAGAAAATTTGGATGAGTGAATAAAATGAGATTCTTTCTTCTTCAAATTACATGTTGATTTAATATGTCACATTTTCATAGAGAATTGAAAATAAAAGCATTACAGACTTTATTTCAAGATCATAGAGAAGAAGAATATAAATACCATTACTGAGAGGGACACAGCAAACTTCTTAAGAATGGTACTAGCAAGTTCCAAATATTCCTTCTGTYGTGTGTTGATAAGACAAAACTCTTAAGTCACAAAGCTCTAGTAGAGTTTTTTCACCTTTTAATAAGGTGAACAAAGAAGCTTTCAGACTAAAGGAACAAAGCCACAAAGAGCTATAGAGACATTAGAAACACAGCATTCTTAAATGAGATTTCCTGCCCAGTAAGACCCTTCATTTTTGATTACTTTCTTGACAGGTTTTTTTTTCTTTTTTCGTCATATAAATGAGGTATCTCAGAATGAAACAAAAAATATGGAATGTATTTATTTACCTATTTATTTTTCTCCCACAATCTCTAAAAAAGCTATTTTCACAYGCAGTATTAAAGATTGTAGAGGTAATCTACTCTGAAATGAGTCTGGATAGAAGTGAATAGAGTAATCTCCACAGTGTTTGTAGCAATTGCTTGAGATGGAAGTTAATGGCAGAGAAAAGGACAAAATCTCTGAAAAATCTCATGCACTAATTACAAGGCTCAGTCTTCAGTATTCCATTAATTGACTAAATCACTTTTTTCAGATCAGTATCCCTGTCTCTTCCCTGGTTTGTGATCCCATACCATAGGATGAGTAGGTCTGTGAGATTTTCAAACATCTCAGCTGGCGCACAGTCCCAGAAGCAGGAGACAGCCATTAGGCAACAGTTCCTTCATGTTAACCTTATGAACAGTTGTGCCAAAGCCATGTGGTACAAGAACACATTATGGGATGGGGTTGCCCTCTCCATCTTCTGTCCTTTCACCTGTCTCAGGACTTCTGATCTTTTGAAGAGGTCCAGTGTGCATACACACGTGTGCAAGTACAAGTGTTGGATCATGCATATGGATAACTGAACATATTTCAATGTAGTGACAATTTGTCTCAATCCACAGCCAGACATATTCCATTAAAAATTCTTATAAACTTCTCACATTGCAATTTTTTCTCTCGTTTTCTAATGGAATTTTCCTTCTGTGCATTATGAATTGTTCAGATATTTGTTTCTTGGAATGAAGCTCAGAGAAACAGAACTATAACCTCCGAAGAGAGTTATCTTTTTGCTCTAAGACTGGTTTTAATTTGCTGTGATTTTATATTTTTCCTATGTACCTAGAGATTTAAAACATATTTGTATAAAATCCTCCACCCATGTTGCTGAATTGTCTCTCTGCATTCATTAAAACCTGAGGCAATATTTTGAGTACTATTGCTCCATGTGTTGATTGTAAAAGGAACTGGCACAAGAAAACTCTCTGAAACAAGGATTTGGCCTTATCAGTAGTTTTTCCTAGATAAACCTAAAAAAGAACTGAAAAATAAGAATTTTGTCTTTAAACAGACTGGATTTTGAAACATTTTTGCTGTCATGGTTTTCTGTGATTTATCTAGACATTATGCTAAAAAAATGTACTCATTTTGAAGTGCATGGTGAATTTTTCATGGATACAATTCTGTTCTATAATTTGAATTGTCATGTAAAAAAAAAATATAAAAATGTAATCTCTAAAGTAGTTAACTTAAGCAACAGATTTTAGAGATTCATGGGAAGTTTACAGAAACTCAATGGAATGAAGAAAAAAAAGCACCCAACCATATTAAGAGAACTATCTTATGCCAGTAAACACTGTTATATAACATTAGCCTGGAGCTATGTTAACTTCAAAATATAGATGCATGCATTTAACTTTCTAAGACATTTCCAGACAAGTTTAAGTTTCTTAAATAGAAAACTTCTACTCTTGCCTGAGAGTGAATATGTTGGATTTTTTTTTTTTTGTTTTGTTTTGTTTTGTTTGTTTTGTTTGTTAGTTGGATTTTTTTCCCAAACAAGTTTGATATAAGTTCTGTTTGGTATATTGAACTAATAGCTGCTAATAAAATATTACCTATTTTTTTTCCTATGAATATCTATGGAGTACAAGATAACCTGCACATTTGRAGGTGTTCTATGTCCTGGAGAAAACAGCTACAATCATGCAACAATTATTTGTAACTGTAGTTCTTGGTAATTAGTATATAATTTAATGTAGAAAGGAGAGGGAATGGAAAGGGTATTATTAAATAGAAATTTTAACAAATGTGAAAGAGGAACGTGGGGAATTCTCAGTTAACAAAGATTAACAAAGACACAAGGGAGCGAAAAGTATGAAAGGTCTATTCTGTTGTTGCTTTTTTTTCTCATAAATATCCTTTTTATCAAAYGTTATCTTTTATCTGATTACAAATTGAAATTAAAAAAAAAAAAAACAAACTTTATATTTTACTTCGAAAGTATAGCTAGTGTTACAAATAATATATATACAAAGGCAAAATTTTGCTTGTCTGTTTCTTTCCTCACATTGATAACTTCAGAAATACGTGTTTAACTCCATCTCAATGGCTTCTAATTTAATCATTAAAACTAGAAGCTAAGCAATAAAAAAGTTTTAGAGATACAGAAGAAATACTGTTGTCTTTCAGAGCTAATGAATAATATTATATGTACTGCTAAGCTTATTTGCTTCTGGTCTTTTTTAAAAATATTTTACCCTTTCTAAATCAACATCATGTGTACAATGAGAGAAACTAAATTTGATTGCAACGAGTACTCTGTAAGATATAACAATAAAGTTGTAGTAAAAATATATGGTAAAAACCTAACCAATCAGTTACACAAACATCTTCAAAGGAATCAAGTTTTTAACATGATAAAATAATTTACAGCTTTTCAGAATCRTTTATCCAGCAGATGCAGCAAAGAGCTATGGCTTGATTCAAAATCCTGATATAAGAATCCCTCATATACTCTGAGTTTTACCCTGTATTCTTCTATCATTACAGTTTTTCTTACCAATCTTTATAAAGCACATATTCATACCAACTTACTACTTTCATACTTCAGGTTTCTATTAAAGGCAAGAAACATGCTTTGGTCTGTTAGCAGCTGGTCTTTTTMATTTAAATTTCTTGTTTTTCTACTTTTTTCCTCAGGTTCTCAAGGAAGTTCCCTTTTGCTCCTTTTAAGAGCAAGGCTTAAATGCTTCGGTTTTAATTAGCTGAAGCTTAATGACTCTTCAGATGTAAAATTTGGTTTTATTGATTTCCCTTATGATTTTTCCTACAAATTGCTTCAGGATCTTGATATATTACTGACTTAAAGTATCAGCTGGCACTGTAGAATGTTAAAATATATTCGGGAGACCAAATGTTARGGCTCATATCCTAAATAAAGGTGTTTTGTACAACCTACAGATAGATAGACTGATGTCTCCTTTCACTTTCATTAGAGAAGACTATAAGCTGTATTACATTGTTAAGATTAGGCTTCTGCAATGCATAATAAARTTTTATTTGAAAACTAAATTTATTGGTCAGGAACATTAGGTAAGTATTAAGAACAAAGTTGTTATTCATGAAAAAAAATGAATAATCATTTTTTTCATCCCTTTTCTTTTTGTAACATGTTAAGGAAAACAYTCTAACAATTTTTCCCACAATATATGTGAAAAATTTCCTCATCTATTAAATGACATTTAAAAAATTATATTCCATTAATTAATTTGGTCACACTTACTTAAAAAAATGCATATCATTTTTCTGGAAGAGGTAGCARAGGACAGGTTTCTTTCCTTCATACAATTGTTTCTCAGTGAGATTACTCTTAGTCTCTGGCAGTATCAGAAGTTTTTAATTATTTGGAAAAGTTTCTTCTGTATATATACATATAATATATATATAATATTCATATGCAATATGCATATATTAAGATGTAAAATATTCCTATTTAACTTTGTGCCAATAAAACGAATCAATTGGTTACCCTTCTGATCTTTGAAGTTCTTTTAGTCCAATTTGCCTGCCATAGGTAAAGATATTTTTCCTAGACCAGGTTACTTAATGCCCCATACAACCTGACTTTGTTGAATATTTTCAGAGACAGGACTGCCACAATTTCTCTATGCAACCTGTTCTATTGTCTTACAACCCCCATCACAACAAATTTCTTCCTTACCTCCAATTCAAATCTACCCTCTTTCAGTATGAAACCATTGTCTTTTTCTCTGTATCTACCAGTCCTGGTAAAAATACTGTCTTTCTTTTCTCCCCTCTTTCTTCTATTTACATATTGAAAGAGCATAATAAGGTCACACACTGATAATTGAGATYTCTAAGGGAAATTTAAATATGTATATTACAGAGAGTATGGTAACCTTAATTTCTAAGTCAGATAAGACATCATAGGATTGACATCATCTCCTGCAAAGTGTTTGCTARTATCAGTCAAATCCTGAACAGTGCCAACTGAATCCTCTGCATACTAAGACCTTTTCATTGAAAGGGAGACATTGGAGACATGTAACCCTAAAACATGCTATCAGGAGCAAAAAATAAAACTAAAGCATACTCAAACCAACCAAAAAAAGTGAAAGAATTACAGAAAGAGAAGATGTATTTGTCACCTGTAAAAATATTAGGTAGCCATGGAAAACCATCTCCGCTACACGTCCAAGTACACAAACAGTCTAAGAAATTCTTAAGCATCTGTAATTTGGTCAGACATCCAAACCTCCATATTATTAGTATTACTGCATGACAAATTACTTTTTGATGTTAGAAAGCCCATATTCTCCTTTATTTTCTGAGACAAAATAAGACCATCTAACAATGGTTTTACCCCTTTTTTTTCCTCTGGCTTTATAAAACAAAGCAGATGTTTCTGCCAAGTTTTAGCTCCTTAGGAATTAAGTCATTTGTTCAGCATGTGCYTTTTAATTAATTACTAAAGAGTAGAATGCTAATGTATTCCTACTAAAGGGAGAATTCTGAACAGCTTCTGAATTGGTGTCTTGTTATATGTAATTCATAAATCCATGCACTTTTCATTTTCTAGTTAGTATGATAGCGAGATATCCTTGCATAAACAGAACTTATTCAGCTATCTTTATCTTTATGATTTTGACCCAAAATTTACCCTCCAATAGCATGTTTCCTTGACAAAACTTTTTTTGCTGCAGTTTCAATGTCTTCTATAGTATAATAAATGAAAAAAGAAAACCAAAAAAAAACCAAAAAAAACCATTTCCATGTGAGACAAACCCATGATTTTGAAATCTGCATGTCTGGACTTTTTAGTGAATTCAGTATTAATTACAACTCTAATCTACTCTAATTTAATTACCACATTAACATGGCTTTTAAAAAAAGAAAGGAACATGTCCTGTAGCTCAACAAAAATCATTCTGACTTGTCTGTACTTACATAGAATTTGTAAAAGTAACTTGTCTTAATAGTATAGGTGTATTTACATCATGCATTTCTTTGGATATGTTTTTTTGTACATATGCCATAGGCAGAGTTTTTCACATTTCTTTGTGGCTCCTAGGTATACATACCAGTGTTGAGTGGAGAGGGAAAATCACCTCCCCATATCTGCTGACCATGTGCCTCTAGTGAAGCCCAGGAGAGTCCCCTTGGTCACAARGTCAAAGTGTTCACTCATGTTCAACTTGTTCACTGGGACCATCAGGGCATTTTCTGCACTTATCCCTACTGGACTTTATGAGGTTCCTGATGGCCCATTTCTCCAGCCTACAGAGGTCCTTCTGGATGGCAGCACAACCCTCCTATAGYTTCAGCCCTTCCTCTTGATCTTGTGTTATCTGTAGACTTGTTGATGGCACACTTTGACCCGYCATCTAGATCATGACTGAGGATCTTGAACAGGACTGGAGCAAGTGTTGACCCCTGGGGCACACTGGTGATTATTGCTCTCCAACTGGACTTAGTGCCACTGATCACCAACCCCTGGGCTGGGATGTTCAGACAGTTTTAGGTCTGCTTCACTGTCTGTTTGTCCAGCCAGCACTGCCTCAATTCATGAATATTTTATTGGAGGTAATATTAAAGCTTTCACCAGAATCAGGGTAGACAATATTCAGGTGTCTCCCCTTGTCCATTAAGCAGCTCATTGGAGGCTTATTAGCTATCAAATGTGATTTCCCTTGATGAAGTCATGCTAACCACTCCTGATTACTTTCTTGTCCTTCATGTGCCTGGAAACACTTTCTAGGATTAGTTACTCCATCAATTTTCTTAGGGATCAAGATAAACCCAGCTGGACTGTAGTTACCTGGATACTCATTCTTGCTATGTTTGAAACTAGGAGTGACATTTTCTTYCCTTCAGTCCTCAGAAACATCTCTCAATTATTTTGGTTGTTCAAAGACTATGAAGAGAGGCCTTGAAGCAACATCAGCCAGCTTTCTTGAAATTCAGCTGTTACTGGGTTTAAACTTATCTGTCAATGCCATTCAAAAAATCTGGTACACCCTTGGATAATTTCAAAGGTATTAGATGCCACCATTAGGCATCTAAATCAAGCATCTTCGTTACAAAAACACAAAAAAAAAGGTGTTGATTGCAAAAGCTTTATTTTAGGTTTAATTACTGTTTCAGAGTTTTTTTTTTTTAAGTTTAATTTTGATTAGAAGCTAAAGCAGTCACTGTTACTTTTATCCAAAAGGCACTTCCCTCATACATTTTAACTAAGCTAGCTAGTTACATGAATCAAAACAAGCATATTGCCAGGGTAACCACAAAACCATGGCTGAAATGCAAAGAGTAAAATAATTTCAATACCTTGCTGGCTGAAGGATCCCAAAGAAGCACCCAGGCACAGACACAAGCAGGAATGCAGGTTCTGTTAGGCTTAGTTCTTTCTAGCAGAGGGCAGATCTGCTGCTGGCACCCATTTATCAAAGTTCTGCACATGCATAGTTTGCCACCATGTTGTGATTTTCCTCTGTACTTTTTTTATGATCTCTGAGTTTTGATCTCTTTCCCAACAGGGAGCTCAAGTACATCTGTGAGAGTTCCTTCAAGTTTCTGTAAATAACTATGTTATCTCCACACAGAAATTCTACGTGTCAAAATGGACAATGGATAAACAGCAGAAGGTGTAAATATGGTTTCCCACACTGACATTCTCCAGGCCTTGGTATTCCCAGCATCATAGTCACTTGATCAAACCTACCCCCTCCTCACTAATCTTTCAATTTTATCCCTTTCCTCCCAACACCAGTAAACCAAAGTACAATTAGTCTTAAACAAATCTTCCTCAAAATGTATCTTATCAGGCAGTGATAAAGCAGTGAAGAACAGAACAAATGGACTTTCCTAGATTTGCTGACTATTGCACTTAAAGCTACTTCATAACTTTCTCACAGCTGAGATATCTTCATTATGAGCCCCAGCAGTTGAGGTTGAAGTGCCTATTCTGCCTGGAATTTAGGCTGATTCAAGAATTAATTCACAGGCCAAGCCACTTGTAGACCAAAATGATGGTGCTGTTCCACTGCTGTGAATGATGGCCTAATAGTTATAATGAAGTCCATGTAAAGTCTTTGTACTTCTTTTGGCCAAGACAGAGTTAATTTTCTTAATGGTAGCTTGTGTGGTGCTGTGCTTTGGATCTGAGACCAAAAAGAGGATCAGTAATACTGATGTTTTTACCTGTTGCTGAGCAGGGAGGGCTTACCCAGCATCACGGATTTCTCTGCTTTTCATCCCACCTCACCAGTGAGTGGGGTGGGAGTGCACAAGGTATTGGGAGAGGACACAGTGGGCCGATCATAACCAGCCAAGGAGATATTCYATATCATGTGGCATTTGATCAATAACAAAAGCTGGGAGGTGGAAGAAGGAGGGGGGGAGACATTCAGAGTGATAGTATTTTTTTCCCAGTAAAAGTTACACATGGTGGTGTAACCTGCATTCCTGGAAGAGCCTGAATGCCTGAATGCCATTGGGAAGCAGAGAATTAATTCCTTGCCTTGCTTTATTTAGTCATGCAGCTTTTGCTTTAACTGTGAAACTGRTTTTATTTCAACCCACAAGTATTCTTACTCTTACTGTCCCCATTCTCTCCTTTATCTCACCATGAGAAACTGATGAAAAGCTGTGTGATGCTTATCTGCCTACCAAGGTTAAACCACTACATATTCAGGTGTAGAAACCGCTTTGTTCTGGATTTCTATTCTGATGCTGATACTGCTAAATTCTATACTGAGAGAATAAGACTGTATGAAAGGGTTAAGATATAATATTTTTTCACTAATATCCATGCAYTCTTCAGAAATTTGTGGCTGAACCAAGAGCTGACTCTGTCCTTATCTTTTTGTAGATCTTATTTACCATGTTTCTGTACAAATTTTTTTCTTGCACTTATTCCAAGAGCATGTATTTACCCATTAAGAATATTTTATTCTGGCAGAAGTTGATAAAGGACACATTAGAAATATCTGATCACCCTCCACTGCCTGCATTTCAGTATTCTGGTGCCAGTGCAGGGCACTGACTGGTGAGGAATGCAAATATGGACTCTCTTACTACAAGGCCTACCATACAGAGGTGGTCTATAAGCTCATAAGAGCTAAGAAGAGC
>NW_026623356.1:896937-899970 GCF_030028575.1 Malurus melanocephalus
TTCTGAAATGGGTTCTGAAAAACCTCACATGAACTCTATCTGGACCCTTGGAAAAAAAAATAGCCTGAAGTCAAATATTCTTACAGATCTACTCWGTTGCCTACATTTTTGCATTTCATGGCATTTGAAGTGCCCAGAAGACAYTTCCAATACTCCAGCTGCCTTCCCAAATAAAGACATAAATTTGCCAGTCTTTGCAGCCCACTTGGATGCATTAGATCCTTAAGGAGTTTCAAATAGTCCAAGATGATGGAGTATGGGAAATTGAAACAATCACCCAGTTATATACAAGACACATAGACAGAAATTTTGTTAGCAGACATGTGAAGAGTTTCATCTTGCTTATGCTAATTGATTACCAGTGCAGATAAAAAATGCCATTAAAAAAAAAAAAAGGATTTTTTTTTTTTTTAATTTTACTGACACAGGCTGGAAGAGGATTGCCATTATGACTGAAAGAAAATATGAGAATTGAATAAACATGCAATTCTTTGATCCCGTAATCATGGTGGGGGTAGGATTTCCCTAATCTACTTTTGCTCTCCTTAATGTTATTCKCCAGTTGGATAAGTCCTATGGGTAAGTTTGATACTGCCTAATAAAGGGGATTTCTCATCCTGAACAAGAGTTGTAGTAAGTTGTTTACTTCTGTTCTGATTAGTTTGCAAAAAAAATAATTGAAAAAATTAAAAACAGAGACAGAGTGAGTTACTTCTTCAATAGTGTGGATGATAGGGGTCCAGCATTGTAGATAATTCTCTAACCTATATATGCCCTAAATTACTCTAGAGACAATTCACAGATTTCTGTAATGTTCAGTAGTAGAAAAAGGTACTTTTAAATAACATCTCTTCTCCACACACTAGACACTTAACAAATTTTAGTAGCTATCTTCAAATTCCATCTGCCTGGAATGGAGCTGCTCTGTAAGGGATGCTGTACTGGAACAGCAGGATCTCTCCCAGAACCCAGCCTGAGGAGAAGGGCATGCTGAGAGCTATCAGGGACAGGAAAATGGCAGAGTTTAGGAGACCTTAGGAAAGCCTGGGCAGGATGAATAAGACCTGTGAGTGACCCTCAGGGTCCTGACACTGCTTCTCTTTAAATAACGTTCTAATGACCCATGCACACACAGCTTCACAGCCTTGGGGTCTCCCCCAGGTGCACACCCTTCCTGCAAGGGACATGCTGTCCCAGTTTTTGTGCTCCCCTGCTGCTCCTGATATGCTGTTGATGCACCCACCTCAGGGTGATGTGCCTGCTCCCCAGAGCTGCCTCTGCACTGCCAGCCTGCTGCTGGGTAGCATCTGTGCTGTCCAAACTGGGCAAGTTTCAGGGTGCCCCAGGAGACAGCTGGTGGGGACAGAATCTCTCAGCTGAAGCAGATAAGTCTAAATTTCCTCACAGTATGATGACATCCTTATTTAATGTTTCCAGGTAATCCCCTCATTGGTGTTTCATTCTGCTAATATCTGTTTTAAACTATCTTCTTCATMGTTTTGCCAGGTTTTGGTGAAAAAGCCCTCCAGAACAGGCAGCATTGGATATTCCATTCACACATGCTATGGGAATTTAGTTTCTGTCATATAAATATTTTTTACTCAAAACACATTACCAAGAGGAGGTATTGCAGACTGCCCCCACACTTTGTACACAGATATCAACAAGTGTTGAAAATTGTATAAATCAGCTATTTGGGTTTCCTCCACATTCTTTGTAGGGATAAGTTTATTACAATTACTAAACATTTAATTTTTAGTTCATTTCATTATACTTATTTTATTTACTAGAGAAAAAAAAAATAAACAGTCTAACTTTTAGATAGTTAAAGGGAGAGAAAATGTAGACTGCATAAGGGATGATCAAAAGTTCTTATACCTTATACCTGCTGGTTTTTCATCAGGAGGAAATAAAAGAGATAAAGAATGACCTGATTGTACCATGTGATAAGAAAGAACTGAATCCAGGCTTACAAACTTTTTATTGCTTTCTTTGACTTAAACACAAGAAATGCACCTACATCCATCTCAGACATGCCAGCGTGCTCCCTGAATGGAGCCTGCAGTGAGCGTGAATCCCATTGTAGTGAGACAGTGACTCAGATAAACATGTTGTTAGTGTCCATCAGATTCAGGTTCTGTGATAGGAACTGGAAAGTATTATTGTGATTGTATAAAGGATTGGAGGGAACACGTTTTCCATTAACTTGGGCTCAAAACAGCTCATTCAAACACAAGTGAGTAAATAAGAATGTTATTAGAACAGTTGCAAGACTGTTATTCTGACTTCCAGGAAGTCTTTAAGAGATCATAGTTTATACTGAAGTTTAAAGTGGGGCTGATGATAGTCACACCAGAAAATATTTGTGCTGAAAATCAGATATCTAACCATCTTCTGAACAAGAAGAGGATAAAAAATGTAATTACTTTTAAAGTAGAACTTTGCCAGCTTGTAAACAGAATCATTCAAAATAAGGCTGGAACTGYGATGAAAATTCACCCAGACCATGTCCAGGCACCATGGTAATAACACCAATACTCATGAAAGATTTTAACGTATTAAAAAAAAAAAAAAATTAAAACAGTACAGTTTCCCACTGAAGTCTATTGCACTGTTTACTAGACTAAATTTTTAATTTTTTCACTATAGTCTAGGGGAAAAAAATCTTGACTCAGTTAATTGATGCCTCATTCTTCTTGATAAGGAAAACACTACTACTGATTTTTTTTTTTTTTGTGGCAGAAGTGTTCCATGGAACACTTGTGACAAGCTCAGTCTTTTCTAAACCATCAGAAACCTAATTCTTTCTGTCTTCCTTACATTCAATTTGGTTTTGTCTAAACCGTTAAATACTGTGTAAGAGTTTCTTGCCATAGCTGAGGTCTTGAGTTGGTGACATCCGTTATAACCCAGTGAGAAATCATTCAGTACAGATGTGGTTTGTCTTCCCTTTTTTATATCTGCTTGCATTATAACACCAGTACCCTATCTGGCCTATTCTTACTTCTTTTCATTTGAACACAGCAATTGGGG
>NW_026623356.1:900016-913355 GCF_030028575.1 Malurus melanocephalus
TGGTTAAAAGGGAAAGAAAAGATAATTTTTTCTCACATTTATCTCCTGGGCTTTTGTTCATTAATAGAAGTTACAAATCCATATTACCTGATCTGGTAATTAGGATTTTTCTCTCAGATGTTTTAATAAGTGAAGTGCATGAACACTGGTAACATTCTTTGTTTTACCACACAGTAAGTAACATCTATAATCTTTAGATTCTAATTTCCTCAAGAGCCTATGAAAATAAAATGGTTATTAGATAATTTTCTAAGGGTCACTCTGTAAAGATGTTTCAGATCATGGAAATTTCACATTTGAGAATTAACTGCAGAGTTTCTTTAAYGCTGCTCTTTCCTTTAAAACTGAGGAAGATGTAGCTCTAATTTTTAACAAAASCCACATTCCCAGAGAAAATACTTTCAAGCTTTTAAGTCCACTAGTAAAAAGCTATATCACTATGATGACAGTTAAGGGCAGTGGTTTTCATTTAGAATACAGCTCTTCAGATTTTRGACTTTAATGTTTCTATGTCATATTGTAATTTTGTTTTTATTAGACCTAAAAAGAGAGTAAAATCATCCAAAATCACCCAAATAACTGCCTGCTGACTGTTTGTTTGGTTTTTTTTGGCCCATATTTCTCATCTCACTTCTTTTGAGCAGGTTTTTGCTATGTGTCAATGAGATTAAGAACAACAGAATATATATGCACATATGTATAAATCCAACACAAAGATAAATATTTTCCTGTGTTTTTAACTGAAATACAACATACTTCCTTTTGTTTTTATTTCTCACTGTTCATATTTTTGCTGCTAGTTAATACTGACCTGCATCTTCTTCTACTTATTATTTCACTAGAGTAGMATCTTGTCCCATACTAAAATGATAACCTAAGCTGAAGATGCTTTCCTGGTTAATATGTACCCATGAGTATGGGGACTAGAAAAGTGAGGATTATTGGAGTTTTAAGTTTGTTGCTGGTCTAAATTAAGAACTAATTATTATTCGCCTGAAGCAAGGAGAGGTAGGAAAAAAAACTGGCCATGAAAATAAAAAATAAAAAAGCCCCAAATCAAAAACTCCAAACCAAAACAAATTTCACCTTTGTTGTTTGAATTACTTAGAATCGTGTGATGTCTTGTAAGGCTGCACTTSAGATAACTGTTTTCACTTGAATGATTTCTGACTGTTAGCCAAAGCAAATCTGACCAGAGTGYTTTTAAAATTTTAATTTTAACAAACACTTTGGTGATGTATTTCCATGGCATCTATTACGTGAAAGGAAAAAGTGCTTCAAAAATGCAACACACTTAYTATTAACCAGAGTTTCAGTTTTCTATAAATATTAAACTATGATAGTAAATTCATGCAAAGGAAACAAGTAAATAAGCAAAAAGCTTGTGCTAAAGTAAGCTAAAAGATTCCCACARGGTTGATTTTTCAGGTTGCCATTATAGGAATAATAACTGTTTTTTTTTCCCATGAGTGGAAAGCGAAAGGCATTTCCAGCAAGATGCCTAAAAACCCTTTGGTATAGCTATCTTTATGTCTGGGGTTTTTTTTATAATCTGTGGGGTTTCTCCTCAAAATGAGAAAATTTAAAAGCACTGTATTTGAAAGAAAGGCAAATAAAATCATGTGGTCACAAAAAAATTCATGTTGGATGGGACCGTGAGAGGTCGCCAGTCCAATCTCCTGCTCAGAACTCTGAGGTCACAACAGGATGCCTCAGTATTTATCCAGCTCAGTCTTTTAAACCCCAGAGGATGAAGYCTACATCTGTGGGCACCTGTAAGGACTTAAAGAGCACAGCTGCCCATCTCAAAATACTGCTAAAGCCACAGAAGGAATTTGCCATAAAATAAGCCACCGCAGAGGGAGCTTGAGATAAGCACAGTAGGGAGGAACTTCCCTCACAAAGGCATTAATTCCAGGCCTAATGGAGGTAAGATCTGGTTAGCACACATTAACATATCCAGAAAAAAATTCCCACTGTGACAAACTGTGGGAAAGGAAGCAACTACTCATACACATTTCACTGTAAGTTATCTGAATGGCAGCTATGGCCTGTGGCTACCTGGAATTTGGACTGTATAAAAATGGTGCCCCTAGAAGGATGACTCAGKGACTAAGAAGCCCACGGTGAAGAAGGACTAATGGGATGCTGCTGGATCCATGGTTCAGGACAATCTTCTGCCTGATCTCATTCACTCTCTCCCCACTCTCCCACTTTTTCATGTCTTTCTGTCTCCCTGCTGTACTTTTACAATTAAATGAGACCCAMATTATTGACTTCAGCATATGGTCTCATTTGCACCTTGATTAYGTCAGAGGCATCTCTCACTAATCAGATCATATTAGCACCTTGATTTCTTTCATGGCTCTTCTTTCCAGTTGGAACCTCTCCTATTCCAACCTATGCCATTGTCCTGCCACCAAGCAGGTCTGTGAAGACCTTGGCTCCCTTCTTTCAGTGGCCTCCCCCATAGCCACTCACTGGGACACTACTTTTAGGCTGTATTTAGCCCCTGAGAAAACTTTTGTGTGATTTCCCTTGGGGTACATTTCTGAAATCATGGAGGACAAGACTTTGGGAATAGCTCAAAGGTAAAAGGTAAGCTAAACCTAGACAACCCGATTGTCTTCTGCAGTAAAATAACTGGGTCCATAGAGGAGAGGAGAGCACAGAGTGAGAGGTACTGGCTTTGAGCTCAGCGGTCTCCCACTCCTGCATCCTAGCTGGTATATAACAATGTGCGTAAGAGAACAACCAGAGGGGTAAAACACAGGATGAACTAGGGCAGTAGTTAAGGGCTTCAGCTGTTCAGAAGTGTGTTCATATTTGGAGAAGATGTGTAAAACAGTTAATACAGCACATAAAAGAAAATGCAATGAGTAGTTAAATACACTGGAGAATTAATACACTGTGGGYTGCTGCAGCCCAGTAGGGACAGCACAGGGCAGGGCTTGCTCAGGGTCAGGGTGGAAACGGCTGATTGGAGCTGGCTGGAGATGGTTAAAGCCAGTCAGAGGTGTTTGCAGCAGATTCTCCCTCTCCTGTTCTCATATTGCCTCAATGGGAGCTGCCTTGGGAACTGCCTCTGACTGGCAGGGGTCAATAGCTTGACAGACASGGAGTGGAGGAATATCAGCCCTTTGTGTCACAGGGTAGAGTACACCTTCATCTCCCCACCTCTAGATGAGCCAACAACAGGCCAGGGAAGAAGAAATGCCATCCCTAAGCCTTGAGCTGGGCTCTGGGATGGCTGATGGAGACGGTCACACCCATGATTTCAGTGACTGCCTTCTACTTCACCTTAGATCTGTTGGCACAGCTTTTTGAAGACAGACATTCTAAGGAAAGGCACAGTGTCAAAGGAAGAGAATAAATACTCACTCTTGGGTTTGGGCTTTTTTAAATTTTATTTCTTAACAGAAATAAATGATTTTTTATTTTTATTTATTTAGTCTTTCTATTGAAGATTCTCTGCTTAAATTGATAAGCTGGCTAATAGATACAAATAATAYATATAGATAATTAAAGTGTTAAAGCATTACTTGTCTAACAATAAAAATTAACTCCAGTTATATATATTTCCTTTTGCCCATGACAGAATTTCATAGAAAGATTTGAATTTTAATTTCTGGATTTCTTTTTTTATTTTTTTATTTTTTTTTGAGAGAGATTTGTGACATTTCCCTTAGAGCTGTCAGCTAGTGTTTCCCCAGTCTTAATTTTTCTGCCATACCATGATTCCCATTAAAAAGCTATTATAAGCTTGATGTTAACAAGCTGCACTCCATTCCTAAATTGAAAAATCCTAAAATCCCTGGCAGATTAAAAAAAACCTCTAGTTTTGAAATCTGAAGAAAAGAAGAAACTTATCAGATAAGTGCTCCCCAAAGAAAAACTTCTTCAACTTTTTCTTGAATTATTATATCGAGTCCTATCTTCTTGAAACTGCAGCAGCTGTGAGACAGTGTAAAGGGTGGAGAACACAGTTACCTAGGTCCTCAGGTGGAGAACACAGTTACCTAGGACTCAACTACCTCATCTAGTACTTAGACAACTTTCTTCGTCTATGAGAAGCACAGGTTCAATCCATTTTGGCTAAGAAAGGACTGGGATTTACTTATTTTAACTTTTCTTTTGCTACTCTAACCATCAATTTTTTACAACATGATGGTACTAAGAATAACTTTTTGTTATGGCTTTATACTAAGGATAATTTATCTTATTTCAAATCAAGAGACTGATATATCAATCAATGCAAGAAGTATAATTTCAGATGATGGAATGGTGCTCTGGGCCCAGGAATACATATTTTGTGAATTAGAGTCTCTATAAGATACCTAAATTAGATGTACCAGATGACACAAAATTATTTCTGGTTCAATTTTATTTTACCTATTTTTCTCCAGTCTTTTCTCTAGCCAGTATTTTGAATTATTTTACGGTGCTCAATTTTATGAAATCTGTTCTATATATAATGACTGCTAACAGTCAACTGGGGACAGCTGCTAACATGATATGTGCCAAAATTATACAGAAGGAGATAGAATACATATAATTCACTGTGTTCTTGAGAATTTTCTATCTCAAACTCAAGATATTTAATGGGTAGTTCCCTTTATCATCCTTAAAATTAATTATCATAACATTAAAGGGATTTGAACCTCATATGATTTGATCAGCCACGCTGAAACAATATTCTTCTAAGGGCAACCTTATGTGCTAAGCTCTTGCAGAAGCAGAATATAAGGAAAGATAAACCTTTTATTGATCAACCTATCTTTATTAAGCAACGTAACTCTGCTTACATGGCATGTATCATCCAATTAAAAAAACCCCAAACAACTGAGCACCCCAATATTTCTAGTAGGTAAACATCACTTAGAATTAACATATGCAGGCAGAATTAACTTCTGCAAGCTCACTTTCTATCTCATCCAACCCATTGSCCTAAGAAGTTAGTCTGAGATCATTCATTAGTTAAGCCCACTCATTTAAAAAAATTAGGATTATTTTTCTCTTAGTAGGCCTCATATTACTGATTCATGGTAGAATATTTTGCCATAATTCAAAGAAGAAGCTGGATTTATGTCGTGTACTAACATTATTATCATGAACACAGTAGCCATGGCCATTTTCTTCATCTTTCGTCTTCAGTGATCTCATTCCATTATTGAACTCAGTATAAGCTTGACCTGCTGTAAACATGCAGAGGGAGCATTTTTAGATACATTCTGATCTCATACTGCAGTAATCTTTTAAAAACCTAATAATTCTAAAAATACCAGACTATCAGACAATTTCCTAAAATATTTATTATGAAGGCAATAACAAATAGTGCCTAGTGATTATTTATTGGAAAATCATGTGTGATTTCAAATTTATGAAACAAAATTTGCTACAATATGAATGAAAAAGAAAATTCCCAAGTATATTAATAATTAGTATTCTAGGGCTAAGATAGATACTGAAATAAAGAATTAACTATGTAAGATCTAGTTTTGTCCCAGTCATCTGGTCTAAAGAAAAAAACAGATATTGCTACAATACGTTGTTGCAGGGAATTAATCTACTGGAAAAGGAAGAGAAAAAGGAATATTCTGTGTTCCCATTACCACTTCTCAGCATTATTATCATAATAATATGGATATTTATAACATTCTGATTGCAATAACAGTCATTATTCTTCAGTGCATTCAAGTGAAAATACATAATAGCATGTCCATGTAATATGTTTCATTTTTTATTCATTTTTGCTTACTTCAGATATGTACCTATTAAAGMACCCACACACTATATTTCAATGTCTTCTTAACTAAAGAATTTGCCTTTTTTTCACTCTTACCAGCATATAAAAAGTTGTATATGTGCTAAAGCTTACAAAAAGAGTAATCTAGTAAGTCACACCTTCATGGAACATCAACACAATGTCTGTCTCTAGAGAACTAAAGCTACAAGAATAATTGATATTTAATTTCTATTTCTCTYTTTTCCTCTTGTATTTTTACAATTGGGTTTTAAAATGTAAAATTAAAGCAGCTAGCTATGACTTTCTTTATAGGTAAAATATTGAAAATCTRCTGCTATTGTCAAACACCCTATTTTATCTTGAATTTCTCCTTCGGATTGCCAGTGAATTTAATTTACTAAAAGTTTGTTGAGATGCTCCTTTTTTCTTCTTATTTTCTTTTTCCCTTTTATTTCTAATAGACATTCCAGTAAGATTTTGCTACAATAATTACAGAAGGTAGTAAATTATTCTGATCTGGATTTAGTCCACCTAATTGTAGGCTCATTTAGTCCACCTAAATGTAGGCTCTCACAATGTTTATATTGTGAGAATAGTTCATGCCGTGAAGTGATAAGTTGTTTAGGATAGTTCAGATATGTTACAATTAATTATTTCCATTTATTCAATAGTGATATTATGACAACCACACTCTTAATCAAATATTCTATCATAGTCCTAAATGTTAGATGAAACACATCCAAACCACTTTAACAGACTGCAGGAGGATAGAGAACAATTGCATTCCTTTGAGAAAATATTTCTATTCAGTAAAGATAAGTATGGCAGATTAAAGGATATAAGGTATTATAAATTTTATTCTTACAATATAAATAATTTTATTTACCGYTCCTATTTTCTAAGAATGAAAACTGTTCACATATATTTTTGAGGGACTCCTGGATGAAATACTTGAGAAATTTTTAACTATAAAAACCCTTATTTTCTAAAGAGAAAYAGAAACTCTAAGCCTTAAATTGCCTTATTTAAACTATTGCAGGGCACTCTCACACACAGGATTGTATAACATTTTTGCAGTGTCTCATACATAATTGAAATAACCCTGTACATAAAATTGTYTTCACCTTCATAAACAATAGAGAAAATCCTGCTTTAAACTAGAAGACAAGACAAAAACAGTTGCATGCATTTGTTTCATTTTTGATTATATCAGATGAAACAAAATTTACTTGTAGGTTGAAATATTTTGTCAAGGTTGCATTCTAAAAGTTGAGACTTCCATTAGCCAGTTAGAGAAGTTACATTATTTTAATAGAAACCTAGAACCAGTAGGCAAAAGATTTTGGGTGACCCACCATTTACTGAAGTGAACTCTGAGTTGACTAAAAACGTTTCCATTAATTGTGCAGTGCTACAGAGCCTGATGGAATAAAGTCATATTCTGAGGGCTACAGGTGATTGACTTGTTGTTCTTCATATCAGTGTTTTAATAGTATGCTTAACAGTGTAAAGTTGACTTCAAAAGTCGAGAGCTTTTCTTGAGGGGAGGGGTTGGTGATTTTTTTTTAATGGTTGGCTCTTCCATTTCGTGTATAAATACACGTACAATACATAAACAGTGATTTGGTGTTACATTTCCCTTTATGACAGTGCTTAGTCTCTAGAAAATGTGGCAATCTAGTAGAATTGCATATTATAAAAATCATTCCTTTAGCACAAGAGGCAGGCATTGGTTCTCTGTGGCTTAATATTGTGAYGGGACTCTCACTGAAAACTTCATGGAAGGACAGACCCTTAAGTAAAAAACCCCTACGTATTCTCTTGTTTTCAGGCCCTGCTCACAGCCCAGAAAGGAAATCACATGCTGGGCAGCATCAAAAGCTGTGTGTCCAATAGGTTGAGGGATGTGATTCTCCCCCTCTGCCCTTGTGAGACCCTACCTGGAGTGCTGCATCTCCAGCTCTGGAGTCCTCAGCCTGGAAAAAGCATAGACCTGCTAGAGTGAGTCCAGAGAAGGGCCACGATGAGCATCAGAGGGATGGAGAACTTGTTCTATGAAGACAGGTGAGAGACGTGGGTTTGTCCAGCATAGAGAAGAGAATACTCCAGGAAGGACTCATTGCATCTTAAAGGGGGTATAGAAAAAAAAGACAAACAGAAAAAAAAAGGGGGATTTATCAAAAAAAGAGACAAAATAATGTGATTGACTTGTGGGATTTTCTTTCCAAATTAATTACGTCATAAATGTATGAAAGCATACAAAGATAACTTTAAATGGACTTTCTTGCTCTTTSTTTCCATTATTTTCTTAGTTTAACACCCATTTTTCCCCCTGAAAATGGTATATTTAAGTAGATTTCTGATTGTATTTAATATTCATATTATCATTTTTGCAAACCAGTTCTGTGCAACATAGACTACAAAATGTYACCAGTGTTTCTTTTATTGAACAGCTTTCTACTCTACAAACTTTCATAAAGATGCTTTATTTTAGCAAATGTTATTTGGGCATTTTTTCAATTTTCTTTTCTGAGTCAACAAGATTTATATTTTCCTGCAAATCCTTTCAGCATTACTCTCCATCATTATTTTTTTTTGTTTCAGACTTATAATGGTGTTTAACCACCATGACATCTGAACACTTGACAAATGCACGTGGATTTAATCCCAGATCAACATTTCCATTCTACAGATGGAAGATGGGACTGTGTTCCAGACTTCTCCAAAAGGACTTGTTGGTCAAATTCCATCAGATTCAATGGTTTTAGAGACTCAGGAATTAAACAGTCAGTTTAATCACTTTTCAAAAAGAACATGTACRCAGAGAAAGAAATATGTTAAAGACTTACAGTTGAATTTGGTTTGAAGATTCTGAAACTGCAACATGCAGAACAATGCTGCAGGAAAAACAAATGGCTCTTTCAGAGTCCTTCATGTACATAGCTGGAAACTGGCAGGAGTCCATATGCTGTTTCATTGTTAGATGTGGTTATACTGAGAAAAGCAAAAACAAGGACAGCAGCAAAAATAGAATGTGGCTTGAAAAACCACCTCTCTCTGCAGCAAACATTGCCCACAAATCAGAGCTGATTAACAAGGCCAGGAATCTCTCATTGCCTTTCCTGCAAGCCATTGAATAACACCCGAGCTATTGTATAGCCTAATTTCTCTGGCAGCTCTATCAATTCAACTAGTGATCCTCAAAAAGGACAATGGCTGCTGGATAGTAATGGCACACCCATGGCCATTCTTTCTTCCTCTTGTTTCTGTGATACTTCTAAAAATTTGTAGCTGTCATGAAACATGATACATAATCCACGAGCTCTACATGTATTGCTCTTTCTATTTTTTCATTCGCTAAAATTTGAGATCAAGTTTTAAGATGATAAAAATTCAAAATATTTCCTTCAAAACTATTTAGGGGAGTAATTTTTAATAACTTTGCTATAAGCGCTGAATTTCACAGAAGACCTTAAGCCAGAAGGGAACTGACCAAGTCAGGTCACCAAATGAGTTAAACAGACTGTCCCCTGTAATTGGAAGTCATCTGCTTCTCCCTCTCAGCATGCTAATCCTGTCTCGCCTGCTATCAGGACAGTATCTCTTTGCCATCTGCAGTTCTGAAGAAAAAAATAAGGGACCTTTCTTCTGTCTCCAGAAGGCACAAGTTTCCACCATAACCCACATTGTCAATCTCTACTTTTGTCCTGAGTACAATGTCTCTCTATTTTTCATCCATGTATGGTTAAGACTCTTGCCTCTTCTGCATCTCTGGGTGGCCCAGAGTAGTCACCTGTTCTTATCCTGGGACTATGCTGCTTTTCCACATCTTCCCACCCTTTCTATTATTTGTGACTGTGGACACAGTTGGGCACAGCTGAGAGATTAGAGTCCACTCTTGCCCCAGCACTTATCCTTTCTCCAGTCAAAAGCCTGGACAATGTCATCATCGCTTTAGAGCTCTGACAGGTCCTTGGCAATGAATACCAAGGACATCACCAGCCACCAATGGTATATAAGGTACGTTATTCAAAATATTATTATGGTTAAGAAGAAATGTATGTTATTTATGGATCCAGGATTTATTGTTAATATAATTAATGTTTTCACAGTTGTCTTGGTTTTACTTGGTCTGATTTTTGGCGGTGGGGGCATGGGACCGAGAAACCACAAAGATGGCTCCTGTGAGGAAGTTCTAGAAGCTTTCTCCTTCTTCTCCAGCAAAAGGAGCCCTACCCCCTGTGTTTTAGAGACAATCCATTATRGTTCTGAGGTTGATGGACAGGCTGCTCATCAGGCCTGGGCCAATTGCACAGGTTGGTTACACCTCTGTGATGACGTATYATGTAGTATTTAGGAGGAATTCAAAACCAGATAGGGGCGGCCACCATGTAGTTTTAGGTTGTTAGTATTTAGTTTTAGTATCATGCACTGGGGAAAAACAGAGCAGGAGGGTGAGGAGGTGTAAGAAGAAAAATGGAGACCCAAGATCACAGTAAGGAGAAGATGGGATGGGTTGTTATGCTATGCTGTGGTTCTCGAGCACGGAGAAGAACAAGTTGTTCTCAAAAGGACTATTTTATCAATGAGAGACCTGTATAGAAAAGGASAGCAACCTTGCTCTGAARAAAAAAAAAAAAAAACCTGGCCTTTGAGGACTGGACTGAACTGATTAGAAGCCAAAAAAGAGGAAGAGACTTGCCTCCCCCGCCCCCACGACATTTGAAGCAAGTTGATGCTAATAAGTGGATGCTTAGAAGAAGCTGTGTTCTGCCAGGAGATTTGTGATAGTGGTCTTATGCTGCCAAAACAAAGCAGTTTGGCCTTGAAGAACATTCTTTCCTTTCTCCTACGAGGTAAAGAAAAGACTCCCTCGCCATCAGCAGTTATACACTGACTGTTCTTGGGAAAAGAACTTCCACAGCTTGGACCTGTATGATCGCTTCTCCTACGATGCTGGACGACAACTGTAATGAGTGGTTTGATCTATGTTAGACTTTCATTCCTGTCTCCAGTCTGTGCAGGAAAATATGGGGGATGGAGAGGGACGACCTGAGAAAGAGATGGGTCCCAGAAAGGATTACAGGTGTCTTAAAATGTCCATTTTTATTTTTCTTCTGCTTGTAAATTTTTTCCCTATCTTTGTTCCCCTCCCYGGTGCGGTAGTATTCTTAGTAATTTTTAGTAATAAATCTATTTTGCAAATTAAGCTATTCAGCCTTTCTGACCATTCTCTGGAGCACATACGTATCTTTCTCACAATTATGTTATGTTATCTGAAAGCCATAAATTTTCATGATAATTGGGCTTTTGTCTCCCTTCTTCCTTTCTGGTGGGGGAAARGAGAGAACTTCGTGGGTGCAGTGCCTTTTGGCTTTCAGCACAGCTCAAACCACGACTCGGATTGGGAAAAATCAGGTTTAAACCCACGACAATCAAAACCACAAACAACTGCTATTACTAGTCCAGTTACAATGCAGAAAATTCTCATTCATAACACATTTAAAATAGTTCAGCAATGCTATCTTCCCACCACCTTTCTCTTTTACTCTAGTGTTGTGGCTGCCCTTCCAATGTTCTTCAGGGATGCAGCTTGAGAATTTCAGATTTCCCAGGTGAATGTACCTTATGGAAAGGAAGGATACAACAATTTGATGCTTTGCAGCTCTCAGAAGGAGGAGCTCAGTGCCAGTGGCAAACACTAACCCTAGCCCCCAACAGCAGCTTGGCACTGGGCCAAGAGGTGCTCATCACCACAGGTGGCACAGAATAAAAAGGGGGGAGTTGTCAATGGTGGCAGCTGTTAAGCCCTGGATCCTTAAATCCAGGGGTTTAACTCAAAGTTCTTTTGCTCTCTCTCTCTCTCTCTCTCTCTCTCTCTCTCTCTCTCTCTCTCTCTCTCTCTCAGGGCAAAGGAGAAAACCAGAAAGCCTCAAGAGGTGAGAAGCACACAAAAGTTTACTGGCCAAACTGTCAAAATCACCCTGGGAGTGAACTGCCCTGCCACTGCAGTTGGATTTGTAAGGAGGATAACAAAAGTGTACGCTATTTGCAAGGAAAAGACAACATCAACTAACAAGCCCCTTTTGAATGGAACCATCCTTGTTTTCTTTTCCTGAAAGTTATATAAATGTGTATTATGAAATTGCAGATGCTTTAATTTAATTTATTGGAAGAATAAGTTGTTTAGGAAATAAAAATTTTCTGAGAATTGTCAAAAAAAGTAGTTTGATTTTTGTTTTACTTTTAGTGATATCACATACACTATTTTTTCACWACCAATACATTTTGCCTTGTCTAAAAAACACTCTTTTCCTTCGGAAAAGAATTAGCCATTGAGCTGTAATGGCACCTGAAGAGTCCTAAGATGATTGACTTAATTTTGTGACTCAGGCATAATTGTCTGTTTCCATATACAGCTTTCCATATACAGCTCCTTTTGGGAGAAGGTCATCTCTTTCCAATTGCCACCAATCAGGAAGATGATGGCAAAAGTTATGGTTAAATATAAATGTCACCACCTTCAACAAAATATATATCAAGGATTTCGTGATTCACTCAGTGAKACAGTTTTTCTTGTTGACTCTCAATGTCTCTTCCAAAATGCTCTGCTTTTTAACATCACAGAATTATGGAATCACAAAATATGCTGGGTTGGAAGAGATCCCCAGGGATCATCAAGGCCAACTCCTGGCCTTGCACACCACCATCCCCAGGAGTCACACCATGTGCCTGAGAGCATTGTCCAAAAGCTTCTTGAACTCTGTCAGGTTGATGCTGGGACCACGTCCATGGGGAACATATTCCAGTGTTCAACCAGCTGCTGGGTAAAGACCATTTTTTTAATATCTAATCTAAACCTCCCCCAAGACAGCTTCAGGCCATTCCCTCGGGTCCTCTCATTGGTCACAAGAGTGAAGAATTTTGTTTATCCCTCCTCTTTCAGTCATGAGGAAGTTGTAGACTGTGGTAAGGTCTCCCCTAAGTTTTCTCCAGTCAGAACAGACTAAGTGACCTCAGCCACTCCTCACAGTGCTTCTTGTTAAGGCCCTTCACCATCTTCATTGTCTTCCTTTTGATGCTAATTGTTTAATGTCTTTCTTATATTGTCATGCCAAAAATTGCCCCCAGCACTCGAGGTGAAGTCAAACCAATGTAGAGCAGAGCAGAGGAAAACAGGATAATCCCCTCCCTTGCCTGGCTGACGATGCTGTGCCTGATGGACTCAGGACAGGGTTGGTTCTCCTGGCTGCCAGGGTATGACTGACTCATATGTCTCTGTATTTACGGTAGATGACATAAAAAAAAAATTTACAAGTCCTAGAATACTATAAGAGTCAGGCTTATGTGAAAAGCGAGGTCCATTTTGCTACAATATTTCTCTCCAGAAACAGCTTTTGTATAAAAAGCAGTTTATTTTAGTTTCTTTTCACTGTAAATAACACTCTGCTTCCTAGTCTCTTATACCAGAGTTAAGGAGCAGAGCTGTGTGAAGCATTCATTTTACACCTGGAACTTACTGAAGTTGATTTGCCTGATCATTGAATTACAATATGTTGTGTAAATTCCTACAGTAAAAAGGAAAAAAAAAAA
>NW_026623356.1:913561-931297 GCF_030028575.1 Malurus melanocephalus
TGTAGTTTAAAAATGTGAGTTATTGGAAAAACTTGGAGCTGACTGTGACTCGTCTCACTAGCCAGTCATCCATTTTAATATTGTACCTCATCAAATCTGATAAAATGATACATGCATTTGCTTATAATCAATATGTAGAATCAGCACATGTTTTTGAGTGTTTCTAGAATAAGACTTGTTAGAGGTCCAGAGGAGGACCATGAAAAACATCAGACGGTTGGAAGCTGGAACACCTCTCCTGTGGATAGAGGCTGAGTGGGTTGGGGTTGTTCAACCTGGAAAAGACAAGGATTCTGTGACACTTTATTAAATCTTTACAATACTTAGAGGGGGCTTATAAGAAGTCTGTAGGTCTGTAGTGACAAGACAAGGGGCAATGCCTTTAGACTGAGAGAAGGTACATCTAGGTTGGACATAGGAAAGACATTTTGTTATGGTGGGGATCACAACACTGGAACAGGCTGCCCAGAGAAGCTGTGGATACCCCATTTCTGGAAATATTCAGCCATGCTTGAAAGGACTTTGAACAGGGAAAGGTGTCTCAGCCTGTGGCAGGCAGGGTTAAACTAGATGGTATTTAAAAATTCCTTCCAACTCAAACCACTCTGAGATTCTATTAACTTGAAGTCACTTAAAGCAGAGTTATTTGAAACTTTCTATAGAGACATTTTTTTAACTGAATCCTTGCTTTTTTTATGTGTTCTTATCTCCCTGGAGATTCTGCTTCWGTTAAGAAACAAACTTGAATTGCACACAAGCAAACCCTCAATTGAATATATGCAATACATAATTTACTAAGTACAGATATTTAGGAAGAGTGACAGCATAAAAATGTGAACAAATGAAGGTAAGAGTTTATGTAGATCCACTAATGCATCTGGAATCTAGATTTTTTAAAAGTTAGGTCTATGGCTGCTCCTCCAGAGCAGATTTCCTTTCAGAGAATTGAATTCTCTTGCTTGTTCATCTTTATTGACCTGAAGATTCAGACCGACAACCAAATTGCTTCCTGTCATCTAGGCTTTGATAACTGTCATGTGTCTGTTTCTAAAAAATGTAAAGTTATACAGTATTGTTTAGCTCATTCTCTGTAAGTCATTGATCATTCTAAAATACCTAAAAAAATTAAAAGTAACAAAATTAGTCACATAACCATATGCCCTTTCAAATTTTTAAAGAAGGGATAGAATATGTCAGTCAAACACAGGACTTTCCCAAACACATTTAGACCTGTTTGATCAGACCCTACATAGAGTCAACTCATTCCTTTTAACACTTTTCCTTCTGTTTTCCCATGGTTGTTTCTCCCTGTTCCACCTTAATATGTCTTTTTCTCTGCCTTTTGCCCTTATTGAGACACTCTATTTTAATATTTGTATAGTACCAAAATTTATTTTCTCACTGAATTTCAGGATAAATCCTATAACCCTTTAGGCAGTAATCCCATTTGGTTTGCATGGTCTTTCAAAGAGAGACTTTATTTCCTTTGGYGAGTTTCACACCAGAGATAATTGTCTAATTATGGTCTTTTGATGTTTTTAGGAGCATCTGATTTAGTTCCTAGAGTTCATGGTCCATCATTGTTCATCTGATCCTAGGTCTGTGTTTAACTGGATTAGCTTTTAGTTGCAAAACCTAACATTCCATATTAGGGGAAGCGGACAGGCAGGTACAGATCCCTTTACTCCCATGACCAGTGACAAGACTTGCGGAAACAGTATGAAACTGAGTCAGGGAAGGTTTAGGTTGGATATCAGTAAAAGATTTTTCACCCAGAGGTTGATTAATCACTGGAACAGGTTCCTCTGGAAAGCAGTCACAGCACCAGTCTGTCTGTGTTCATTTGGGCAGCACTCTCAGGCACATGGGGTGACTCTTGGGCTGACCTGTGAAAGGCTGGGAGTTGGACTCAATGATCCCAATGGGCCCCTTCCAACTCAGTAGATTCTATGAATCTGTGATTCTCTTCTGTGATTCTATAATTGAAATCCTGGATGTTTGGAGGATTGAATTGAGTTTATTGAGAATGGCACCATTCTGCAAAGAAAGCAGGGAGCCATATATTTAACCRCACATGGGAGGGAAGAGGACCTTCCCAGTGTTCTGAACACATAAATCATGGCTTTTGTGAGAGGCAGCATTGTTCACCAAGAAGAGTTTTTGAAATCTCTCAAAGAACTTCTACAATTCTGACACYGTTGAATAGTGGTCCCTGTATTGTATTAGCTAACAAGAAACTTAGAGCACTTAAAGTCAAGAAGATTTCTTGTGTCTATACTCTTTTTTTCTATGAGGGATGTGTTTTTGTACAGCCTCATCCAGTTGAGGTTAATCAGGATAAACACCAAGACCAGGAAAGATCAAGGTGAGAGTCAACAAACCATATGAACCCACTCTGTGCAAACCTGGGTCCTGGAATTGGCTACTCTCTCAGATGATTGAAGCAGAAGAATAGATAATTGTCCTTGATCTGAAACCTGTCAAGTTGATGTAACTACCCAAGTTCTCTGAGAGGGCACACAAAACAAAGGACATTATTGTCTCAAGGGGTATAGAACCATTGTGGTTTTAGATGAAATTTATAGTGTGGAGATGAAACAGATTTATCACCAAAATACATTAGTCACAGATACATGTAATTTTTAAGAATTGCACAGTTTCTCTGTTACATAGGGAGATGTCATGGTTCAGAAGAAAAATCAAGAATGCCAGTGAGATGAYTTCAACAGTGGGGTTCACAGTCCTTGGCTGGGCCAAGGATCTTTGTGGTGTCTTTCTGTTGGGTGTTTCTGGAATCTCAGGTCTTGCTCCTGATAACCGTCCTGGAGTAATACTGGGCACCATGAGGGTAAGTATGGTTCAGGGACTACCCAGTTCCTGACAGGCCTCTTCTCTGTYACCCAGAACCTAACAACTGCCTGCCACTGTCACTTGTAGTCACCATCAGGCCATCTGGGTGTGTCTTGGTCTTGTACGCAACTTCACAGTGACTGACAGGTTGTTTAAGGTCAAGATATTCTATTCTTCTGACTAGGTTAGTCCTTTGTCTGATGGATTTAGGTAAAGCTCATGTGCTAAAATGGCTGCCAGCGAGGCACAGCTGCTGTGTCACATGCCCACACCATGAGATATGTTGGGGGGAAAGTGGGGGGCAGTTAAGTTTGAAACTGCTAAAATACATCATGGCTTTTTTAGGGATGTTTCTGTAATTATTTTAYATAATACATAGTTGCTTTAGCTACATGCAATGTATATATTTATATGAAAAACATACAATATATGGATATATATACAATAAACTGTGTAGTTGGTTATTTTCAGGTAGTTCTATAATAAATATCATGCATTTTTATGATTAGGCATTACAGTTTTGACATATTCATCTCTTCACATGCAGTTAGCTGCCTGTAGGCAGCTGCATCAATGTGAGGTAATGGCTGCATAATTTGCAGGTCCCAATATATGTTGTAGTTACACAAGTTCCTTAGGATTGAATTTGCATCCTGATGAACAGGAAATCAGTCAAAGATTTGGGAAAGAGATCAGGGAAAGAGACCTCCATGGATGAAAAAGGAACTACAGTCACTACTCAAGCATAAACAGGAAATGCACAGGTGAAAGAAAGGTCAGGCCACTTGTAATGAATGTAGAGTTGTCAAAGTAGGAATGAGACAGGGAAGGTCTAGGCCCATCTGTAATTTAATGTGCCCAAGGATATAAAGGACAACAAGAACGGCTTCTTTGAATATATCTATAACAAAAGGAAAGCTAAGAGAAGGGGGAGCCTATTATTAAATGGAGATGGGACTCTGGTAACAGAGGACACACAGAAAACAGAGTTACCCAATGCCTTCTTTGCCTTGATCTTCACTGACAAGGTCAGGAATCTCTGATCCATGTGACCAGGATAAACGGAAGTCAGAAGGAATACTTATCCCTGGTAAAGGAGAATTGGTTTAGAGAAAACCTAGGCAAACTTGACATCCACAAGTCCATGGGCCCTGACAGGAGTATCCATGACTGCTGAAAGACCTGGGAGACACCATAGTTTGACCACTCACAATCATCTTTGAAGGGTCATGGTGATCAGGAGAGGTACTTGAGGATGGGAAGAAAGCAAATGTCACACTCATCAAAAAGGATCCAGGGAACTACTGTCTAGGCAGCCTCTCTTCAACCCATGAAAGGTGATGAAGCATCTCATTTTGGAGGCCATCTCTATCAACAAGGATGACAAGAAGGTGATCAAAAGTAGACATTATGGATAAAGATAAATCATGCTTGACCAACCTGACTGCCTTCYACGATCAAAACAGTTACATGGGTGGATGGATGGGGGAAGAACAGGGGATGTTGTCTACCTCAACTTGAGCAAAGTTTTCAACACCGTGTCTCAAAACATCCTCATAGGCAAACTCAAGGGGTGTGGACTGGATGAGCAGACAGTGAGGTGGATTGAGAACTGGCTGAATGTCAGATCCCAGAGTGCCGTAATCAGTGGCACAGGGTCTAGCTGGAGGCCAATGACTAGTGGTATTACACAACGTTCAATACTGGCTCCAATAAGTTTAACTTATCCACCAACTCCTCAGCAAGTTCTCTGATGGCCCAAACCTGTGAGGAGTGGCCAATACCCCAGAGGGCTGAGTAGCCCTTCAGAAAGKCCTCAACAGACTGGAGAGATGGGCAGAGAACCATCTGAAATTCCACAAAGGCAAATGCAGGGTCCTGTACCTGGGGAAAAAATGACCCCAGTCACCAGCACAGGCTGGGGCTGACCTGATGGAAAGCAGCTCTGAGAGAAGGACCTGGGGCTCCTGGTGCACAACAAGCTGTCCTTGAGCCAGCAGTGTGACCTTGTGGCCAAAAAGGACAATGGTGTCCTGGGGTGCTTTGGGAAGAACTTTATCAGCAGGATGAGGGAGATGATTCTGCCACTCTGCTCAGCCCCAGTGAGGCAACATCTGGATCGCAGAGTCCAGTTCTGGGCTCCTCAGTACAAGAGAGACATGGAGCTCTAGGGGAAGGTGCAGCAGAGAGGAAGAAAGATGATTGAGGGACTGGAGCATCTCTCTCATAAGGAAAGGCTGAGGGAGTTTGTGCTGTTTAACCTCAAGAAGAGACATTTGAGAAGGGACCTCATCAATGTCTGCCAGTATCTGAAGTGGGGATGCCAGGAGGAAGGAACCAGGCTCTCCTTGGTGSTGTTGAAGAACAGGACAAGAGGCAATGGGCAGAAACTGATGCACAGGAAGGTCCATCTGAACATGAGGRAGAAATTTACTATGTGAGTGATTGTGCACTGGAACAGATTGCCCAGAGAGGTTGTGGATTCTCCCTTGCTGGAAATATTCAAGAACCATCTTGACACAATTGTGTGCCATGTGCTCTAGGATGACCCTGCTTGTACAGGGAAGTTGGACCAGCTATCCCTCTGTGGTCCCTGCTAAAATCTGGTTAGTGGGAGGTGTCTCTTCCTGAATCAATGTGCAAACAAGATCATATGCCRAAGTCAATAATACTGATTTTATTTAACAACAAACATGGGGTAGAGAAATAGAAAAAAATAGAAAAATGGAGGGAGAGAGAAAGATCAAGCAGAAGGTAGTCAACAACCATGGATCCACCAGCATTCTGTTGGTCCTTTGCCCTAGGCTTTTCAGTGGTGGGGATCCTGTGCTTGTTCAAAACTTCCAACACATTCTGTGATTCTCTGATTCTGTGAAGTGAATTTCTTATGAAAATATCAGCACWAAACAAGTTGGTGACTAACAATTGAGGGTTTTGTAGCATGAGATTACTGCTACAGATGTCACAGTGGCAGATAATTTGCTGGCAGTGCTTTATTTTTATAGCAAGATCTGACAGAACCATTTTCTTACACTCATCTGCTCATGACCACTGCTCATGAAAACTGTGATTTCCATTAYTATCCAGAGGTGACAGTGCCAGCAGAATATCCTCCTGTCCTAACTTTGCCCAAGTGAATATTTTGAGCCTGTTTTTCTATTTTACATAATTCTATTTCATATAATATAAAGAGAATTTAGTTAATTCTATTTGTTTAGGTTCATATTTTTCTCTTCTGAGTGATAGGCTAATGAAGGACAATACCAAATTTGACTCTTTTGGGTCAAATCTTACAAAAGGATGTTTCTTATTCATAGAATAGCAGAAAAATATGCAGAAAAAAAACCCCAAACAACCAATAATTAGCAATACATAGATTATTTATACCAAATAGAACTGATTCATTCTTTAAACCAATATAATTTCATAAAATACTTTTCCATTCAGATATAAGGACATAAATTCTCTTTTAATAAAATGAAAAATTATATGAAGAAATTTTTTTCTGTGACATATTATACAACATTTTTATGAACGTATGTGTARTATTTGCTTCTTTTGAACCATTTAAAAAAAATCTTACAAAGTTTACCTCACCTCAAAAGAATGTAAAAGGACAAGTTTATCTACACACTAGTTAAGAAGTGCTTGATATTTAAAATAACATAATAGCACTAGTGCTGGGGAAGAATTCAAACACTTTTTTTTTTTTTTTTTTTTTTTGGTGTGGTTCTTAAAACAAAATTTAAATAAGATTGCCTATAAAGCTGTGTTTTCAAACTTTAGTCTGAATGGTTCAAATTTGAAATTTAGGTAAGTCCTCAAGACTGCATCTCTGGGTTTGAAGATATTATGACATTAATGAAAGGTGGTTTAAGTACAGCTTAATCTTTGTGAAGCATCAGAATGAGATTTAAGTAAAATGGAATTCCTTAGTGACCCTTAACAGAGTGCTTTTATGGATTATTCTTTCTGAAGGCAACACCTAGATTTCTGCATATTCAGCAAAAATATATATATATACATTTATTTATACACATAATACATATACACACATACATATACATAGACATACATATATATATATATACATATATATGAATTATATTAATGGACACACTAGGAAGTTCCATATACATAGATTGGTGCCCCACAATCAATATGATTTGCCTCTATTCCACCAACAATATAAAACAGATAATTTAGCAGGAATGCTTTAATAGTTATCTAAATTATTAGCATGAATTCCCTAAATTAAAGACCCTGTGTTGTGAAATAGATTTTCAACTGTTACATGGATCCCCATAAGAGTCTCCTTAGTGGCTTGAGATTGCTGAAATGCAAGGATTCTTGATAGTTAATCTATTACATGAAGTAAAATAGGTTATTAATACACAGGAAACAGAATGATTTTGGGTGTCTCTGTCATTAGCACTTCTCTGAAATGAGGATTGAAAATTCTACAACCTACTCCGAAGTTGGGCTGAGGATCTATATAGTAGAAAATATTTACAGATCAAACTAACAGCTATTAGGGAAACGACTTAACTTCCTGAATAGGTATTGACATTTTGAGCTGCCCTGGAGTATCTGAGAAATSTCCTAATCTGGCAGATATGCTTTAKAAAGTCATCATGCCCCTAAAAACCTCAGCAGGCTGTGAGGTAAGTTGCCAAAGGATACCTCAAATTCATCCTACATAGAAACAACAGAGTCAATCCTTAAACTTTTAGATGAAATTACATTTCTGATCCAAAAACTGTTTATCATAATGACTACTATAAGAATTTAAAGACTTAGTTTGCAWGTAAATGCATGGATATGCATGCAATGCATGTAAAGACACCTAATTGTAAGTGCTTTATTCCAAAATGAATCTCATCACTGGATTACAATTTTCTTTCAAAATTGTAAAAGAAAAATTGACCTCGCCCTACAGTCTAAGTACTTGGACACACKGAATTATTGTATGAGGAGAGCATACATGCAAGAATAGTTAGTGATGGAACAACTKCATGCTGAAAGCAGATTGTTGTGTAGGCAGATGACACTGTGAAGGTGTGTTTCAGATCTCAAAAACTCTTCATGTTTTTAAACTTTTACATAATTTTCTGGTGAAGAAAGGGCTCACAAAACACCTAGAAGTATTGTGATGACAGTGCAGTAGAACAGTACAATAACAGCACTTATATAAAGATTGAGCAATAAATAATTTCAAAGTGATGCCATATTAAAATACCTGGGAAATAATAAAGGCATTTTTATTATAGGCATTTAAATCATTCAGCAGTTGATTTCTCARTTTTAATGCTCTTTTCATCTTGCATGTAGAGAGGTTATGTATGATTGTTATTCCCAGGCAATTATATTTGTGTCAAGATGATGAAACTGTAGTTCCTAAATTTTTGTTTCAATAAAAGGATTATTTACTTAACTACCACCACTGGACTTTAGACAAACAAGAAAACAAACAACAAACAATTTGAATGGTCAGGCACTAAAACCATCTCRAAACAACAAGTTCATAAATAATTTCAACATAAGTGAGACTTTAATAACGAAAGAAAACAAAACATCAAGTACAAGAAAACATGAGGAAAAAGAAATTTAAGGAACTAAGGCTACAAGCCTAAAATAACTTGCATGATCTTTCTTTATATGAAAAATAACACATCTTGCTGTACAAAGATATTATACATATTTTTGTGTTCTACATATTAATAAATGTATTAATATGATTTATTTAAAACCCAGAGCCTCTGAATGGAAAATAAATATATAGGTATTYGCAGCATATATGTTTCTGAATAAAACTCTCACTTCCACCTTTTAAGATTTTTCCTACATTCACCAATATCCAATGCCTTAAAAAGTATTCAGATTTCTTTAGCCCCTGTCCCATGTCTGCAGCCAGTGACAGAAATGCAGTTGTCTGAACCAGAGACCAACAATTAATAAAAACAGTTCCAATCTGCAGTGATGACGTTTTCCTCCAAGCAAAAGGCACATTCTTTTTTCCTTTAAAGAGAAGCATTATGAAAATATATTGTAGAAAGTATATACAGAGAGAGGGAATATGAAATATTTGGGAATGACTGTGGAATGCAAGTTATGAACTAGGGACATAAAAAGAAGAAGGAATGTTTCATGGCAATTTAGAGAAATAAGGAAGGCCATCTTTAAAAAGGGATAGAACATGAAGGCTGATAGAATTTGATGTATTAGACAAATAGTCTATTCATATTGAATTACAGTGAACATTGAGGATGAGTCAACCTAATTATTTGCCCAGGAGAATTAATGTTTGTAGAAGAGTACACACAGAATTAGGGTTTCTAATAACTAATGAGCTTGAGGCTGCTGTAACCCTGTTCATTTGAGGAATTTTGAATTCATGGTTCTTCAGTTTTGATTTCTGCAACATTAAAAAAACAAATCCACTTCCCTATGAAAATGTCAGGTTASTCTACCCTTTCTTCAATTTGAAAAGTGAGTTGGAGGAAAACAAACACAGAGACTAAAASTCTGAATGCCTGAGCAAAACTTCCTTATCTAAATAAGCAAAAAATGGTAAGGCGAGGAGAAACATCTGAATCACTGTCATTAAGAAAACCTTAAAAGTTAAAGTGATGCTTGCTCCCTCTGTTGAACATTTTTTCCTCACATTTAATCTCTTGTCTCTGACTAGTGTACATATTTATTTCTAAAAAATTCCTTTTTCATGTAGTTAGTTTGAAGTRCTGTACCCTGCTCCAGTAGGAAAAAAAATTCACACATCTAAAGCATGAAGTAAGGCTTATGCTTTATTTAATTGCTCAGTGTTCTCCTTGCTAGAACATGAAGGTGGGATTGATCCGTGAAGCAATTACAAATAATTACTCCTTGGTTTCTAAGGCTAATGAGACCAAGATACCTCCCTAAGAATAAATGTGTTTGAATTATGCTGCAGTTGCCTGTTCTCCTTAATAGGGCATAACTGACAACTGCTCTTCAATCCGTCCTTGTTTTACCTTACTTTTTCTGGGTGCTGGGGAATTTTTTCAAAAATTTGAAGAATAAAAAAAATAAAAAAACTTATCTAAACTAAAGTATCGAATAAAATAAAACAAAATGAAATGAATAAGCCAAAATAAAATAAAATAGGTTAAAAAAAAATTCTCAGAAACCATGTACTTACAGATCTAGTTCATGAAGCAGCTGCACAAATGCTAAGAGTAGCAGAAGGAAGCTTGCAGGGTAGAAGAAATTCCCTTTACCTGCACTTTTGTAATGTTAAAGTGGGAATGGAATCACAGATATTGGATCCAGATTCATATGACTAGAAATCAATAAAATGTGCTTAAAGACAGCCTATATATTTCTATTTTCAAATTTTTACAAAATATGAAATTATTATACTATTTTATAGTGTTATCATATTATTATATACTTATTAYATAGTGTTATTATATAATAGTATTATTATACTATTATATAGTGGTATTAGAGATCTATATAAGAAATGACTGTCTAATGATTTCATTGTCTGACCTGAAAATAAAACTTGGTAGCATAAAACCAGCAGGGAAAACTACAGTGAATACCATAGCAACTCCTGTCACCAGCTGGAAAATAATGAGRTGTGGTCAAGATGAGCTGATAGTCTGTTTTGCTCAATGTATATTTCTCAGTGTTGGCCCAGCAGTGTTATTTATTTATACATATTACATCAAGATAACTAAACTGAGATACACAAAGGACACAGCTTCAAACAAACAAACAGAAAAGAAATACCATTTTTTAAGCAATATATGAATAATTCAGTTCAATTTGAGATTTAAAGGAAAAAAAAGAAAACACTAAGAAGAAGAAGAAAGGGGTTTTAAGAAAACAGGAGTTAGGGCAGAAATTTCAAAATATTTTATGACAAGTATTTGTATGTGGCTAATAAAATTAACCATGAAATTTAATTAAGAAGCATAACTGTCTGGTCACAATAACTAAAAAAGAAAATAATAAAATACTTTAAACTCTTGATTCTATTAATTTTGAATAGATTTTAGGTTAGATAAATTGATTATTTTGTGTGCTGCATGAATTGTTTTGTCAAAATACTTRCGACCGTAGGAACAAATTCAGTTTCATGTACATACACAGTATTTTTCATCCACAGGGAAAATAACATTTAGAATGAGTACTTATGAGGAATTAAGATTGAAACTGTGTATTAGATTTTGTGTCTGTAATTTGTTTTGTGGGGGTTTTTTGGGTTTTTTTTTTTTTTTTTGGTTTCTTTTCCCATTGAAATGGTAGCACTGCAATATCAGTACTCAGGAGAGCAATGAAAATCTGCTGGATACTAATGTTTCATGTTTTTTGAGTTAAATTCAGTGCTCAGATTTTTTTTTTTTTTTTTTTTGGGCAGAAATGTACTTTGCACATAGTTTTGCTTCAATTTAAGTTGAAAAGAACTATCATCTCAGGAGAACTCAAAATATCTTCACTGTAAATCTCCAACTGCTTTAAACAGAAAGATACCCATCTCATCTCCGCTCCCTGAGAGACTCAATGCAGTATGCACATCCAATCACGCTGACATCATTGAATTTCAAATAAACAATTGAGCAAGAATTTCTCTGCAGGTGTAGAAATTTTCCTTAAAATGTGGAATGAATGGTAGTATATACTTTCTCAACAGCTTAATGTTTAAACTATTTACTAAAGGAGAATTAGTCCTGATTCCTAAATCTGTCTCAGTTTGATGGTTTAGAACAACAACATCTACATTCTGAGGGGATTTTCCTGAAAACTATTTCAGGGATTTCACCTCAGGAGAATCAGGAACTTTGCTCTCCATTTTTCAAGTGTTCCAATCATGAAACTATATAGAAGCATGAGATATTTCTAAAAGGAAAGATAGGTGTAAGTGACCAAATGAATAAGCAAAAAACCCCATATTATGATAAGAAATCTCACTTTTGTGAATACCATTCTAACTGCCAGAATTATAATTATTAGACACTGGACTGCCATTTTCAATGGAACATCTGACAAATTACATTGAGAATTCACTTTCTGCCATTTAAAAAGGAACTGAAAAACTACTTCAGTTTTGTGAAATTTTAACCTTACAGTGATCACTACAAATCTCTACACTTGAATTGTTCCATATTTTCCACTATTCCTTCAGCCTTCTTTGTCTACCAGCTCATCTACCATGACTGTGACCTACATTCTTGCCGATATAAAAGGATGTTCCAGCATCTTTCTGACAAGAGTATCCTTTCTGAATCTGTCAAGTTCATATGTTCGTTTCTGGTGTTTCTGTAATTACATAGTCTGTTATTTTTTTATAAGCCAGCAACTGTTTCCATAGAAACTAATGAATTTTGTACTATACTTGAAATATTTCACATACTGAAGGAGTCCTAGTAGCTTTGATATTGCCCATATTAGTTCACAGGCTAAGAGAAATCTACANAAACACAGACAAAAGTGACAAAAAATAAAGTGTGATTAAAGTTAATACTTTTGTTAATTAATTGAAAATATTTAATTCTGACTTTTTGGTTAAGTCTTAATTGGTTTACTTTGGAGGAATTTCTTCTGAAGGGAATGTACATATTGATTTGGATGAGACAGGAAGATGGAATTTGGACTAATCCTCTAAATGTTTATATCTTTCTAAATAAAAATTTTAGTTTTAAGAGGAATAGGAATGCCTTGATTCCCTTACAAATTGTTATACTTACATAATCCAGGACAATTATACATATTCTGCATATTATTATAATGATCAATTTAGAACCAAATCAAATTTATTCTATATATAGTTAATTAAATGAATAAGAAATTTGATTTCAATATTATATAAAACATAATTTATATTTATGTAGAWTTTTTTAAGAATGTGGGTTTTGTCTTTTAAATGATTGTATGTGATAATTGCACTGTTCTTTTTCCACAGAGTTGAACTTAGAGATGTGTTCCAATTTTGGTTTTCATTAGCATACTTAAGCTACTCATCTGTGAATAAATCTGGAATTCAAAAAATTTACAAATACTTTACCTAATGCTTAAATCAGAGGAAACTGCTTAATTTCCAACCTCTTTCCAGCTGAAGTCAAATATAAGCTAGCACTGCGTTTGTCTATTTTACAACTCATTTTCTTTTCTGGAAAGTGTCTGCTCTGGATTTAATATTTTGCTAGATCTTGAAAAATAAAACCAGTTCATATTTTTCTACTTTTGCAGACCAATTAGAACTATTATAATTGAAGAGAATTTGTCTAAAGTAAGCTTTTGGTTACCAGAAAGTCTAAGACCACCTCCATTTGCAGTAATAGCTTTCTCTGTGTGAAGTGGTTTATTATACTGAGTTCTGTATTTTTCCTGTTGAAACATCTAATACAGTAATTCTTCTTTCTACTCTTTTACAATTTCTGTGTAATTCAGAATTACTTAGAAGTAATTTCTAACCTAAAGAAAAAAAAAAATAAATTGGGGTTTGGATTTGGTTTGTTTAGATTTGTAAATAATCTTTTTGCTCTCAAATAAGGAGGGGAAAAAATATATAAAATATAAATTATATAAAATATAGTTTAAAAAATTATATAAAATAATCTACATATTTTAATATATAAGGGTCCATCTAAGTGAATGTGAGACTTTTAAAGAATTTTTATTTCTTTGTCACACACATGAACAAGAACACATATGGAACCTGCATAAAATCTAGGCACTCTACCAAGCTTGTGTAAATAATATTTTATTACCTGGAAATTTTAAGGCATATTTTTGACATGAGGAAAGGTAAGAAGGAAAGAGGTGAAAAATAAATGTCTATTTCAACTAGAAATTGCTCACACATGTAAAAGACTGAACAGAAGAATCTATTCTGTAGTGAGAGTTTCAAAGCCAAACAAATTAGAACATCACTAGACTGTTATGGTTCATTTAATTATGTAGGAGATGGAAACGTTGCTGTGCCAACCTATTATCTTATTCATTCATGGTATTAGAGTCCCAGAAAATGATGTTATAATCATGTCATTAAAAAATGCTACTTTCTAAAGCAGCAACAAAGACGAAACTTATTCAGTTTCAGATGTCTAAATCCAAAYGCCATTTTTCTACAGTTCAGACATGAACAAGGTGCTGGAGTTCCCTTTCAGAGTCAAAGGTGCTGTGATCAGCACCACCAGTAGTCTGGAGACATACTCAGTTAACTGTGCGAATTTTAGACTAAAATGGGGCACTTTAAAGATGRTTCCACATCCCTGCCTTTGAGATGAATGCCATGTTGTAAAGAGATGATAAAAAATATCCCTAATTCAAAGCCCAAAAATAATTAAAGGCAGAGATGTGATGAATAACCTGAATCGTAATACATCTATGCACTTCAGAACAATAGAAAAYATGACTGTGTGTCTCAACAAGTACTTGCTGACTTGGAAGCACAAGCCAGAACCAATAAAGCTACCACTACACAAAATTATGTCTTTAAATTTTGTTCTAGAACACACTTTGCCTTGTAGAAGTATCAGTAATTTGGGATAAGCATATAAGTGTATGCCAGAGAACATACACAAAACAAATGTATCTATGAACTACCTCTGTTTCACATGTGGTTTTAGGGGTGGAATATAAATTAGCTGAATGATGTCAAATTTCCACTGCAATATTTTAAACAGGTTACWAGAGAAAACATTCTGAATATACAGAATTATTAAAATTATATTGCTACATAAATTTAGTTTTGTAAGCCATGGCTCCTTCGTGCTTTCTGAACTGTTATCATCATTCCTTATGGTAAGTCTCTTATTCTTTTGTTCTTTGAACACTTTGTTGCTTTGCTTGATAATTACCAAGGACAACCATGGTCATGGAGATGTGTAGTGGTTATTCAGTAATTGTAATTCTTCTTTCGCCACATCARTAACTTGTTCCTTGGCTTATATCCAAATAAAAGAAGGGCTCAGGATGACCCAGAAGAGAATACAGTAGATTTTTGTTAGTGATAAATAAAGTTAGGAGATGTGGTAAGAAAATTTTAAGCCACAAAATTTTTTTTATGTTCTGAAAAAAAAAAAAAAAAAAAAAAAAAAAAAAAAAAAAAAAAAAAAAAAAAAAAAGAGGGTTATAGTAAAGAGATAAATATAGATTACCAAAGAAGCACATAAGAATAAAGTTTAGAGTTTGAAAATTGAGCTACAGCTTATGGAGAATAAAATAAAGAGAAGAATGTAAGTAGAGAGGAAGATAAACTATAAGCACCTTAATTAATTGGGAAGTACATGGAAAAAAATAGATGATACAGAAAAGATCAGTGAATCAGTAATTATGTTCTGATCTCTAAAACATGAGATGAGTTGTAACTGGCTAGTAGCATAGTAGCATAGCCCAGAATACGTCAAGAAATTAAATTAGATTGTAAGATGCCTTGGTGAAGTTCTGGCATGTAAAGACCTAACTAAAATAATCTTTTAACCACCAGTGATGACTGCTCAGCTCTTCCYGTATCACAGGTTTAGGAGAAGAATTAGATCTATAAATAAAAGTGAGAAAAAGAGGACTCAGTAATTAATTAATAACAAGTTTCTTTAACTTGAATACTGCAGAAAATGAGAAAAAGCCTATAAATATTCAGTTAAATATCTAAATTCGATAAAAATATACAGAGAGGATAAAAATAGAGTTGTCAGGAATCATCAAGTAGGGATTTGTCAAGAATTGACTGTGTCAAACTAATTTAATTTAGTCTTTTCATAGAAAACCTGGCAGAGTTCATAAAAGAAGTAATAAAACTGATTCACTTTGACTAGTGGAACTTTAATTTAAATGAYATTTTCATGATAAAATACTGAGGAGGAAGGTGAAATAACCAAAACAGTGGATGCGCAACCAACAAAATATTTTGAAGTGTATTTAGGYTATCAGACTATCTTTCTAGTGGGGATTCACAGGGACCTATGCTGGATTTTTTTTTTTATTCAGAATTTTCAGCTGTAATTTGGATAAAACTGGAGAGTACACTTAAAAATTTCCAGATGACATGAAACAGCAGGGAGTGCAAGTTCTCTGAAGTGTAGTTTTTGAATCCAGAATTATCTTAGTAATATGGAGAAATGGTCTGAAATCAGTAGGTGAAATCTAAAAAGAATGAGAAGTAGGAGAAGGGAGGGGAGAGGASRARAGAATATTTTAGTTGGGAGTGATCATCTAGCCAAGCTTCTGAAAGAATTTATGWCTGAACAAAAGCTAAATCATTTTGCTATGAGGATTGTCCAAATGTCTGTTTAACACTGAGAGGTTTGGGGTACCAACCACTCACCTCTCTAGAAAGCCTGTTCCAAAATTTAACTACACCCTCAGTAAAGAAATGTTTCATAGCATCTARTCTGAATGTCCCCTGATGTAGCTTTTACTTGTCCTGTCCCCTGATGTAGCTTTGACTTGTCCTGTCACCAGAATCATAAGCAGAAAAGATAAGTACCTCCCTCTCCACTTCTCCTCAGGAAAYTGTAGAGAGCAATGAGATTATGTGTCAGCCTCCTTTTCTCCAAATTAGACAAACCCAGAGCCCTAAACCAYTCCTTGTGGGACATTTCTTTCTGCCCTTTCACCAGCTTTGTTTCTCTCATTTGACGAGCTGGTTATACGGCAGAATGCACTTAACAATGGATCTTCCTATTACTCTGTCACTAGAATGACATTTTTTACATTAAGAGACAAAAARTCAATAACTTTCTGAGAGTTGTTGTAATCCAAATTTCACAAGTGTTAGAAAATTTCTTAGAAAGATTATTAAAAAGTAACTGCAATCAGCATGCGTTGCAGGATTTCTAAACTAATCAATTTTTCACCTAAATTTACACATACTCTTTCAAGTGATAATAAGCAAAAATACCAGTCTACCACCAAACTCAGGTTAGTGATACCAAAGAAATATAAAAATGCATGTTATATAACAGGGGGAAAGAAAATCTACCTGACTGTCAGTAAGACTGCTGAGGATCTCCCTGGTAATTTTGCCATTTACTACTCCATGTTAATTATTCAATGCTCTCTTTACCTTGTTTGAATTTTATCAGAATTTCTAAAATGCATCTGAAAGAATTAGTAATACTCTACTTTGCAAACTTTGCACATAGTCATGTTCATAGCTTAAGTTGCTGAAACTCAGTGGTATATAGGAGGCTCAACTGTAAGTTCTGATTGTCCTTTTCCCATTAAATTTTGGGAATCTATAAAGTCTGTATATAGGTTGCAACTACATTAATTCAAATCAGTAGTCCAATTAATAACAAATGGACTTTGTAAATGTTTGAAAAGCACTTGCACAAACTTTGCAAGATGATATTACATTCATATGTTCATTACTAGATTTTTTTTTTTTTCAATGTTAATCTGGGAGGGTTTATTTCAAATTGAACGGTGGTCCATACTGATAAAAATGAAACTTTTTTTTTCATAAAATGTGCAGTGTCATTGATTTTTCAGTGTCTTTATACAGAATTTAGTAAAATACCCATTCAGAAATGTGCAGTTTCTTTCTTTGATAAAGTTTGGAGTCCTGAGACTTCCTAAACTACCTAAGATGGTCAGAATCTCGAATTTTTTAAATTTCAATTCTCATATTTACTTTTAGAAAAATACATCAGTTTAGAATGAGTAATGTTAAGATGCTCTTTTAGACATACTATTTCACAAAACTCATGGCAGGCCAGAATTTCCAATGAATATGACTAAACCTTATGAAATACTTTCAAGATTTACCAGTCTGTTCACATGGTTAGATTTCAGTTACGCACATATGGTAGGAAACCCAGAATTTCAGAATAATGTGTGTTTGCTTCTTGCTCACTTTTGGGTGCGGGGTGCATGTTATAGCTAAGAAAAAAAAAA
>NW_026623356.1:931331-942090 GCF_030028575.1 Malurus melanocephalus
AAAAAAAAACTAGAAGAGTAAAAAAGTCAACTGAAATAGGGAAGAAGAGGGGAAATTATGAGATACTCTGGTTCTGGGACTGAGGTATTTTTGTCTCACGTTTGACCAACATTATACAATGGCAGCTACGCATGACAGCCACCACAGCTGGCACAAACCTCTAAATTATTCTATGTTTCCACAGAATAAATAATCTGAACAATGGATTCCTCTATAATAATACTTCTTTTTAATTTATTAGTGCCATTACAGCTAGAGCTGTGTGCCTCCAGAGGGACCTTGAACAAAGAAATCCATCAGCAATTATATCCTTAAATCAAAGTTCCCCAACCCTCACGTAGGCATTTGGACCCATACTAATAAAGGACTCAGGGCTCCTCCCTCTCTTCATTGGGTCCTTTCATAAGCTCTAAGTGGAGTGTTTCTTTTCTTATGTCTTAAAAGTTATAGCTGCTAATGATGATTGTAGCTTCCTTATCTTCTGATCTGAACCAGCTCTGGGGCCTTCTGCTTAACTAAGTAAATGATAGTTCACCATCTAAGGCTTCAGCAAATTTAGCTGCCAGTGCTAAGGAGGATCTAAAAGCATTAAATAAAACAAGCAGGGACCGAACTTCAGGCTCTTTTCCTAGATAAGCACAAAATTTAGGCTATCATTAGAACTTCCATTGCTCTTCTCCAGCTCCTATGAAACATATAGTCTTGCACACACAGTGTAATTAAATTGAAATTCAAAGGTGAATGATGAAGAGTGAACCTTAAGAGAAAATACTTCTGTGAAACAGGTTCTAATCTGAAAACCACTATGGATTTGAAACTTCCACTTCCTAGTCTGTAAAGAAGCAATTACTGTGCGTCTAAATAATTCTGTAGAAAAATTTCTGCAAGGTTGAATTCTAACACCATCACCACAATGTCTAAACTAAGAAGAAGAGTGGGTTCACCTATYGCATCTTATTGGCCACAGCTTTGTTGAAGGAGTGAGAATTTTAAGACTACTCATTTCTTTCCTCCAAGAGGGAGTATTTATATCTATCACACTGCACAGCTTTCCAGGGTGAACAAAGCCTTAATCATAGCAGTTTAACAATCCCCTGCACAGCTTAAGGACACGGACTGACCTGAAACAGACTAGGCCAAAAATAATATTTTCACATGGAACATTTCACAGGAAAGATCAGTCTGCATTAGACTGTGACATTTTTAGATACTGCAACCCTAGCGACCACAAAAGTTCCTAGCATAGATATTTAAATATTTTCATACTTAAAAATGAGAATAATCATGTTRAGGACTCTAGGTGACACTACAGCCTAGCATATCCATTAAATCTCAGTTAAGTTTAATAGGAAGAAACCATAATTCACCCCACCTTTTTAATAATGTAGATTCCAAAACATTTAAATGAATAATAGATATTTCTGGTACATCTTACCTAGGTAAGATGGATACATTCTGTATGCGTCAGACCATCACAACAGTTATTTTACGAGATTCTCTATGGCCACAATGCAGCCACAGGTTCAATGGCATTTATCACACTCTAGGATTAGAAATACAGAGAGGTCAGTTTGATAGTCTTTGAAGTCCAGAGAAGACATGATATTTCCAGTACTTTTTTGATAGCTTTTGATAAGATTTTGAAATCTTCTGTCCATATCACTATAAATACCAATTCAATTTCCTCACAGTGCTTATAATCTGGTGAAAACATCCTCCTGAAAAGGGGGCCAGAATCCTATATAGAGGTAGAAAATGAAATATAGTCACAGGAATCATTGCATGTCAACACATGACAAGAACTTTAAAAAATTGCCCATAAATTGCCTACTTGCCTAGACAATATAAGTAAATCTTAGACATTTTAAAGGTCTGAATGAATAAAGTCCTGAACTGCTTTGAGCAGGACATTGGACTTGGGCATACTTAAACCTGAAATACTAACAAGAAAYGCGGAAGCCAAGGATCCTTCTATTTGAAACCAAATGAAAAGGTGTGACCTTCCACATACTCCTAACTTACAGTGCTGTGAAATATCATGTCTCTGACATTTAACCCTATATATGGAGCTAACTGCATAAAGAAGTGTCATATGAATATTTTGTAATGTTAACATTACAAGGGGCATTTCATGTACAGCTTTGAAACAAGTCTTATCTTAATAAAATTTTACAATACGATATAATTTAGTAAAATTATAGTGGGAAAACACTGTAATAAAGAAATTTTTTTTGTTGTTTACTTGATTTTGGTGTGTGCTTTTTCTTCATAAACTACTGAAGTCTCACAGAATGTAAAAGTGGCAGTAAGTTATAAACTAGTATTACATTACGGGACTAATCATGGGTTGGCTGTGTGGTACAAACACAGAGTTATACATTGCCTTTATCTATTCTGAATACTTACAGGTATATAAATATAATATTTATCTTTTAAAGTTTTATAGGGGAGGAGTAATTTTTTTTTTTTTTTTTTTATTCCCAGATAGTAGTTTTCATTCCTTTCTGAGAAATATGCAGAGGTACTCCATTTCTACAGTCCCCATTATGAAATAGTTCCCCATAGTGTGTTTGCTGGAAGGGATACCAATGGCACTATACAGAGCAGTTAATAGTGTTCAAGAAAAAGTAACAAAAATGGTCTTCAGAGACCCTTTCTTCCAAAGAAAAAGGAAAAATGTCAGTCTTTCCATAAAAGGGTTTTTTTTTCTTCAGTTTTCTTATACATAAAATGTTTCTATGGAAATAAAGCCCCATACAAAAGCACTACATTAGTATAACTTTTTTTTTCCAGGATAATATTCTTATTATTCTTTTTTTTTTTTTTCCTGCATTAAAMGATGTTTCAGTTCTACTCATTAGAAGAGGTTCAAGGGATGAATTTCAGGCACTCAGACATCTACTTATCCACAATTCTCTCAATCCTTGGCTGACTTCAGGAAACCTCCAATTAACTCTCCAGAATGAATCTGTTTAGAGTTACTTCTTAATGGATGCAAACCAGACAGGGCCATTCAGCCTCAGGGTCAGAGTTTTGCTTCCAGACCATCTTTTACTTGAGATTCTAGACATAGCTTAGAAAAATATTTAGCATTTGATAATTCATTATAATTCATGCATTTTTATTTGGTTTTATTTGTTTCAGGAAAATYGGACATTAGGATTAACTCACTTCCATTTGCCTCCATTACCACTTCATGTGCTTTCCTTCCTTGGCTTCTTCATTATTTTCTGATGAGCAGAAAGGAAAAAAACAAATCTGCATGCAAAGTACTTCCAGAACTGAATGCACACATTATTCAATGATCTTAATTAAGAAAGATAAGTCCCTGAAGAAACTGAACAATGGGAACAATTTAGGCTACATGTGCATTGAAATCCATATGAAGGTGAATTGCAGTCTCATATGAGGCAAGAGACTAGATGCCTTGCTCTGGATTCTCAAGACAAGGTTTACAACATTTCATATTAGGAAATAAAATACAATCTATAAGGTCTTAAAGTACAATTTACCCTTTAGGGAAAGTAAATTGAGAAGTGGGAGGAAAAAAACATGAGATAAATTGACTAACTTCTACACACTGTTTAAAGGTTAATGGAYGAGACATCAGCCCCCAGTTTTGGCTGGGATAGAGTTAATTTTCTTCATAGCATGTATGTGTGTTGCTGTGTTTTGTATTGATGACCAAAGCAGTACTGATAACACACTCATACTTTATTTATTGCTAAGCAGTGCTCAGTTTCAACACCCCACCAGCAAGGAGGCTGCCACTGCACCAGAAGCTGGGAGAGGACACAGGTGGGACAGAYGACCCCGACTGGCCAAAAGGATGTCCCATACCATGTGACATCATTTTCGGCAATAAGAGCTGATGAAGGAAGGAAAAAGGGGATGTTTGGAGCAATAAGCTTTCTTGCCTGCCTGAGATGTGGTTAATGAATTCCTTACCTTGCTTTGCTCACATGTGCAGCTTTTGCATTACCAATTAGACTGTCTTTATCTTGAGCCTCTTCTTTTCTCATTTTCACTTTTCTAATTCTCTTCCATCACATCAGGGGTAATGAATGAGGTGCTTTGTGGTGCTTAGCTTTCTACTAGGCTTAAACCACAAAAACTATTTCTATTAGACCACTAGAAAATGATTTCAGTCATTCAAAATTCTTCCCATCTTGGTGAGCAGGACTTCAGAGAAATACAGGAACAGCAGAAATCTAAATAATATTCTTTGGAGGCACAAAGGAGCTGCAGCACTTTTCCACTAAATGCATAAAAATTTTAGGCAGTTTGTATCATTCTTCTGAAGACAAGTACTTCACTTTTTGATGTTCTTTTCCCATATATATTTAGAAATCTAGATCCTGTCAAGTAACATTTGTTATAGAAATGTTGAGATGCAAAAAAGGCTGCCATCCTTTGAGTAGCATTGTGGGAAGTAAAGACAAGGTGTTAATAAATGTGGAGCAAGCTAACCATGTAACAGATATGAATTTGACTTGGAGCATAATGGGAAATTACTGACATGTTTTAAATGGTATGGGGAGGGAGGTGGGCAGAATGACAGAGAAGATAAATAATTTTGGCAGCAGCTTTTTGGGCTGCAAAGATATTGGAATATGTTTAACTTTAAAAAAAAAAAAAAAGACAAAAAATATATGTAGATATTTTGCAAAAAAACAAAAAAAAAACAAAAAACAAAACAAACAAACCAAAAACCAAACGATTATGTTTAGACTGTTATTGCACACAGAACATTCCTTCTCTCACTGACCAAAACTGTCATAATCTTTCTGAGAGCTCATGCCTCTGTTTCCTGCTTACACGGCTGTTTGCACTGTAAGATCCTGATACAAGATTGGGCTGGTTTAGTGTTACAGTAATACTTATACTGATATAGTTGTCAAGAACAAATCAAGCCAAACAATTTTAAGACTTCCTTCAACAGAATTTCTGGTTTAGTGGATAGGAGGAAAAGGAAAGAGGTAACTTACTTAGCTTGGTTGGCATTTTGTTATTCATGGCATCTTCATATTTAGACTTAGAAAATTAGTGGTACAGCAGTAAGATGACTGTAAATGCATGTGCTTTAAAGAGCARTATCTCAGAGGAAAGCTAGCAGAACATTCCACTTGGAGTCCAGTATATCTAACAGGTTCATTTAAATTATTTCTTGAATTATTTAGATAATAGAACAAAAAGGATTAATARAAAATCTGATTGCTGCTCAGAGTTGGAAATGGTTGCAGTTTCTGAGGACAAAACTACAATTTTAGATATCTTGATTAAATTGGAGGAATTATTAAAAACCAATAATTATCAAAAATCATAATTGATCAATAATCGCTAATCAAATAATTAAACCCAGTAAAAACATGGACAAAGTTCTGTGTTCAATCAGAAATATCAAAATCTCAATTCAGAAATTGAAAATAACTAGTTGGAGAAAATGCTCAAAAAATATGACTGATAAACTGAACTGAGCCAAGTGTGATCCCATTGCACAAAAGTCAAATTTCATTATTATGTGTATCTTAGAGACTATCATAYGTAAAATGGTAGGTTGTTAAAATTTCAGCTGAAATCCTAGTTCTAGTTTTTTAGGTCTACAAATTGTAGACAAATGTATTCTTACCAAATTTAGAAGTGGCAAGATGCAAGAAATGTTTGAAAGTGAAGTCTAGGAGATGTAAAAAAAGAAACTTTGAACACTTTTCTTCTGATTAAAATTATTTACTTTCCATGTAGGAAAGGATAGGACCAGAAATAATGTAGTTATCTAAAAGCACTCTATCACAGCACGCTAGCTGTGACCTCACCTGTGCTGAGCAGAGGGGAAGGATCAAACTTCATTAAGGATAAGCCTTACTACATTAAAGAATGGTGGATTCCTCTGKATATGTTCTATCTATGCTTTATTCTTCATGAATTAACCTTTCTCAATTTGAATTTGGCTGGTTACACACACAGTATGAAATTAAATCAGAAGCTGATGTCAGTTTTCTCTTAAAAAAATTCAGGCACTGAATTTAGTTTTCTGTTCTGAATCAAGTATGAAGAGGATTCAAGATAAATTACTGTCTTAATGACCTCATCATCATGGTGTAATACTGTTCCACATTCAGGTCACCAAATATCAAGTGCAACAGCATAAATAGGAAAGACTGTATGTGACTCACAGCAGAAGGCAGGGAATGTGTCATAAAGTTAATTCAGTTCGTCCAAGCAGTTAAGTAAGATTTAAGAGTGGTCTAATGACTGAGTGATATATTGAGCTGGCACAGAGTCAGCACTGTCTCTCWTTGGTTTTCCCTTTAATAAAATATGCCCCCAAACACTTAATTCCTAAGTGGAAGAAAACCAGAAGGTGAATTTGTGAATAGCAGAGGCCTGCCTCAAATTGACTGACTATCTTTCTTTCAGGAAAGGGTTAGAAGATCATAAAGAATTGGAAGAACAAGGCTAAAAGTGAGAGCAATAACAATGCATCATAATGAAAAAGAATCATTTTAAGGTGGGTTTTACCAGTAAAAGCTTTATTAAATTTTAATATTACTTTTTATTTATGTCTGGAGAATTTTCTGCTATTAAAATTAAATATGCSCTGTCAGATAACTAATAGAAATAGACTCACAAAATTTCAGCTATAAAGAATTTGTCTAGCTAAAGGAAAATGTGTATTAATACTTAGAAATCACAAAATTTAGGCTTCCAGGATTATAGTTTCATTGTATTAGCTATTCTTGAGTTCAATAGAATATAAAATATAGGTAACAGGTAGTTTTGCTCATAGATGTTTTTAATTGGAACTGTACCTTCATTGGCAGCTGTACTAAATGAGCATTTGCTGTAGCTTCTATATAGAATAGAGGTTTTTTCAAATTTTAACATTCTGGTCCAAAATAGAAGATACTTATTAACTGGAAGAATCATGAAGCGTACCAGTCAGGAAAAAGAAAAAAAGCAAAAGAGAAGGGAAAATCAAGAAGCAGGAACACGGGATTACAACAGAAATTACCTTGAAGTTGAATTACCACAGTCATTTGAGAAGATGAAGTATGAAATAGTCCAAGATGAATGAGAAAGTCAATCATATGAAAGTTATATTAAAACTTCAAATAAATAACAACCTGAAAGAATGGATGCCTTCCATTTTATAAAACTTTGCCTTCTGCAAAGTTAGCATATATTAACTAACACAAACCTTAATATTAATTACTTTCCTGTGAGCCAAAATCTTTCGTGAGTATTGCTAAAATTAACAGGTAGAAGAATGAGAAGAATTTTAACACAGTATGAATTTTAGGATATTACTTTGTAAACACAGACTAGAAATCCATYGTGTCTTGCTGCATTTTGTGGGTGTATTTGTTTTTTGATTTATTTCCAACACTAGCAAAGATGTTGGAAAAAAAAAATTTTAAAAAGCCAAGTAAGGCAGAATCTGATGAAAGTAAATTAATGTGGGAATATTGGGAACAGCAATAAGTGACACAAAGCATGGAACCTACTGAAACAGAACAGCAAATAATGCATGAAATTGTTCCTGAACTGCAAAGATATATTTAAAAGATAGCTGCCTTTTTTACATTTTTTTCCCCTGAAGAATGGTGTTTGGAAATAAAGAACAAAACATGACGTCATTTATGAGGTTGCTTTGAAGTTCAAATGGAAAACGAGCTACCTAATAAGATCAAAAATGGAAAAGAAGGATTATAATTTTTAATTTTGGGTAAAAATAAATATTCCTGCTGGATACTTATTCTGGCTAAAATAATGTACACTGGTAGCTTACTGGAACTCAAGTAAGTCATGTACTTCAGAATCTAATCCAGTGAAGTGAATGTCATTCTTTGTGAAATGCTGATTACAGATTTACAGGTCTTTATTACTTTGCATAATTACAAACATTACATTAAACCATACCAGTAAATGTTCACAAACTGAGCACAGCTGCTCRTATATAAAAATATGATAAATAGGTCATAAATATGATACAACATTTTTTAGAGTTTGGTTGCATTTAAAAATAGTCATATGGTGAAGTTTACCTAAAAGCATTTTCAAACAAAGGAGATCTCTAGTCCATCTGTCCAGCTCTAACTCTTTAAAGGATTCTGGCATTTGCTAACAAATTAAACCAGGTAATTTTTTAGAGGGAAGGGTTTCCAAAGGCTCTAGACTTCATCTACTGAACTCTAATAATTTGGGTATGTCTGGGAAATAAAAATAAAAACTGAGATAGAAGCTCTAAATTTATTTCCTTCTAACACACCGAGGGCAGGAAAGTAAAAAGGAGATAACRTACTCTAGACTATTAACTACTAATTGGCTTTAGATATCAAGAAAATAAGAGACATTGGCTTGGGCTTACAGGGCAAACAAGGCCCTGTAACAATTGTCAGTTTGTGCTGAATGTCTKAGTGAGAATGTGGTGAAAAGTAAAAACAATAGCCCCTTGTTGGGAGATACATACATGAATATCCAGCATCATGGTGAARGCTGAGTCCAAGGAGGAATTCAGCCTTGTAAAGGCCAGAGAGAAGAYCACACTTTGACCAGCTGTTGTCAGCATCCTGTTCCCTGGAGACCACAGTACCAGTTGGGCCAGAGGTCTTGGCTGCTGTGAGCATGTTCTGTGCAGACTTTGTGTGTATGCATGTGCAGGTTTTTGGAATAGAAATTTCAGTCCACCCACAACGCCCACTCAACTTCGTGAAAAAAAAATATATTTGATTTCATGTCACTAGGTTGTGTGCTTATGTCTCTGGGACTATACTGCCACTAATTTTATCTGTGACAAACAGCAATATAACACAATGAGAAGAAATTTTAGATGAAACTTGTCAAACAATTGTAAAACYAGTTAATTAAAGTTGTTTTGAAAAAGTTTTCAGATGCTATAAAGTCCAAAACATGGAACATGCATTGAATATGTAAATGGATTTCACATTTTTCCCTAGAGAAAACAAACAAAAATCAACCAACTAAACCCAACAAAACCTAAGCATTTAAATTTAAAATAATACATTTGTATCAACTTAAAAATAGTTTCACTTGAATAAAATGCAACTGATTAAGCACTTTCTTGACTACAATTTTCAGTTAGAGATACCTGTTTTCTTTCATTCCAGTCTGGAAAACCAGTTAAATTTAATTTGTTTAAAAAAAAAAAAAATCATAACAAGTTTTCATTTATTTAAATTCAGAATGCRGTGAAATTTTGTGTAAATTATTTGATATAACAACTTAGACCATCATTTTTACTGAAGGAACAAAATAAAGATTACTTTCACAACAGAAAATAGAATGTCCACAAAACAAATATGAAATGTAAGCGTKCTCACCAAACTAAATATTTATATCGTTTACTGGTTAAATAAATAAAATAATGTTCACAGTCACCATTTAGGATGCATTAAGGTGCTTAAATTTTAATATAAAGGCAGTTATCACCTTAAGAAAGAATGAATAATGTATGGTTTTATGTGGCTCTTTAACCCCAAGGACTAGTTGTCTGAACCTGGAGAAGCGCTGGAGCAGAAGATGGRTACACTAATTGCATAAATCAGTATMTTTTGCCTAGTAGAGCTGGCAACAGAGAAAAGAGTGTGAAAAAGATAACATATTGATGCAGAAGAAAGAGTAATCAATATTCTGAAAAATGAGGTGATAAACAGAAAAAAAAAAGAGAAAAAAAAAAGGTAAATCCACCTCTGAGCAGTATCAGTAAAAAAAAAAAATTACGTAGCTTTTCCAATCTCATATATGATACTTAGAATAAAGCTAAAGATTCATTTAAGAAGAAATTTCTGAGAAAACAATTGTTATTATGATAACTGGACAAAGTTTAATACCATTGTTTTTGGGCCAGTTTTGCATGTCCACGTTCTTTAAAAAATTCTCCTTGAAAAGAGGAAAGCATAACATAATACACTTTTTAAAAAGTTAAAAGTAGCTGCTCATTCAAAAATACACTCTAGTATAATTTCTAATAAATTTTAAAAAAATGTCTTCTAAAGCAATATGGCCAAGTATATAGGTGGATATTTGGAAAAATTTTCTCACTTAGTCCTTACCACAAGAAAAAGAAACTTTCAGAGAAAAAAAAAGAAATTAAAATAATACCAGATTTAAAAATAGATAAATTTTAATTTACTTATGAATAAATAATAGACATTTTAGTACATATAGTTTATTTTTCAAGGCRTTTCTATAGCTGAGGTGGAATTGTTGAAAATAGCAAAAGAAAGAGAGTATGATATATTTAATATAAGTTCTTCTTTAGGCAAAACCAGCAAAACCAGTCTCACTTCCGATGCAGAGCTCTCTAATAATGAGACTACAAAATTGCTTAATCTTAAAACAGTARTTGTTCTAAAGAAAACACTCTCAATAATCTTTCAAATGTTAATTTTCACTGCTTTATTAATCTTCCCAGTTTATTATTGCTATCAGCAATTTAGCTCCAGTTAAAAACTGAAACAGTACTTTGAAAAGCTTATTTGTCTGCCCCAGCACTGTCAGTGTTATGGATGTTGATGTCCAGGCCCAACCTGACACCAGCAATCTCCAATCAGTTCTGGACAAGACCAAGACACCTTCCTGGCCTCCCTGTCTTTGTTCTTTTTGGGTTTTAGAACCGRTCTTCTAGTATTTCTGTCATGAATCCTTGATGTGCCAATGATCCTTCTCATYAGTCCGACCACCAGAAGTACCTGTGATTTGTGTTGAAGAAGACTTTCTCACTTCGCTCTCAGCAGCC
>NW_026623356.1:942521-969589 GCF_030028575.1 Malurus melanocephalus
TTAGTTATGTCTAACTTAGAGAAAAAGAACTGTTGCCTGGTAGACCTTATTTGACTCGTGTTTACTACMCAAATGTAGTTGACCACATTTCATCAGATGATTTGAATGTCTGAGAAAACAGAGTTGAATGGTTGAAGACCATCAAATAACCACTCTCAGAATATGCATCACACCTGTAAACAGGATAGAGATCCTCTTAAAAGTGAGCTGAGATGTGCTAGCATGTCAGCCAAAGCACTCAATATTCCAATAAGTGGGCAATATTCTTCAAGTAGGGATAAGAATGAGAGAGCTGTATAGAGAAGAGGAATAAYGCTCATGGAATCATGGGAAGAGTACTCCACCATTTCAAGTTAAGCCTGCCAGCTGTGTGTTGATAAACATTATCAAGGACTGAACATGTGTCYTTGCTCGGTATTTAAGAATCTGGAATAGACAAACTCCTAAGATTTTTAAAGAAGTACTGAGCCAAGAATGCAGTGCTGTGCTATGAAGCTGCATTCCATAATTCTGAATAGGACATGCATTCTTGTGAGACTGTTTCTTGAGCAGAACTGAATTAAAATGTATATTTTACTGATATCTGACTAGATTCCCTTAACATTCTTTAGCCATTCACAAAAATTCTACACACAGCTAATTACTTTAAAAAAGACTGTTTTTATTGGAAAGAGGAAATATTGAAGGTAAAGGCAGCATCTGTTTCACAGCAAACAATAACACTCTATAAAAAATACAATATTTCTTATTACTAATTATTTTTCCTATTTATGACTTAAAACATTAATTTGAAGATTTTCAGTTAGGTCTTCTAGCCGAGTAGGTCACTCTGCAGAAACATTTATTGTTATTTTTAAATAACTCTGCCTTGCCCATTGTCATGGTTTTACTTGGTMCGATTTTTTTTGGTGGTGGGGGGATAGGATCAAGAAACCACAAAGATGGCTCCTGCRAGAAGTACTAGGGGCTGTCTCTTTCTTCTCCAGCAAGAGGAGACCTACCCTCTGTGTTTTAGAGCCAATCCATTATAGCTCTGAGGGTGATGGACAGGCTGCCCATCAGGCCTGGGCCAATTGCACAGGTTGGTTACACCTCTGTGATGACGTATTATGTAGTATTTAGGAGGAATTCAAAACAAGATAGGGGCGGCCACCATATTGTAACTTTAGGTTGATAGCATGTAGGTTTAGTATCATTCACTGGGGAAGAACAGAGCAGGAGGGTGAGGAGATGTAAGAAAAAAAATGGAGACCGGAGATCAGTAAGGAGAAGACTGGATGATTGCTGCATTGTGCTATGGTTCTCGAACATGGAAAAATAAGTGTCTCAGAAAGGACTATTTCATTATTGAGAGAGACCTGAACAGGAAAAAGAGAGAGACCTTGCTCTGAGGAAAAAAAAAAAACCTGGCCCTTGAGGACTGGATTAAACAGCCAAAAAAAAAAAAAAAGAGAGAAGAAGCTTGGCTGCCCCCCAAGACGTCTGATGCTTAGAAGAAGCTGTGCTCTGCCAGGGGTTTGTGATAGTCGGTCTCACACCGCTGAAAACAACACAGYTTGGCCTTGAAGGACATTCTTTCTTTTCTCCTACGAGGTAAAGAAATACTCCTTCCGCCATCAGCGGTTATGCATTGACTGTTCTGGGAAAAAACCTTCCACAGCTTGGAGCTGTAAGAATGCTTCTCGTGTAATGCTTGACAACAACTGTAATGAGTGGTTTGATCTGTGTTAGACTTTCATTCCTGCCCCCTTTGTGTGCGGGAAAACATGGGGGGTGGAGAGGGATAGACCTGGGAAAGAGATGGATCCCCGGAAAGGATAACAGGTGTCTTAAAATGTCCATTTTTTTATCTTTCTTCTCCTTGTAAACTTTTCCCCCTCTCTGAGAAATTCTCTCCGGTGCTGTAGTATTCTTAGTAGTTTGTAGTAATAAATCTATTTTGCAACTCAAGTTATTCAGCCTGTCTGACTATTTCTTTGGAGCACATATGTATCTTTTTCTCAATTATATTATGTTATCTGAAAGCCATAAATTTTCGTGTTAATTGGGCTTTCGCTCTCCCTCCTCCCTCTCCGGTGGGGGGAAGGGAGGGGATGTCATGGGTGCAGTGCTTTTAATTTTTTCAGCGCAGTCTAAACCACCACACCCATAGAAAAAAAAAATGCTTAAAAATTAGGAAACTGACTTACTTTAATTTCTGTAAGTGAAATCAGCATCTGTACAGTTAGGTAAAATATATTAATCTCTTATTTTTATGGATTTCTCAGTCGCTTTCTCATTAGTCAGACTTTTCCTTTCAGGGGTTTTATGGTTTTCTGATAATAGTTCTRGAGAAGTCTGTGACAAGCCTTATACTTAAATGTCTGAATACCTTTAGGACTTCTGAATCAACACTTTCTCTATTTCATYTGTTAACTCAATGTATATAATTTGTCCATCTCTGCTGTGCTAATATTTCATATTGAATTGCCAATCACACTGCTGGGAACGATTGTTTCTCTGATAWTTTAATAATATTAAGTTTCTCTCAAAAGACATATCACACAATCAGGGGTACATTATATATCTATAAACAGCCACAAAAGCATGCCAATTTTCTTGATTTTCCTCTCCATATCATTTCATTTCAATCTTCCTTTAAGATAATGAGGTACACTCACAACAAAGTTCTTAGCAATAAATCTGTGAGCCTTTCAGTGCTTTTGTTGTATAATATATTAAAAAAAAAAAAAAAAAAGAAGAAAAAAAAAGAATATGTATTAACATTTAAGGCTTAATTCAAAGCTGGTAAAGAAAAGAGAGAAATGAGGGATTTTGTTTTTGGTTGTTTATATATGGGGCTTTGGGGGGTTTTTGGGGTTCTTTAAATCTGATATATTCTGTAAAGATACTAAGCATTCCCTAGGAATGTGGAATATGTGACCTCAGTGAAGACTTCAATGTTGATTTCAATAATATTTATTAACAATATTGAATTTAGTTTCCAAATTTTGTTCTAAAATTCATATATAGTGGAAATATGATGGCCATTTAGTGTCATTTCACTCTAATATATTATTATCTTATATTAACAAGACCCTCAGTTACCCCACCTCAGGGGCAGGCCATAGCATTAAATTGGATGCCCCCTGTTGGAAGGGTTTAAGGCCAGGCTGGATGGAGCTCTGAACAACCTGATCTAGTGGAAGGTGTGTCCCTCTGCATGGCAAGGGGGATGTAACTAGGGRTCCCTTCTAATCCAAATAATTCTATGATTTTATGTAGCTGGTTTCTAGATACCCAAGCTGTAGTTCAAAGAGGCCAGATGTACTTCTTGAGGATCCTTTTGGTCCAAGGTCTAGTTCCCAAGTTCAMAACACCCAGGCTGCTAGGCAATGTCTCTATCACTATTTTTTCTGCAGACATTTTTCTTTACTTGCACAATTTTAATTGCTGTTCTGGCTGTTGAAAAATGTAGCAAATATACTTGATAAAATAATAAACTTCTATGAAACCTCATGAAATTATATTATTACACTTGTCTTGCACTCAGGGATACAATATCAATTAGGAAATCTCCATCACAGCAAAGACCAAAGAGACCGAATTCTCAAMCCTTAATCTTGTGCATCGAAGAAAGTTCCATGTGTTCCATTTGTTCAGAAAATTTCTCTATGCCAATTAATTTATTTTCTTTCATGACTCTAAATCTAGGAGCCTATAYATGAGGCAATAAACATGTGGTATCATTTCAAAACAGAAGCCTATTAGCTAATATTTTTCTGTAAACAACATAAGGAATGGTATCAATGTCAYGAAGAATAGTAGTAACTTTGAGAACATTCCTTGAAACATTCCTGCAGATTTCTATCAAAAGTACATATGCCAAAGCTGGTTTGTGCATCCCTTAAATTCTCAAACACCTGCTTCTTTGATGAGGCGAAATATTTGATAGTATGTTATTCACCCATTACTTCCATTAAATGTTATATCTCATACTTAAATACTTGTGAAATCCCTGGGAAAGATTTTCAAAGGCACAAATAATGTTTATTGCACTCCACTGTTTTGCTTTGACAACTCAATAATTTCAAATGGCAAACCTTCCTGCAGTTGAAGTAAATTAATTTGCTATTTTAAAATCCTATTTGTTAACCAGTAAGTGGTGATATTCTCTTCTGCATAATTTCTGTAGTAATGGCACCTACCTTAAAGCATTTTCTCCTTATTATAACCCACATCCTCTTTATGTTTTTTGCTATTTTATTAATTTATTTCTGTGTTTTATCATTAAGTGCATCTATGGCCAACACATTGTCAAAGCAATGTAACATGTATTTGTAATGATTTATTTCTTTTTTTTTTTTTTTTTTTTTTTTTTTTTTTTTTCAGATTGTTGATGTTATTTTTTGGTTTTCCTATATGGATTCTAGTCAGACCCTCAATATGAAATTTATTTACTGAAATCTTTATTTGTAGGCCTTTAAGGATTATTGGAAAAAATACAATCAGCCAGCTTTAATGAAGCTTTAAAAACTCAAACACACTTACATGGACACTCATTTCACAAGGAAATTAAAAGGCTCAGTCACACAATATGCATATAACAGGTTGAAAGCTAAATACTAGTAATTTCAAACTCAAGTGCTAATATGTAAAAATACTTCATTGTGATAGAAACCTGGTCTACATAATTTTGTCCTGTGAAATAAACACACACACACACACACACACATAAAACCCACAAACCAAGATATTAATGAAAATAAACAGTTAAAATAGAGCTTAACTTAAGTTTGGCCTTTATATGGATTCAATATAAATAATTTTTGGGTCCTGAATTTTGAAACTTGACACATAAAATATATCTGCCTTTATAAGACAGGCTAATGGAAAATTCCGTGTTTTTGGGATCTGCAAACTTTTTCCTAGCTGTGTTCTCTATGGTATTACAAACTTACTTAACTGATGAAAATGCAATGTGTAAGTGGCTTGAGAGAACAAAGATATTACCATTTCAACATTATACTACAAAATAAATATTACCACTCTATAATATATCAACTGCTATGACTTTACTGGTAAAAAAAGAGATGGGTATTCATACTAGTTRCACCCATTCATATTATGGGTAGTGCAGTGCTGGTCAAAATAAAGGGAAAATAAATGTAAAGGCAAAGGAAACGAGGACAGGTAACCTGGGAAGGGCATAGAGATGAAGTTTGGTTAGGGTGAAGTTTGAAGGGAGCCTACAGRAAAGATTTTACTGGAYAAGGGATAATGATTTTARACTGAAATAGGATAGACCTAAAATGGAGCTCTGAGCAACTTGGTCTAGTGGAAAATGTCCTGCTCATGGCAGATTGCTCAAAACTAGATGATCTTTGAAGTGCCTTCCAACCCAAGCTACTCTTGTTGMTGTTGCTTGTTTKGGKTTTTTTTCCTTTTTGTTTTGAAAAGAGCAATAGTCACATTTGCATATACTGATATTTTCTTTACTGAAGTTACATGTACATTCTGGAGTTCAGCAGGAGTAATTGAATTTCAGGACCAAAAGCATTCAACAATTTTATTTATGCACACTAGTTTGGACCTTCTCTAACAGGTGCTGGCTACCACTCCAGACAAGCTAATCCTCTCAGAGTCCTGACTCACTCTTAATTCTGCCTGGAATGAGCAAGAGCTTACTGATGAAGGAACAAATGCAGATAGCATCATCATTGAACTAATAATTACAATTTGCTTTCCTTCGGAACAAAGTTAAATATACAAAAYCCACTGTCTTTAACCTGGTGGCAATCAACACTTAGGGAATGCTTGTTTTGAATAAATATGATGTATAAGGCTTTTTAGGGTTTTATTTTATGAGGGAAAACATATCCTCAAATAATACTGTCTTGTAACTARTTCCTCTATGATATACTTTTATTAATTTTTGGACATAAAGATGAGCCTTTAGTAAACYAAAAACAGCCTTAAGCAGAAGCATGCATGCCTGTAGTCATTTCTTTAGCCAGTTAAGCTAATGAAAGCTGTAGGTAGTAAGTAATTGATTTAGGATCCTGAATGGCTAGCAGAACCCTRCATTGAATTTCATCTATTAATGATAACCATATTTTTTTTAAATCTTCTAATTGACTGAAAATTAGCACACACACACACACACATGCACACACACACACACACGCACACACACACACACACAGAGTTTAGCTAGCTGGTGAGGGTGGGTATGTATTTACATATTTGTTACTATGACAGCTTCACACGAAATTAGATCTTGATTTGGAGGGGGGGGGACAATGAATATACAAATGTTACTATTTCAAAAAAGTTTGATGAGAAGCAGCAGAGGCAAATACTCCTTCTATTAGCCATAGTCATGGAATTATTTGAGCTAGAAGAAATGGTGCTGGAACAGATGTTCTCATTCAGGAAAAGAGTTCTTGAAGCTCAGAGAAATAAAAAGGCTTAAAATTATCCTATTCAGTTATTCTATAGACTGAAAAATAACCATTTAGCAAACTCTTCCYTTCCCACCCTTCATCCCTGCCTCCCATTCCAAATACCTACAACAGAAGTTTCAATTTTAATGAATAAATCATAGCTTTCAGTAAGGCCTGAATCACAGTATCAGCCTACTTAAATTTAACACTACTGCTGTTGAAAACCAAGAAACCTTTACCAAAGTCAGACACAAGATGGACTGCTGGGAGAAGCATAATGCATTATGCACTGTAACAGAAGGTGAACTTCTAAAGATAAGCAGAAAAAAACAGAAACAGTTGTGGCTTGAAAAAGAGTGACAGTATTATTTTTCCTGTCAGYATGTGTTTTCTATATCACCTCCACTGAATATGTTCACAGAAAATATTTGTTCCTTCAGATGTAGAAATAAATATTAGATAGGAAGTGTCTTGATGATTAAAATAAAAGTCAAAGATTTAAAAAGCTTGTAATAAAAGCATGTTGAGTAGTCATACACTTTCAAGGTTAGGCTGAGTCATAACAGGAAAGTGTCAGCACTTATCTTATTAAGGATTCCTACTATTAGGACAAACATCTTATTTTTGGGGTATATCCTGCTATCAGGTGAAGCTTTGAATACAATTTTGATGAATCAGTAAGTTGCACAGTTCCTTTTACATCCTTTTTGAAAGCCAGTACTACAGAGTGCCCTAAACAGGACATGTTAGATAAGGTGCTAGAGAAACAAAGGTGTATCAGAAATGCACATCTATAGGAAAAGTCAAAAATCAGGATTATATCTTATCACATCCCCTAGTATTAATTATTCAAATGAATAAGAATGATAATTGGGAAAATATCATACRTTTCTACTCGACAGTTCCACAGGCTGCTAGTTTGTTTTGCCCTCTCAGAGAACGATTTCCCAATGTGATGTGGCTGTCAAACAATTTTGATAAAATTTTCACACTTGTTTTCTAAGCTTTTTTTTCTGGTAAACACCATACTAATGTAATAGTGTCCAGATTAACAATGTGCCTTTCTCTAAGGCTTGTAATTGATTATAGTGACTGAAACTTAAGCAATTTATTTCAAGGTATCTATTCAATCATGATGGTTTCATTCTATCTATCCATGGCAGAGAAGATTAATTTATCAGAATGGCTTCATAGGGTTTTTTAAAATTCAATATTGTTTTACTGCCAWGGAAATGGGAGTAAAATAAAGTGCAGGATACAGAGGGCACAAAACTAGGAATATTAAACAACATATAACTTATTTAATTTTAACTTTATCTGAAACTGTTATATACAGTCTCTGGTTATGCATATAAAGTTGCAGATGAACATCAACGTAGTCTGTAACAGAGGGATCTAATAAACAAACAGTTCAATAGATTGAATTACAAATCAACATATCTTAACCTAAAAATRTCTGCCTTTGAGAGTTAAATTTGACTGAGGATTGCAAATCCATAAATGTATTGATTTTATATCTATAGTACCATAGCATCKTTAAAAGTATTTTTGTGATTAATATAATACCTGTCTTCTGTTTATTAAATGCTTCTTTCATTTGCTTACTTTACAGAGTATACTTTAACAGAGAATTACTTCCATTCTGTATCAATTGAAACCCTAAAACGTAGCAAGCAAGTTAAATAAATAAGGACCTTTTTTGTACATTTCTTAGGGTCCATACTATAGAAGTGTCCATATCAAACAGCATGCGCATAGCTGTGTTTAAAATAAAGGAAAATATTACAAGTGTACATATGGAATAATGCATGTATTGCATTACCGTAAAATAAGAAAAAAAAAGTCCACACGAAATTACTGTTAGGAAAGTTTTAAATGGCATAGCATTTCCATAGAGAAAAACTTGACAAAGGTAAGCAAATTTAATGGGATAATGTTGTAAATTAATCAAACATTGCTGGCAATAGTTCCCATGATGGAAGCAAAAAAAGCCAATCACCTTTGAGAGAGAGGCTATTGTATTCTCATCCTGGGTGACCTTGAATAGAACTTAATAACTTTTATTAGGATAAAGATGAACATGATTTTTTGGGACACCTCTGCATAGCAAAATAAAAGTGTGATCAAGACTTAGCATAATTTTCCTGACGTCTAGGTCTTTCAATATCAGCAATAAAGACATTAATATTTATGAATATACTGTGAGAAAGCAAATTCTTCAGGACTAAGGATTGTTCTTCAGATTTTTATTGCATGACTTTGGTGATAACCACCTATTCTGACAAGACTGTGGCTATGTGATATCCCAAAATATGTGGACAATAGAAGATTCATACTTAATTTCTCCACTGATTCAATTGTTTCTGGAGCAGTCACCACCCATTACAACTTTGTTCAATTAGATTCTACAGATTCCTTTCTCTATGACAGAACAATAGTTAGTCAATAAACTTCCCATCATCTAGACATCACCTGTTTCATATGCAACATTTTATATATTTAAGGTCCTGTGAGGCTCCTCATATATTTTGTGGTAGGTGTGCACTTTATATATTGCTGCATCATGGCCATTTCATTARCAAAGGAACGAGTTATTTGGATCTTGTGTGTTCCAGAATTTATTTCCATGTGAATATTCTACATGGTAACATAGATATAGTTTATTGTATAGACCATATATATGATCTCTCTCTCTCTCTATCTCAGTATTTTATATGTATGCATCTACATGCATATATATATATATATATATATATATATATATAATGTGCTCACATGAGAATCAAGAAACACGGTGTGAAGTAGCCTGTACTTTCCTATTTTTTTTCTGTATGAATATTAATTACAGTTGAGAAGTCCAAGCATAAAATAAAGATCGACATGGTGGACCTTAAAAATTAACTCAACATGCCAGTTCAGTGAACTATTAAAAATCTGCTGATCAGAAAAATGATCAGATAAATAATAATTTATTTTTTTTTTCTGCAAACCCTGATGTGCTTCAAGCTAATCAATGCTAAGTGTTGGTGGGTTCACATAGAAAGATTTTGCAGCAGGAGCACTACAGGCCACAGGCATGGCACTGTAAGTAGAGGCCAGAAGCTGCTCTCGTGCTCAAAAGAGCCAGTTCCAGCCAGCTCCAAGATGRACCCCACAAAAATGAAACAATCAGCTATTTTGGTTGCACCTCTATGATAATGTATTTTAAAAAGGGTAAAAACTGCCCTGAAAGAGCAGATGGGAGAGAGAAATGAGAAAACTTGAGAGAAATAACCTTGMAGACACCCAGGTCATTGAAGAAAGAGGGGGAGAAGGTGTTCCAGGTGCCAGAGCACAGATTCCCCAGCAGCCCATGGAGAAGACCATTCCTATGTAGGTTGYTCCCCTGCAGACCACGGAGGTCCACGGTGGAGCAGAGAAATTGGTAGTGAAGTTGAGCCCAGGAATGAGGAAAGAGTCAGGGGAATGTTTTAGGATTTTTTTCTTATTTCTCATTATTCTATTCTGATTTSRCTGACACTAAACTAAATTAATTTCCCCCAATTAAGTTTGCTTTTGTCTGTGATGGCAGTTARTGAGTGATCTCCTGTCCTAATCCGCACCCATGAACTTTTCATTGCAATTTCTCCTCACTGTCCAGTTAAGAGGGGAGTGAGAGAGCAGCTTGTTGGGCACCTGAAGTCAGCCAAGGTCAACCACCATTGTAGCATAAAATGGATATGAAGTTGTGTGCTTTCAAGAAAAATCCAAATTTAATTAACAAAATTATATATAATAATGCCATAAAGAAGCTTTTTGTACTGCCACATACTTCAGTCCATGTTTTAAATGAGAAATAATTTCAAGTGAATTCCAAGTTCATTCTTTCAGTGTTCAAGAGAAGTGTTATATGCTACTACTGAATCATGGAGGTTTTATGGGATTTTACTCAAGAATCATTTTATTGTTACCAGAATAAAAATTTAATACCACAGTAAAAATTTAATACSCCCTCTGGCTATGTACATTTTATTTGCATTTGAAAACAAAATAATTCTTCCATCTTATCAGAGCTTTGGAAGAAAAATCAGTTTTTCTTTTGATCTGTGTATTTTTGYTTAATATTTATTACTTTAATTAAGGTCATTAATTCTAAATATTTATGGCAAAGTTCAATTATATTGAACTTACTACTAAACATGACATATGCAGTCAATGTCTGTACAATAGAATGGAGTCAGATCATTCAGAAATATTTTGTTACTTGTCTTCTGTTGATGGTCTTAAGAATTAAGTGCTAGAATGRGAAGTGTTTCATCTGAAACCTCAGAATAATAAATAGAAATTCTCTATTCAGGTGATTTACTTCAAAGGATTTAAAGCCACACTTAATATGCTAATCTAAAAGACTCCACACTAGCAAACTGAGCAAGGATTCTATTCAGGAACGGGAAGATATTTTTCCATACTTTTCCATMGTGTTTGGCTCCAACTAGCCCTGTTCTAGACAGGGCTTGGGGACAATTAAAGAGATAACACCGACACTCTATCAAATAGACAGCATGAATAAGACCATCCTGCTCTTGAGGGAATAAATTCAATCACAGAGCTATAAACTGTGGCCTATTTCCTGTCTTCAGGGACAGAGAAAGAGACTCACTGGGTTTTATTTATATCCTGGCTTTATTCAAGATGATGCAATTTCCAATACATGCATTACTACTGACTGTGTAATGCTTAGCAATTAATTTGAAACTAGATTCCTGGGAGAATCAGTCAAAGGAGTCTAGAGACCTGTTCAGCTGACAGACACAACTCCTTCAAGTTGAGGCAACATGAAAAATTTTCCAGACTCCRTTGAATATCTTGATTATATTTTCTTAGGCTATGACAATTCCTCATTGTATAAAGTGTTTATGTGCTATTCACCTATATTGAYGAAACTTCATCAGCAGTTGAATCCTACCCAAAGGTCTGAAGTGTAAATGTATCTTTCAGAATTTATTTCAGTCTGCAGTATTGAGATTAGTGTTTAAGATTATTCATCCCATTACAGTTTGCTCAAACTAATTTCCACTTCCTAATCTCCATAGAGATGGGAGCCTGTTACAGATCATCCATGCAGGATGAAGAGAAAACCAAAATATACTATAATTAGAATTCCTCAAACATTGTGAAGATATTCAGGAACAATCTGGAGTGAAGTATATGGAAAACCATTTGTGTTTTAAGTTATGTKTAAAATTATTCACTTACTAACATATGTCATTTTCTAGAGCATTCTGACCTGGAAGAGCAAATAAGAGCATATGGAAGCAAGAAGCATGTAGGAAACCAAAAAAGTCTCTATGAACATGTGATAGACTGACACAAAGGCATTTTGAACTCTAACAAAATTTGAAGATAATGAATGACACCTTGCAAAATRTTCATAAATTGGTGCAGTTCTGGAGGAACTTAAACAAATCAGAGATTGAAATTGCTTCATTCATGTCAAATYATCTTAGCTATGAGAAAAGAGTCAGTTTTGCGGCCTGAGATATACCTGAAATGTACGGCTTGCTGGCGGTGCAGAGAACAAGCAGGAAAGTACTGCATGAAACTGACTGTTCACTTAAGAATAAAGGATGGCTAAATAGGTTTACTTTGCATGTTTATATAATTAAGATTTTTTTAATCCCATACCTCTGTATGTCTGAATCCTATTGATCCTCAAAAATTCTACATTTCTTCRTTCTCTTTTGTTTTATATAAACCAGAAATAAAAACCTTGCTTAACAAATAGCATAAATTACCTATTATAAGAATTGCAAAACCMGCAAAAACCTGATATCCCAAATGTCAATGTCTTAACAAATAAAMACATGGAGTCAATAACTTAATAGGAATCATTATCTCTGACAATGTAATTTATGGATAAATTTTGATTTTACACAGCCAGCTCTAATTATGAGTATTTTGCATTTTGTCTGGTTTGTAAAACTAATTTGTAGCATGAGAGAAGAGAGAACAATTTGACCGACAATGTTAAGAAACTTTCTAGTCCCTCAGATATCAGCTGGATTTAGCAGAACTATAGTAATGTTACTTTGAGGTCTATAATTGCTAATATATTTGCAAAGGTAGGAAATAAGACTTATCTCTCTAAAGATTCAATGTTTACACTGGAAGGAAAAAAAAAAACTGTAACACTAATAAAATATTGCTTGAGGGAAATGAAAAATAAAAAACTGAACAGAAGACCTTGAAAACTTCTTAATTATTTCTTGATTTCATGGAATGAAATATGAGGAGTCCTATAAAAAAATCAAAAAACTTTGTGAAAGACATATACATAATTCAATTTAAAAAGTGATAAACTGCTTTTTTGACACTCTACCTGCTTACTTCAAAGTTATGACAAGAAGTAGCAGCTTTACATTATACTTCACTGGCTTATTAAAAAGTGTTCTAAGACATTGATACTCTGCTACATAAAGCAATTTTATAAGTGTTTTAGYTAAACCAGAAGGCACAATTGTTTTAAAATACTTAAATTAAATTTAAAACTTCAAGCATAAAATAAAAAGCAATTTTGCACTTCAGTATATGCTTTTGTTTCTTCATCCAAACCTTTTAACCAATTTCTTTTTGAGTATTGAGGGACTTCTATCTTTTCTGTTCTGTCGTGAAACCCAATAGCAGTCAAAGAAGAAAGTCTTTAGCTGTGTCTTTATTCAAGACATTATTTTGTCTTGAGATGAGGTATCAAAGAAATTATCTTGGTTTAAAAGTATCAAAAGAGTAAGACATCACAGCCACATTAGTGAACCCTTCTACATCCAGTATGAACAGGCTCTGGTGGTCAAGTGCTAATTCCTTCTATATCAACATATCCTACCAATATCTGCTGTTTCTTTCAGTATGTTTATATTATCATAGGCTGTCTGGTTCTCAAGACACTGTCTGCATCCTATTTATCTTCAGAGTTATTTATATGCAAATAAATGCATATACATAATCATTCACTTCACTGTTTTATTATCAATRCCAACAATATTATTTCAGCAAACTGGCTTATTTGTTCAAAAAAAACCATATAGATTTTACTTGTTAAAGGAGAGGAACCACAGGTTTTATGCACTCAGATCAAAGACTGCCTTCACTAAGAACAGTCTAATAGGACTGAAGGTTGTGGTGTAAAGCCTGTGCACTGCCAATGGGACGCAACATTGACTGCAAGTAAAATCAGATTTTTCATGTTCCTTGAGTATTTAAACCCTGGCCTATCTTCTGAGAACTAACAGAAGTGTAACTTAACACCAGTAATGGTGGAAACTTTGTTCTACTGGAAACTTGTTTGAAATACCCTGCATAAATATTGTGGTCTATGAGTAAACCATGACAATGCAGGCTCACTGACTTTAACTAGCTGAAGTGAACTTCATGCTGAGAAAATAATATTAAAAAAATCTCAGGAGCAACATTTTGACATTTTCTTGTCTAGTGAATTACAGGTTTTCTTCTATTTGATTGTTACTTCTATGCAGGCAAAATACCAATAATATGGTAACACAAATCATAGGTTTGTTTTTTACCAATCATTATGTGAAAATTAGAAGTTATATGCTAATTGCAAAAGTCATATTGCAACTTACTAGTATGTGAAAAAATTTAACGTGCTTGCATATCAATAAAGTAAGGCTCTATGATTTCAAGAACTGGAAGATCCCAATCATGAAAGAYGACATGTTCAATAATCATTTTTCAGGAATGGTTTTGGAGTCTGAAAATTTAGACTATATGAATAAGAGGAGGTGAGAGCCAAWCATTTTATTTTAGGGACAGTACTGTGATGGCAATCCATGAATTATCTGTAAAAAAAACCATAAATAACAATTCTAAGATATTCCCATATCCTTTAAAATGTCTTGCACTCACCTCTAAAATGAAGTGGAAGGAAGAAACCAGAACTGTAGCCTCGAGTTAGAAAACTCTTTAAAAGATTTAGATGTTTGAACCAATGCTCAACTATTAAATTATGGGAAAACAGGGTAGAAGATCTCACYGGTAAAAATAATAAATGTTGACATTACTACAGAAAGTGCTTTAAATTATCATGCTTCACCCTTCCCAGAGTTCTCCATTACAGCTGTAACATCACTTAAATAGGTGTCAGGTGTCAGTRGAGAAATAGCAAATTAAACCTGCTTAGTCTGATTCATAACAGGCAAGCAAGGTTACTTTAAGCAATGCCCGTGAAGGTTCCAATTCATCTACCACTGCACTGAGGMGCATTTTCAGCACTCATACAATCAGTTACAGCTGACATGCAGCTGCTTTTTATAGTCTGTTTCCTACCATGTCTCTTTCACAGCAAGTACATTCTTACACATCAAATATTGCTGTACATTTTGCATTGTAATAATAGCATAAAAAATTCTAAACTTTGAATAAAAATTTTAAACCAATATTCTGCCTTTATTAGGTTTTCTCTTCATAATCTACAAGGTGTGATATTTCAATAAGATACTTAATTTGGAAGTAACATGTCCTACCATGAAATAGTAAATCCAAATAAATGAAATAATTTTGAATTGTTTGATGTCAAAAATTCAATAGGCATTCCTAGATGTGAGTTAGAAAAAATGCGCAAAAATCCAAGCCCTTAGTTGCCATGGTCATTTTAATCAACAATCTTTGTACTAAAAAATTTCTCTATTTGCTTGATCCAATGCTGATTTCAGACAAAGTTCCTGGTATCCTTAATGATGAAATGTTATATCCTTTCCTGGATCAAGATCTGTTTGAAATRTCAGTACATAAAGGAAGCTATGTGAAGGAACTGGAATTCTTACTTTGGTGCTCTTTGAAAGGCTCATATAATATTGGCAGAATAATGATGGGGAGATGAAGTCATGCTCATGTATCAGCTTAAAATGTATCTGAGCACAGTGGGCCCTACCCTCAATAGCAATAAAATTAGGAAACAGTCATGAAAGTGGTCACTGTTAAGGGAAGCTGATTTCTGTAAGTTTAAAGGCTCAAAGGATTTCCTCTCTTGCACCTCCTTGCTGCTGTTCCTGTTTGCAGGTCCATCCAGTAGCAAGCTAGAACACACRTGACAGAGATCAGGTTATACACACAATATACACACAGTTCTTGTATAAATTTTGTGTGAGCAATACCTACAGTCCCTTCCTTCCAGCTGAGCAGGATGCAAGATCAGGAGTAGACTTAAACATATTCTCTTTTGATTTGCAGTCATTCCCAAATTTGTGGGTCACTCAAAATCTGTACTAAACTATTACATTACCACAGTAATCCAAACCTAGACCCTGTTTATCCAGGCTTCAGCCTCAAACTCAAGTCTTTCCRGACTATGTCTTCCTCCTGCTTTACCAGCTAGTGTGGGCTGAGGTTMACTAGCAAATCAAACACACAGAATGGAGAGCAATATCRCACCCCAAGTAGTAATACAACTTAMCGATTGAACAGGACAGACTGCATTGATCAGGAACAGTGCTTGGCCATGCAAGCATATTTATCTGTAGACTATTTACATACGTATGGACCCTTTTATCCTCTCTGTCCATTTTCACACACTCATTTCCCCTTCTTAATCAACTTGATCCCTCCTTTTGGACATTTTTTTTTTTTCCTGAACATCCCACGTTTTGTACAGTTGCACAAATAGATAAATTGCTTAGTACTCACAGGACTTCCTTATTAAGCRTGCTCTCTCCTATGAGATCTGTGATCTTTTTTTTTTTCCTCTCTTTCTTATCAGGTATGAAATTCTGGATCAATATCTACAAGGCTAGAGTTCAGAGGTTGCCACAGTGACACTCCAGCCAGTAAGCTGAGAGATCTGATCTTTGAGAATATATATATATATATTTTAAAAAATCTCATTGGGTTTCACTTTTTAGGAGTTCGTTTGATAACCTCAGTCAGCTGATTACCTACTTACAGGTGAATTGATTTTCCAAGTCAGCAGACATCCACTTAAGCTGTTTAGAAGATTGGAGTCCCTCTTTAATGCTAGTCTTGCATTCACATCTTTTGGAATACCCAAGCATAAACAGAAAGTAGTTTTCTTTRTAACTGCTAAAAACCATGGAGCTACTCCTTTGGAGGACATAGTCAGGAATTTCTTTAATAAAATTACTTTATAAAGAACTTGAATGGTGAGATTCACTTGGAAAATGTGGATGCCTATATCTAGGTATCTGAATGTGTGCATCTACAAATAATATAATAGAATATATTCTGTCCATTCATTGTATGGAATCCGTGGTGTCTCTGAGCACCCCTCAGACATCTGCAGTTTGTCCAATAAAAAGCCCTCTAGACCCTATTGACTGTCCTTGCTTTGGATTAGTTCTACTTGCCAAAATAGAGGCAAAAAAGAACTCTCTATGGCATTGCTCCTGGCTTTCAGGTATGGAGACAGAAAGGAAAGAATCTCTGCTATGATTGTCAAATATCCCAGTACAGCAAGCTTGGSTATCCTCTGTCAGTTCAGAGACCACTGGGTGCCAGACTGTGGCAACTTCATTGACTCTCCCAGGAACTAAATTAAGCAGCCTGAATCATGTACTGCAGTGGGGAATTATTGCTCATCATTTATTAAGAATGAAGTACAAGATAATACCATTTAGAGCTTTGCATTGCCCAAAGCAGTGACCTCACAGAAATCATTGCTAAGATTCAGGATTAATTATTTACATGCAGGCTGGGGGTGAAGCCCAGAAACAACTACATTTTTTAGAAGTAATACAATATAAAATAGAAACAAGTAATAAAAAAGAGGAATGTTAAATTAGCTGTTTATTGATGCATGCAATTGAAAATTGGCACACATTTCCCAAATGTGTTCATTTTGTGTGTACATACTCATATTTTTAGTGTGTGTGTGTGTGTCAGAAAAAAACCAGAAAATTTATATTGGAAAGGAATATTTTTTATTAAAAAGATTAAGCTTTTATTTATTTATTATAGTTTGGTTGTTTTTTTTTTTATTTCCACAATATTTTAACAATATCTGCTTATACACAAAGATGAATGGTGGTAAAGAGTAGACTTTAAATAAAATAATTTTGCTATCAAGAATTTACCTAAAATAAATTGAACTTTTTATACACTCTGGTGTGAAATTTGAAATGAATGACCAAACATTGTATTGTTCCAACTGGCAGTGGTTTCTGACTGTCTTCCTAGCTTCTATTTGCTGCTGCATCTGAGGACAGCACTTCAGGATGTGCTTATGAGCCAGTATTTCAGGAAAAAAAGAAATCATTTAAAAAGAAAAACCAAAAAAAAAAAAAAAAAAAAAAAAAAAAAGAAAAAGAAAAGCAAATATTAGGATAATAATAGCACAAATTTTGCTTTGGAGTTTGGAAATGTATTCAACAATTCCTTACCTCTCTTGCTTTCCTCTTTGCTGTTCTATATGTGTTTTGCATCAGGATCATAATGACTGTTTTTAACTTCATCTGTCTTTCACAGACAGCAGTGTAGCTATCTATATCTGGGCTTGTAATTTYGATGGCAGTTACAGTCAATGGCAAAAAAATGGTTCTTGTCAGGAATGATTCACCAAACTTATTTTAGTTGTTTATGCAAATATGAAATCAAAGTCATTCTAGAAGTTCTCATTTCTGCCCTTCAACCACACAAGGAGTTCATACAGTGAACTGAAATGGTGACATCTGTTTTTTTAGGCTTCTGAAATCAGACTGAATTAACTATTTCATCAGGAAGAATTTGGCTCTGTGCTGCTGTAAGGTAGGATTACACTACTCTTCTGTGCTGGGGAAAAAGAATATTCTGGTTTCTCTTGGGGAATGGCTATGAATGAACTTATTRCACTCTGTTCCACAAGAGAGGCATCCAAGGCTTTAACACAGGGCATGAAAGGGAAAAGAACCTAGATTGGAAAAAGGAATGATATTTAAAAAGGAAGAATAGAGTTGAGCTGTAAACTTAAAGAAGGGGCTTAGTGCTAAGGTGATAAGATTTAAAAGATCCATTCTGCTTCTGCAGTTATTTGCATATGACTATAATGTGGTTGCTGAGACTTATGTCATTCAGAGATGGTTAATAGTTGTAAGTGAAAACAAGGTGATAGGTCTTTTAAAAATATTGCAAACATTATTTTTTTGCATAAATTGGATATATATAAGCTTTTTTTTTCTCTCTCTCTCTTCTGCACACTTGTTTATCTCCTTATTTCATTTAATTTAAATAATGGTTCTTCTGTATSTACATAAAGGCCCTTTTTCCATGCAGGTTTTCTTCAGTTTTTGAGCACTTTGAGATGTTTTCTACCTTTTCRTAAATACAGCTGCCTACACACATGCACAGAAGTATACATGTACACAGCAAAACCCAACCCATATGTACTCTCTGTTATTTAAATATAGTGATTCCCATATGGTTCTGACCAAGTATTTTGGAAAGTATTTTCTATATTTTTCTTTCTACTTGGAGTGACTACTGCAGTAAATGCATATATTTAAATTTCTCTATTTATTTAATTGACCATATATATAAAGAGTATTAACTTTCCATCCTTTTTTATGTTTGTTAGATTTACAGTAATTATGTCTAACATTGACAATCTAGAATTGCTATGTTTCTTCCTTAACACTACTATTGGCTCTCAAATACAAAACAAGGAAATTCGCATGAAACTCATCACCAAAATGGACTTACATTGTATTTTCTACATGTTTCCATCTCTACTGTTTGAAATTACTTACTTTTCTTCCACATGATATTAATTTGCYTCTGGAAAATTGTAATTCAATCAGTAAGCATACATGCTCAATTATCTTTAATGTTCACGTTTAGTAAATTACCCAAATACCTTGTATATACATTTTCTATAAAATGGAATTTAATGATATGACATCAAGTTTTAAGATTTTATATTAGTAATAAAAATCTTTAAATAATCAGAAGTTTGTTTGTTGTTTTTTTTTTAATTGGAACAACAGTGAGAGAAACAAAAACCATTTTTACAAAAAAAATAAAAATACTAAAAAAACCCACCTAAAAATATTGAGAGGAAGAAATTACCCTCAAGATATTTTTTGTCCTCAGGGTTTTCCATTACAGTGTACTGAAGGTGTATGTGCTCTGTCTTCTTTGTGTTATTTGGGAAAATACAAAGAAAATTCTTCTGAAGTATTAAACCAAATGCTGAAAAGGACTCCTAGAGAAGTGGTCGATGCCCCAAGCCTGTCAGTGTTTAAGAGGCATTTGAACAATTCCCTTAAAATCACGCTTTACCTTTTGGTCAGGCCCGAGGTATTCAGGCAGTTGGAGCGTCACACCAGAACCCTCGCTGCTGAAATGGTCTATCCTGTCTTATTTTAAAAAGACATTTTGTGTTTTGTTAATCAGAATATAGAAACATTTTATCACTACTGACACTAACAATGTTCTCTTATGTGCTTTAATTAGAAAAAATTTTGCTTGCCTTCGAAGAACATCACAAAATACCCCAAAAGAACAAACTGAGCAGTCTTACACATTGTTTTTACTGAAGAACGTGAAAGAAAACTGAGATCCAAATAGATTCAAATTTTCAAACCAGGCCTGTCTTTATTTTCTATCAGACATCTCATTAACTYTGACAATGTAACATAGTGCTGCATACTGAAAAACCTGTTATATTTGACTACCACAGATGTCTCTGTAGGTGTCTGTGAAGAGCACCCATCATATTATCTTTGGGTACTGAACAGCATTTAAGTTAACCAACACTTTTTGAATTTTTTTAGAAAAATATTATTTTTATTAATACCACATTGGAATATTATAAACTGTTATTTTAACATTAAGAATAATTCTTCACACCACCAACCTGAGGAAATTGGTCTCATCAACTATTATTCTGCTAATGGGTATATCTGGGCTGTAAAACCATAATGAGAAGGGCCCTGAACTCAATTTGCCCCAATTCACTTACATATATTTAAATTCAGAAGAGCTCCTGGCTGTAACATATCCTCTATTTCTGCAGRAGTTGGAAGTAAGACAATCTCAGGTGACCAAAACTTACATCAATAAAATCTTATAGCTCAAGGCAGTGCTTTGAATATGCCGCATAATAAATAAAATTTATGAACAAAACAGAAATTCTTATTTTTTCAGTAACTATATAAATATATATATATTCAAATTTTACTGGACCTGAAGAAAATCATCCCTGTCTAATAATTCAATARTGATTGTGATATAGAACAAAATTCAACAATTTTTTTTTCTGTTTTATCCTGCTGGGAACCCTCCTCAGTGGTCTGTCTGTAGGCTAGTTTCCTTCAGGACAAACCCACCTTTTCCAGAATAAGTTTTAGGGTGGATATCTTCTCCACCTGGCTGTCCATGGGTTACAGGGGGACTTCACTGGGGTCTTCTCCAAGGGATGGAGGGGAACCTCARCTCTGATGTCTGGAGTACATTAGCTTTCCCTCCTTTTCCTCTCACCTTGATGCCTGCACAGCTGTTTCTCTCACRCCTTTCTTAGCCCTCTCTCTCACACCAATCAACATTGTATTTTACCCTTTTTGAAATRTGATCTTACAAAAGTGCCACCAGCACTGCTTATGGGCTCAGCTTTTGTTAGCAACAGGGTTTTTTTGGATCCTGTTTARATTGTTTCTGTCAGACATGGGGATAATTCCTGGTGTCTTCTCACTGAAGCCACTTCTGGAGTCCTTAAAACCCAATGCAAAACAAAACCCAATGCAATAATATTTAGTGTTATATTTATATTCAACATTTTTGTCCAAAAAATAAAATACAACCACACTTTTAAATATCCCATTACGTTATTCCAAACAATTTCTATGTAAAATGTTATCTTCTTAATTTCTTATTATCTCTATAGGAGTGTTGTAGATTGTGATGATGCAGTGTGCTGACCCTGGCTGGATGGCAGGCATCCACCAAAGAGGACAGGGGAGAGAAAATACAATGAACAGTTCATGAGTTGAGATAAGAACAGGGAGTAATTGGTGAATTATCATCATGGCAACAGAGTTGGTTTGGGKATATTAAATGAATTTATTACTTAACAAAATCAGAGCAGGACAATGAGAAATTAAATAAAGCTCAAAAACATCTTCCCACCACCCATCCCTCCTTGTCAGGCTCTATCTTCTCCTCCACAGCAGCTCAGGGAGACAGGGAATGGGGATTATGGTCAGCTCATCATGGCTCCTGTTCGTGCCCAGGGAGAGGAGTCCTTCCCCTGCTCCACCGTGGCGTCACGCCCATGGGAGACAGTCCTTCACAAACTAAACCAACATGAGTCTACCCCACAAGAAACAGTTATCCATGAACTGTTCTGATGTGTGCCATTCTTCCACAGGTGTAGTTCTTCAAAGACAGGCTGCTCCACTGTGAGTGTCTCTCAGGGTCACAAGTCATACCAGGAAACCTGCTCCAGAGTGGGCTCTTCTCTCCAAGGTCTTCAGGTTCCTTCAGGACCTGCTCCAGCACGGGCCTCCCATGGGGTTACAGCACCCTTTCAACTCTGGTCTGGGTCTCGTCCATGGGGCTCCAGATGGATTTCTGCATCCCCATGGACCTCCATGAGCTGCAGGGACACGGTTGCCTCACCATGGGCTGCACCATGGGCTGCAGGGGAATCTCAGCTCCAGCACCTGCAAACACCTCCTCTCTTTCTTTCTCCACTGATCTTGGTGTGTGTGGAGCTGTTCTCATGTGTTCTCACTCCGCTCTTCTCTGGCTGCAACTAAAACCACAAAATACCTTTTTTTTTTTTTTTTTTTTTTTTCCTTCTTAGCTATGTTATCACAGAGGTATTACCTCCATTTCTGATTGGCCCAGCCTTGGCCAGCAGTGGTCCGTCCTGGAGCCAGCTGGCATTGGCTCTGCTGGACATGGAGGAAGCTTTTGGCAGCTTCTTACAGAAGCCACCCCTGTGTCCCGCCCCCTACTGAAACCTGGCCAYATAAACCCAACACAAATGATAATATTTCAAACCTAATCTTCTTACAGTCTTTCCCAGMGGCCTTATATAATTGGGCTACTGAAAGTGTGACAGATTACGTTCCTGCAGAAGTAGATAAAATGGCTTTGTAAACATATGTGGAATGTTAACCCTTCAAAATCCATGAGAAATTCGTTATGTAATTGTTATTTGTAACCAGAAATTAATAGAAAATTACTTTCCTTGCTTCAGGTTAGATTGACATCTAATGCCAAATATTTCTGTAAATATAACAAAAAGAAAAAAAAAAAAAAGAAAAAGAAAACCTGTCGCCGTTATTTACCTCAGGGTCCTACAACAGAGGGAAATCATCCAGAAAGTTTCACCAATGTAAAACATTGGATGGTAGAGATAAAAATTAGGAAGTAAGATGTGCAAATTATTCATGCATGCAGAGAGCTAATAAGTGGCTAAGGTAGAAATTATGTAATTACACATTACATTTCTAACAGAAATAAGACTGAATCATCTGAATGGTTAAATTATCTAAATTTTAAAATTTATTAGATTCCTTGGCAGTAAGCTAAAGTTCTTGGGTTAGGTGGCTTGGGTATATTATGTGAAATTGAAATCTTGGATCTCTTTAATTTTAGTTGTTTAACTGTTAAAAATCCGCTTGAATTGTGAAGTTATCTTGACAATTACAGTGTAAAAGTTGAGAAGATTGGCTTCAATTAAAAAAAAAACAAAACAAAAAAACACCCCATATTTAAGTGAATGCATTCATGTTAGAGCATTTAAAATACATTTTTCTCCATATTAAGAGTGGGAACGAAACATAAATGCTCTAAACCTATTACTGCCAGCTTTGTGGACACTGTGGACAGACTGAGCAGAAAAGAGAAATTAAGCTGCTTGAACATTTTCAGTGGATGCCTCATTAGCTGTTTTGCTGGAAAAAAGAGAGTTATTTTCACAAACAAAATACTGGTATAAGAGCCTAATATGAAAACTATCTTTCAGGGTCAGAGTCCTAATTATTTRGAGCCATTGTACTTTTGAAACAAAAGTGTAAACTCATTCAGACAAGAGAGCTYAAAAAAACCTATTTCTTTTTCCATGTTTCAGTCTGAGAACTCTAATGAATTTAGAAKTTTTTTTTTTTTATTTTGGTTCTAATAAATCACAATTTAACACACATAGCTCTTCTGTTTCAAAGACATTTGCATACTGCTATTGTGAACTCCTGTCCCAGAGCTCAGCTTAATTCTTCATAATTGCAAAAATCATGACTTTATAAAAGTTCATGAAGTATATGCAAAACTTTTCARATATGATTTTGCAAAATTTTCCATTTTAAGYTAACTCCACTACCTTGTTAGCACCKTTGTACCATTCAAGTTAAATTTAAGTAATTTTAAGGTATTYATCATTTGCGGTTTCACTACACATACGTTTAAATATTAAAAAGGATGCCCTATGAGAAATTATGTTGGTTTTTTAATGTGTCTGAAAAAAATAGAATGAGAAAAAAAAAAGGAAAATTGATTTATCAGAATTTAGATAATKATTATAATACAATGACAAATAAAAGAGGTTCATTTAAACTGGAGAAGGATTTGATAATATATGAAATATAAAGTACGGGCARCACTATGTAAGGAGAAAATAATTCTTCTATTAGAAAGAAGGCAGCCACCTGGAGATTTTCAGGCTACTATGTTGGGTCTGACTTGATGTATATTCTAGTTGGTGATCCTAGTATAAGAAGTAGAAAGATATGAAGGCCATTTTCTAAGGGAGTTAAGACACAATCTTGACATGAAGAAATAATCAAATCCACAATGAACTGCGTAACATAAAATAAAAAAGAAAAATATGACTGAAACCTAAGGGATCTAAGACAACCTTACACTTGTAGAGATGAGTCAAAAGAATCCAAATCAAGTATTCTTGAACTATGAATAATTACAAACAAAACCATGTTGAATTATCACTATATGAATAGAAACCATCAGAACACAAAGCTGAAAATTAAAAATGACATTTAAAAAATTGTGAATTAGAGACATACTCTCTCACATCTATAGAATTCTGCGGATGCTTCATGTGGAATATTTTATCCCAGGGTTAAAATATGTTAACTGAAAACCAAAGAAGAAGAAAAGACTTCTCTGGCCAATCAAGAAAATATGCAAACTGCCACATAATAGAAAAGTAAGCACATATGTTTCAGCTCAGCCTAATAAAGATAGACTGAACTGGGTTGTTTGTTTGGGTTCTGTGTGTGTGTGTGGGCGTGCGTGCGTGTATGTGTGTGTGTGTGTGTATGAGTTTGCGTCTTTGTTGGCTGGTTTTGATTGGCTTTTATTTTCTTTTTCTATATAAGGTATTAAGAGAAATTCCATCAGACTTTTTTTCATTAAGAGTTCTGATCTCAAGACAATCTTGAGTTGATTATGAAGGTTGGTGCAGCTCTGACACACTTTCTTTTGAAAGCAGTTTATGGATTTAACAGGTTAGATGTTCTTTTCATATACTTTTTCCTCATTAGCACAACAGACCTCAAACRACCCATTTTCCTCCTCTTCTTTTTAAATGCAGTTTGTATGCAAGCATTTAATTAGGGCTGCTCTAGACTGTCCTATTTTCTTCTGAATGTTTATAGTCTAGTAATAGTCAAGGTTGTTCTCAAATATGTCATTCTGCCAACTTAATTGTTTGAGACAGTCTTTCCTCATTATCTTCTCGGCCTTAAGATCCAAAAGCAGTGACTGGAAAGTGTTCAAAAAACTGTTCATTCCATTTATCCTGCAAAGATAGCACAACCGTAAGTTATAGCTGAGAGGCAAAATCTTGTTCCGCGAAAAGACAAATTAGGGTGAAAACAAGTATCAGCAGTGAAGGAAGCTCCAGCTAAACTTGTAGAAGTTTGTATAAATCCCTGAGGGTGCTTTAGTTCCCAAGGAAATGTRGGAATCTTATGTTCACTTGTTTGCTCTGCAATTTCTGTCTATGCCCAGATCACTGGTTATTTTGTAACTGCTCCTAAAAGCAGTTACATTTTGCTGTTTTAATTACAGATCAAGTTGTTTAACAAGTCTACACGCCTCACATATTTTTTTCCATTTATGTTAAAAACTGCTTTTTGTTTGGACTCAGGACTCAGTTAGATGAAGATGACAGATGTGTGCATGAGAAAAAGAAAAGGGCTTGATTTTTGAGTTTCTTTGGTTTTGTTTGTTATGGGTTTTTGAAATTTTATTTATTTTTCCTCACACGTTGTATAGATTTAAATATACAGGATTTAGAAATAAACTTCTTTTGCATAATTTGTTTTATCATTTGTAATTATTTTTTTAATAACCATCCATTCAGTGATAATTTCATTTTAGCAGGTCACTTGGAAACACCAGAAAAATTACCATGACTCTTTCCTAAAATTTGGTAGGATGCCTAAGTAAAAGGTTTTCTGTACACAGTAAAGTATCAACTAAATAAAAAAAAAAAAAAAAAAAAAAAAAAAAAAAAAAAAAAAAGGTAGAAGCTGCACTTTTTTTATACAGGCTATTTTATTTAAGGGAGAACTTCTCACAACGTTCCTAAATTGACTATTGCTGACTACATTGTGTCCCAGCTTCAACAGAATGAATGGGGATCATTGAGGCATTCCAGTGTTCCCTCAATCAGTGCATGTCATGCTTCAGGCCCTCTTTTTCCCACTGCTTCCTGTCTCTTTCTCCTCTGTGACTGTGCTTCAGTGCTATGAGAAGTGAGGTTTCCTCTAGGTTTTTGAATGAACATGTTTATTGGCATCTATACTAAATTAAACCCTGTCCCATCTGACTGTGATGTCAGCCTTATGTATACTAGTTTGTATCCCTTAGAATAAGTCAAGATTTTAGTGATTTTAAAATACCTACAACAGCAAATCATTTCCAGCATATTTACCTGAAAATGCTAGCTYTCTCCAAACAAAACCTGGGCCACTGAAATAGCATTTGTTTCTGGTCAGATAAAATASATAAATCTAAACTTGGCTGTTCAAAGTACCAAGCCATCCAAGAGTTCAAGAAACATTTGTCCCATGCTCATATGGTGTGATTCATGGGATTGCTCTATGCTGGGTSAGAAATTGGGCTTGGATGATTCTAGTGTGTCCCTTCCAACCCAGTGTATTTTACCATCCTTTTGTAAAGGGACTTTTCTCCTCCAGAACAATTTCAGGATACTTCACACTTTTGAACATTAGACATCCTCGTGTCAAACCCATGTCATATAACACATATTCTTGACATCATCCTATGAAATTATGTGCATTGCAAAATACCTGTAGCTCTATTTCAGACAGACAGCATCAGTTTTTGAATGGCTTAGCCATGCGCAATGGAGTCATGAGACATATATGTTTGCTTATGAACAAGCAAGTACCATTGGAGATTCAGCCTGGTTGACCAAGTGCTGGCTGGTTTGAATATCCTTCTCTTGTATATAATTCTATTTCTATGTCAAAYAACCTCACAGAGCACTGCATATTATCATCTCCAAGTCTTTGCTAATGCCAAATATCTTCTGCATCTATATATCCCCTAAAATCCCCTAAAGCTTGTGGACTGAGATTACTGATTCATGGGTGTGTAAAACTGTCCAGAGATACTGATTTAGTAGCTTCACCAGCACAAATTAGGTTACATCCCATACCTCACAGAAAAAAA
>NW_026623356.1:969622-972681 GCF_030028575.1 Malurus melanocephalus
AAAAAAAAAAAAAAAAAAAAAAAAAAAAAAAAAAAAAAAAAGAAAAAAAAAAAAAGGAGAAAAAAAAAGAGATGAGAATGAAAGAAAAACTGTAATAGGGAATAAATCTTATGGATGGCTCTTTTCTTCCTCATGGTCCCAAAGATATATCTAGACTTTTGCTGATACTTTGGATTTGTGATAGAACTTGTCAGTGGATGATGAAAGAAAATGGAAATTTCCAGAAAAAATAGGTGACTGTGGGAGTAACCAGTCTTGCCTAATTCTGCCTTTTGTCTATTCTAGTTCTTCGACATTCTAGCTAAAAAAAAAAAAAAAAAAAAAAAAAAAAAAAAAAAAAAAAAGGAAACACATGGTTGCAGGTGATACTGAGCTCAATCTAAACAGCTGAGACAGAAAGGATGAATTAACTGGAAGAGGCAATATATTTTCATTAAATGTGGAGAGAGTTTTGATGACTCGCTTAGACTACATGACTGATTTCTGAAATAAAATATCTGARATGGTAAAATGAATCCCATTAAATGTTAGTTCTTGTCTCCCTCAGTAATTAAGGGAGAGATATTTACTTTGATTTATTATATCCAGGATAACTGAACATTTATGTCTTTTGAGTATATATGTACTTAYACAACCAGTTTGCCTTAGGAGCATAACTTGTTTGCATGCTTAAGGAAAAGAAGATCACTTCTACATCATCTGCCTTGTTTTTTAGATTAAAGCTGGTGAGCAAAATCATGCTATGGTCTTCAGCAAAAKAAAAACATAAAACAATTTATARGACAAGTTATGCACAGACTGAGAATTTGGCTTTCCATTTTATCACTGAAACYTTTTCACATTTTACCGTTCAGAAATTTTTCTTTCATGCACAATTCATTTATTTAATCACTGTCCTTAATTCAGGCATTTTGGTTCTTGTCACCTGGGGAAAAATATTTAAATAAAGATTTGAAGGAAATACTGCCTAAGTAAACGCATCACCATTTATGCATTTTTGAATAAATGTGTAGCAACCATCCCCTTTAAAAAGGAAAAATAGACTGTGACCAAAGACATCAGAATGAATGACAGTGAAAATCGCACACACATATAAGATGTCACTCAATGYTGCAAATTTCTTTAGAATAGTCAAAGGAAAATGCAATAATTTTTAAAACTTCTTGCAAAGAAGACTAATGCAACATATTTAAAAGTTYCTTGCATCTTAGCTATAGTTATAATTAAGTTTAAATTCAACTTACAAATGTAGTATATCCATTAAATATTCATTGGTTACATACAAAGGTGAATACAGACTCGCATATTTACAATTGATTCTATTTTAACACAGGCCTGAATTTTCTACACTTCTGTATTTTTTCTGGTAATTTAGTGCTATGCTGTTAAAGCAAAAATGTTTTCAAAGGAGATTTTCACTTTCGCCAACATCCAGGGCAGTATGTTACACCTGCTTTTTTTGGATCATTTGTTGCAAAGCTTTTTCTCAGAAGAACTGGAAAGAACTACATATTAGCATTTCAAATTATTTCTTTCTGTGTTACACCATGAAAATATGTGTATTACATGCAAGGAAGGATAGAAAGAAGAGAAGGATAGATAGAAACTTTTTAGAGTTGGTTCTGACATTTTGTATGGGCACCAACATCTTCCTCAGTATGCTAATGTAACCAGTATTAATAAAAACCCAACTCAATCAAGCAATGAATAAAAAAACAAACAAACAAACAAACAAAACCCCTAAACAAACAAACCAAAAATAAACAATAACATCTCCCAGAAAAAAAAACAACAAAAAACAAAAAAAAAAAAAAAAACAAAAAAAAAAACCCAAAAAACAAACACCTAATGTACGTTATCATGTTCTTTATTGTTTATTGTAATATAAAATGTGGGTAAAATTACTGAGGCTAAACTTGAGAAATTATTTCCCTTTTAACAAAAAATAGGTAAGTGTGTGTGATTAATCTTGCAAAAGCTAAAATATTCCAAACTATAATTCACAAAAACATTCTTTATACACCTATGCCTATGGATTTAGAGTTCAAAATTATTTCTATGCTGTGAATGCCCATAAAATTTACTTTATTAAGGCATTTGTTTCTGAGGGACAAGCATAGCCATTGAAATATCCAGTTTATTACTCATCTATATTGAAATATTTTCTTTTTTTTTTTATCTTAATGGGTTATGATAAGTAAAGGATATATTTTACCTATGTCTCTTTCCATGAATTTTCTCATTCTTCTTGTAGTTACTATCAGAAATTTCAAAATATTTTTAATATTAAGAATTATGATTGTTTTTGTCTGCTAAGAAATTCTCTTATAAAAAAATAACTACAATTCTCTTATAAAAAATAACTCACAATCAGAAGAGACTGATCTTGGAAATGTTTCTGTAAAGTCTAAATTATAATTAGACCAAGCAATTGCCACAAGTTTTGCAGTGTCTACTTTAATAACAATTATCTAGTAGCATTAACATTGGTGTTGATGCTTAATAATCATGTTTCACAGTTAAACACTATGTTTAGAAGCAGCCCTGCCTCTTCAGGATAGTATTTACTGATTCATTATGCTTGATGATCTCAATCGAAGCAATAGCACAAACAAAGAATGATAGAGAAAGGAATCTGGAAGCCAAAACAAATCACAGAGGATTTTCTATAAATCAATATCCACTTAAGCTCCATATGACAAATGAATAATGGCACAGATTGCATTAATTCTTTTCTTTATTACACAGCTATTTTCTTCCAATTAACGCTACTTATCTTCCTACTTATCTTATATTTCTCAAACTAGTACGTGTGAAAAAAACAAAAACAAAAACAAAAACATGGCGCTAAACTAAAAAACAATGTGTCATATCAACACTACTAGAATACATCAATGCTCAAAGAAAATGCCATGAAAGATCAGTTTTGGGCATCCGTCTTTTATATTTTGACTCACACACACCAGGAAGTTGCAAAATAACTGATATCAGAGATTTGCCATTCATTATGCTGTATGGCCATTATGTTATTTATAAAGTCAAAGGAGTATGGTGTAAAA
>NW_026623356.1:972867-997707 GCF_030028575.1 Malurus melanocephalus
GAGGTTTTTGCATTTGACAAAGACCAACCTGAACCACGTTGATGCACATGTACAAGGCTGTCTTCAGTAACATTTTATTGTTAAAATATTGTAATAGTTGTTATTCTTAGGATAATTTTAGTCTAATTAAAAGTTAACTTAAATCTTGTTGTTCCTTTATATTTTTGAGACGTTCGCTTAGCACACAGTAGTGTTGTCATGTACCACTATTTCAATGCATCAATTGCATGTGCTTAAAATCTGCGTGTGATTCCATATTGCAGTATTACATAACCTCTGTGCTTGCCCTTTGTATAGGGGCCAAATTAACCTCATATATTTAAAGAATTATTAAGTGCTGATGACGCAATAGGAATTAATATCACATCAGGGCTTTTGGTGAAGGCATTGATATCAGRTGAAGAAGGAATTTTATTTTGTGAAAATGACCCTCAACACTGCAATATTATCTGCACTGGTTTATTCTCAGAAATAAACCACGCTGCCTCAGGAAACAGTACAATCAATTACTGCTTTCTTATTTTGGACTGAGGTGTGTTCTTCAATTTATTCTTTGCTTCCTGTTGTTATGTTTGAAGAGGAAATTATATCCTCCAGGCTGATGTAGGATGTGTTTTGCTTCTCTTGAAGATGTATAATTTATCAGCTCAGAAAACTTCACCAATGTACTATAAACATATGTAAGTATGTACATAAACTGTGTTCGTATAAACTCACATATTTTATTTGTACATATATGAAGGCATCTTTTTTAATATAYCATTATGAAATAAGAATAGTACATACAACCAAAACTGCTTAGCTTTTTAATTTAATATTAAAACAAGATGCTTTATAATTTACTTCATTATAGATTAAGAGGGGTTTTTTTTTTCCTTTGAGGCATGCATTAGTATTTTTGCCCTTCCATACAGACAGATCCGACTTCAAATCCAACATTGAGGTATTTTTATCTCTTATTTCCCTTATTCTTGTTCATTAATATGTTTACACTGGGTTCAGAAGTAGTAATTTACATAAAAAATAGATTTCTGTAAATTTATTTCTATACAAAATTAGATTAATATTCTTGTGCAGAAGTTAAAATTAAAATTTWCTTTTCTGAGTATAGAAAACTATCGATAATTACATGGTTTTTACATCCAAGACAGCCTCCAAGTATCATATCTTTCCAGAAGCCTCCTAGACTCTTTTCTATCTGTATTGTACTTTCAGCAGATGTGTGATAAGCTGAAGTACCACACAAGAAAAAAATCTAGCCATTGTGAGTTTTCTCCTAGTTGCTTATAAAAGATTTCATTTGTCTCTTCTTCTTGGTTGGGTGGTCTATAATAGATTTCTACCCTGATATTTGCCTTGTTGGCCTTGCCCCCAACTCAACCCTCTCATCACTGTCATCAAACTCCAGGCACTCAAATGTCATTAGCTGTATTTGATGATATCATTAAATCATCAGTCATATGCAATCACAGTCTAGGGTGTGTGRATCTCATTAATTTTGTGAAGCTAATAGGAAAATTCAAAAATTATTCTTGTTGTTCATGCAAAAATGGACACACTTAAACTCCCCATATTAGTTTCAGCATTGGATGTACAGAAAATTGGAGCAAAATAAATTATATCAGTGAACATAGATGAAAGGAGCAAATGAAGATTTTGTTCAAAGCAAGGCTTAGTTTATGTTCTTTTTTTCTCATTCTCTGAAACTTGCAGGGCATTACAGGATCGGTCTGCTTTTATCGAAGGTTAAACTAATGTCTGSTCATTGAAGATGAGCCTTTCTAAAGATCCGTAGCAAAGAAAACTTTCCTGGCTGCTCCAGGCATGTTTTTCTGTGTGTATGTCAAATACTTTGAACAAGAAATAGAACACATTCCAGATGGCTTATGAAGAGTGATAACATCGACCAATTCCTAACCACTCTTTCTTAAAAACAGCTTGCAAACATCAAATAGGATTGCCAGAATCATTCAGTAGTAGGATGTTTTTATTGGTGCTTATAAAAGTCCAAATTGCTTCATTTCCTCAGAGAGAAAAAAATGAAAGTGGTATAATATTCTAAGTTGAATGAAGCATCTTTRTGGATAATGTATAGAACTGAAAAGCAGCAAGTGCAAGTGCAAGTTACTTTATAGTAACAGCTATAAAGGAATAAAACATGACCGATATTCATTTCATAAATAAAAGTCATGTATTTGTGTTAGCTGACCAAGAGGCTTTAATTTCATGTTAAAAATAAAGATTCAGGMAAATAGCTATTTTTTTCATATAATATAAAATAATATACTTTTAGCATACTTAGATTGGTATGGACAAAGAATGCTCTTTACAGCAGAAAAATAAGAAGTGAAATCTTATAAATGTTGGTAGCAGTGTTTAGACTGTTTTGTAATCTTTTTAATATTGGGATTTTGTTTTCAGATACTTATGTTCCTCTTTCTAGTGTTTTTTGYTTTCTTTTTTTTACCCATTTCTTCCCCCCTATAAATCTAAGGGGACTAAATTAAGATTCAGATTTATATGTTTAGATTTTATGGATCATATAGATTTTTTCCTCTATAAGACAATGACTTTCTATTTCCTCTAGCACTCTATTCTGCTTTATTTAGGTAGTATTTATTTGCAATGTGTAAAACTGTGGTTCATAAGACTGCAGAATTATGAGGAATTAAAAATTCCTTTTTTTAAAAAAAAGGATCCAAAATGATTKGCATACAATATTGAAAAAGTCTATATAATTTAAAGCTAAGGAATACCTTAAATAAATGTCAGATTCTGAATGATGGCATCATTGTTCAGCTTGAGCTKTTTAAATACCCAAAGTTGTCATCTCCTCATGACGTTTGCTATACAAACATACTCTACTGGAYTAACCTCATCTCTAAAATCATGGTAAGTATTGCCAAATACATGTGAATATACTCCTTTTAAAAAAGTATAACAGAACAGACTGACATGAAATATCACTTTTTAGATGAGARTCAGAGAATCTGATGACATTATCCCCAACACACAGCACAGTGCCTCCCTTATCAACCCAACAATCTGGGAACTATTGAGAAATCTCTTATAGTAAGGCTCATTAATTGAAATATGTGGCAGTAAATGTCCCTTTTGCATTGCAATCATGCTGCTCTATATTACCTAAAAGATTACTTCCAAATAATCTCTGTGTTACAGGCATACATTTAGAATGCAATATCCATTATKAACTTCTGTTATATGTTGGAGAGTTCTCCAGAGCACTGGAATTTTAGTGGAAAAATACAATATTGYCTTTTTTCTTCTGAGAGAAATCATTTATAAGTTGCAAAATGCTCAGTGGTGAAATAGCCTGATTTGAAAGATAAACTGAGATGGGTATCAAGAGATGAAACTATGCAGAAGTGAAAGCAAATACCAGTGGGTCACTTAAAATGCAAGAACCCAGACATTTCTGCAGCTATGTGTCATGTGGGGGAATGTGGGGAAAATGCTTCTTTATGAAACTCAGCTGTTGCAGGACTCAAAAGTGGTATCAATGAGAGATGTCTAAAATCATCGCTTGAGTTCTGATTTAGTTTAAACTGTACAAAACAAATGAGTTCCAGCATACCATATACCTGTGSCTAGTAACAGACCATGGACTTAGAACAGTTTTTTTCAAACCCTCAGGGCTTAAATTGGTTTTGCATCATTTGAGTTAACTTTTTTTTTTATTATTTGATGCTACTTTGTTTTACTTCGTTTAACTGCTACAATATTTTTTTTATTATTATTATTTTTATTTATTTTCTTCTTGATCAGGTGTCCATGGTTAATTCATTTTCCATTCATTGCATGGTAAAACTATGGTTTTGTACAGAAAGGAAAAATGTGCCAGTTTTTCCATTCCTAATACAAGAAGTGAAAAGAAATTCCTTGAAATATATTAGTATATTCTTGACTTCAATTCAAATCTTAAGAAAACTTGCCTGTTACCAACTTCAGTTCATTAATCATCAGGCAATTTTCTCTCTAAGTAGCAGGCAATAGCAGGCAGATGATCTTTGACTTGCTTTTGTAAAAATAAAAAAAGTATAAATTGTGTGTAAATAAAAGTACCTTTATTCCTAGGTATTGGTATTGTGGCACTAATGATCTAAATATAGAAATCATCTCTATTTACATTACCAGAGACTTCAGCTGAAAAAAAAAAGTTGAAATAAAATTTATTAAATTAATTTAGCCTTTTATTTTTTTGCATATTGCCTACAAATGTAAATTATGTCTTGAAATCTGGGAGACTGGAYTGCAGTTAGAAAGGTTAATACTCAAGGGCATGAAATGGTTCTTAGAATTTGAAATYTATTTGCAGTTATTCAAAAGCTCATTTGGGGAAATAATGTCTACTCTGTGACTAGTCACTTGATGTGTTTAATGTTAATGGTTTGCTGTTGAGACTATTTAAATGGTCACCTTTCACATAATATTGTCTTTGCTCTCTGTTTGAAACCTTTAACCTTTATAAATTAAAAAAAAAAAATAATGACATGACACTTGGGACTTGAAGGGCGTGAACTAGGGAGTGATACCTATGCAAAAAATACAAATTGAAAGAGATTATGCTCTAAGAGAAAGTTCAGAAAATTTAATATTTTCCTCTCTTCTCCCATGAAAAACAAAAATATATTTTCTATAGCTACTCAGATAATTCCCAATTTAAATATAACTATGTTTCTGATGGAAAAAGAATGAGACAAATTTTGCCAATATTTTATAGATTACATTTTTWAATTTTCCATTCATGAAGAACATTCAAGTTGTTCTGACCTTCAGTTTGTATTAAATAAAATGTACAAACCAGGCAATGTTTTAAAAAATCATTATGAAAACTCCTATGATTGACATAATAATCATAGAATCATAGAATGGCTTGAGTTGGAAAGAACCTTAAATATCATCTGGTTCCAAACCCCCTGCCATAAGCAGGAAACTTGCCAGCAGATCAGGTTGCTCAGAGCCCTATCCAAYCTGGCCTTAAAYACTTCCAGAAACAGGGCACTTCCAGAAACCTGTTCCAGTGTCTCACCATCYTCAATATAAAGAGTTTCTTCCTAAAACCTAATCTATACCTACTCTCTTTCACTTAAAAAAARCCATTCCTCTGCTTGTTACTAAATGTTTTTGCAAATAGTCTCTCTCCATCTTTGTCTTCTCTATGAACTCAATGGCAAAATGTTAATACAACSCCTACCAGATTAGGATTTCACCCTTTTWTATGTCTCATGGGCAGAAATGATAYAGGAACACCAATGCCTTTTCAGTTTTCACAGTGACATCTTCAAATAAGCAGCAGGTTTTTAAAAAAATGTGAAGTTACAGTCAGACACACATAAACGATAAAATAATAGGAGAGAAATGTCTGTGACTAACACTTCAGAATGAGCCTTAGAAAACTGGGTTGTTACTTCCAATTTTGGTATAGGCCTCATACCAAATGTTACWCAACCTCAAAGGCTGTGCTCACCAAAGGTCATGCAGTTGTAATGTAATTGTCACCATTCTTCTGAACAATACAATCTCTTCAGATGCTTAAGAGTAGACTGCTAAAAATCAGAAAAGCTGTAGAAAAGTTTGAGAAAAACACCTTTATTCTAAGACCTCTTTTCCTCCAGGAAAGGATTTGCATGTCTCACTCTGCTTAGAACTGTGGCACTTGATGCGCTTTATCAGTGTTGGATGTATTTCATCTTGGAATTGATGGCAGTGGAGATTTGATTCTGACTGGATACCTTGGAATTACAGAAACACAAAAAAATAACTGGTTAAGTATTATGATTTAGCTAAAAGCTATTTTAAAATCCTGGCTGAAAGTATTTTGGAGGCACTTGATTARGTTTTACTGGGTAAGGAATTGAAGTATACTTGGATTTTGAGAGTGAGATTTGTTTGWATAGAAAAGAATTAATTCTTCACCCAAAGAATTAAAAGAAAGAGAATATCTTTAAACTTGTACTTTCTTGTCTTTGAAGTTGTGTACCATGCAAAATCACTGCTGTCTAGATATTCATTTAGGAATCAGTATAAAATCCACATATATGCAAAACAAAGGTTTTCCAAATACTGGTGTCAAGAGTCTGCGCCGGTCTTTGCAAGCAGACAGAGCTGTTGGAATTTTTAATCAATGTACACTCTGAAAAATAATCACCATCTTAAAGCATATTTAAATTAAATAGAAATGCTTTTATAAATGTTGCTGCTAAAGATGTGTAATTAGTTTCCAAAAAAAAAAAAAAAGGCTAAATTAATTCTTAATGAAGGGACTGCAGCAGCTAAAATGCCATGACTGCATTGGCTGCTTTAGCTAAGCTGACATTGAGTCCAAGGCTTACAAAGTCAACATAACAGTTAGGACATTCTGCTTACTTAGCCACATTGTTTGAATGACCTGCTTCAGARGAAGCTAAGTAAGTCAAGATTTATTAGACAATTTCAACAAAGTATACAGAAATATCTCAAAGTACTGCTTGCAAACTTTAAGGTGAAGAGAAGAAGCAAACACTTCCACAGACAATATCTTCACCTGAGGAAATTTTTAAACAATGGCTTCATAGCATTTTGGTAAAAATTATGCCCTTGTGTGCTGTCAGATAATATTGATGATGCCTTTTTTTAACTTATGCTAAATTACCTTTTGCCTTCTATATTGCTGAACTTTTTTTTTTTAGTCAATGACTGGTGCATTTGTACATTAGTTTTTTTGTGTATGAGTTATCATACTTGATATTGAAACACTGTGTCATTAATATACTATAAAGAGACTGGTTTGTCCTTGATTTTCTTGCTGCATAGCTGGTTTATGGCGAATAGAGAAAATTTATTTCTAAAGTCTCTTGCCCTTCAAAATAAAAGAAATTTCATACAGAAAAGTATYCTGTATCATATTGGTTTTATATTTATTATTTCTATTTCCTGAATTAAAATGTTCTTTTAAGATTGTCAGATAAATATATTAAAATTATGGAATTAACATAGAAGACCTAAAGCAGTGTAGTAAGAATTTTCATTACAGCTCTTGCTGGATATTAAGGCTCCTTGAAGATCATGAAGAACAAGAAGGATTTTAATCCAGTCAGTGGCCTTGTGCATTAAATGTATGACACCATAATAGAGTCRCCTTGAATTCAAGAATAAAAACTGCAGCAAAGTATTAAGAAAAATTCTGCAAAATTYAACATGAAGACCTTAGTCAAGTAAAACATTTCAGCAGGTGGAGCTAGACTGTTGGTAGAAATGCAAAAATTACTACTAATACTACAACTACTACCATTACTATTACTACTGTTGAGTGATAAATATTTTTTTATTTACTTTAATACAGGTAATATAGTTCTGGGAAAGTGGTGAAATTATCCAGTCTGGTCCACTTGCATCCTATTTGTGGTATAAATTCTGGACTCTTACTCCAAGGAAAGCACTTAATCTTTCACTGYCTTTTGAAAGAATTAGATTTGTTTTCATCACCCTCAGGAGCTTTCTCTTTTACTAACACAATATGCCACATCAAAAAGCACAATTTTATGTCACCTCTTCTGTCATTCATACAAACACTAGCACGGCAACTATAGCGGCTGTTTATGCAGAAAAATTAACTGCAGAGCAACTTCAAGTGATATCTTGATTGCATCTGTATGCAATGAATAAATCCTCATCACTGGACTAGACGGGTTTCCCCAGAGTAACAAAATATACCAGGAACTATCTGTGATCTGATAAATGYTCCACAAAAATATCAGTTCTTGGAACAAATTTTAGGAGGTGACAATTCAGCAAGTCTAGTCATCATGGTAACTGTTCTGTTTATGTTTAAATACAACATTTCATGACTCAGGCTCTCTTGACAGTCTGACTTTGTTGACCAGTATGTTTTAAGGCAAGGTGTAAGATCACCAGAATTAAGTGATACAGACTCAAATTCATCAATGTGTATTTCTCTCTTCTACATCCCCATCTGGGCCACTGCTATTTAACTAGATGTGACCTAGGAAAACAGCAAAAAAGGGATTGGAAGGATCAACCTAAAAGTAGTTATAAATAACATTCCAGATATCAGGAAGAATTTTTATTCCAAATCCATGTCTCTGTCCAAAATGTGGTGCTACTCATTATTGTGCATTATAATCTAGACACAAGTGCTAATATGATTGTATGGCAGGTGCAATGTRCTGAACACTTTTGACTATAATCCATCTGAACGGGCCAAAATGCAAAGTCCATCTGTTTAGTAGCTTTCCCAGAACTAAATAAAAAACCTGMAAACAAATAAACAAAGAAAATTCCAAGCTACGAGGCTCATGGAAGAAACAAAGCAGAAAAAAACAACCAAAACTAAAACTAAATTTTTGCCATGTTTATGTCCTTTTCTCCCTCTGATTTCCAGTAGTGGCAGTGCTTTTTTATCCTACTGGTTTCATAAAGGACAAGAATAGTCTCTAGTCCCCTTTTACATTATTAATTTGCAGACTAGATTATATTGCTTATAGTCCTTCCACCTGCTCAAACACATTCTGATTAATAAAACTTCACAGTTTATTTCACAGCTCTTTGCCTTTTATATATGAACAACAGTCAAGTTATTCTTAGGATAAAGCAAAATATAATAAAGCTAACACAGCAGGGCCAAAATTAGGGTGGTGAAGGGCTTTATGCTATAGTTACCCAYAAGAGAATTTTCATCCTGTTACAGSCAAGCCAAGCTTCAGACYATTWTTTAGGGCATTGCCAGATTTGCTGCTCAGGTAGCCGATATCTTCTAGAATTTTACTGCTTATTTTAAAATACTTGCAAGGAATTAATGACTCAGTTGTGTCTAGCATCACATTCTTAAGGAAGATACAATCTCAGAAATGCATTTTTATTACTTCTGACTAAATTTTGTACATAGTTCTTAGCTTGAAAAATGTTGRTGTCTAATTCTAGTTTACATTAATTTATCAATCTCACCTCTTGTGACTGTTAAGATTCTTTCAATATCCWAACACATTTTAATCTTGACCTACTGTGAGTAACAATTTCCGAAGTTAGCTGCATTTRTGTTACAATTGTAAATGTTATTGTCTTGGAGTCAGGCACATGAGTACCATCAAGTAACAAAAGAATTTCTGAAGCAGCATATTAAGTGCTGTGGTCATAGGAAGTAATTATATAATCATAGTCATAATTTCTTTGTGACAAAAAAAAAAAAAAAAAAAACAAAGAAAAAAATAGTATTGGAACCAATAATGTCCCTTTCTTTTCCACGATGTTACTTAAAATCCCTACCATTTGCTTATTTAGCTTTTGCTCTTACAACTTAGACTGTTTCATGGGAGGTTATCACTCAACATCTGCAACTGTAGGTGCAAATGCAAACACAACCCCTCTTGACTCTTCACACCTTGCTTCCYACTTTTCCAATCTGTCTAAGCTTCATAGCCAAATTTCCTCCTCCTCTCCCTCCCTTTTATCTCAATCAACTGCTTTCTACCCCTAATTCTTCTCCCTTTTTGGCAGCAAATGCAGTTTTCCTTTTCCCACATGCCAACATCTCCATCATTTGAGATCTCCTACACTTCACTTTTGACCCTTAACATATTTTCAAGTCTGATATAAGCAGCCACAGTTCTTTTAAATAGCCCTATTCTAATTCTAATTTTCCCACCATTTTAACAGCTTTTCATATTTTTTTTTATGAAAAAGTCCCTACACAGTTTTAAACAGCTGCCTTTGCAAAGTGACCTTTTCTCTTTYTGTTTTTGACTCTCAAGTTTAGGTTTCTATATTCTTGATGTGTTTTTGTAGAAATAGAATAATATAAATTAAGTCACAATTGATAATGGGTGAAACTTCATAGTCTCCAATGTACCTATGTGTCATGTAAATACATAGTCTCTCCATAGTGCTGCTCTAAACCTTTTTATCTCATTACACACTGYTTGTAGAACTCAGGTTGCTGATTTTCTCACTGAGTTTCCTCTTTTATMTACCTCCTTTATTTCTATTGGCCACGTTGGAACATCTAGAGTACGTCCTACACAATTAGCACCCAAGGCAGATAAYTTGATTGCTAGTGATTTAAAAGAGCTATGGGGAAGCTGGCTAGCATACTCAGAAGTGCTTACTGGGAGAGGTTTTCCTGGTCCTCATTTTCACTGGAAGTAAAAAGTTAATGTAGCATCARCCAGTTATGATGCTAACAGCTGTACACTTGACAGCATGCAGGCTGGCATACTGGGAAGGGAAGAAAATGTACACAGCACTTGGAACATCTCTTATTCTTTAGTAAGCTCTCTCAATTATCCCCCTAACTCCCCTTGTCCTCCACTACCTAGGTGTCTTCAAGGGTTATATTTTAGCACTGCTCACAGAACTGGATCTTTTCATTAGTCTGGTCTGTGTGAAGTTTATTTTTAAAGGTTTTTAATTGRTAGCTTGAATTATGTGAGAAAGAACAACATTTTATAATGCTCAGCATTATGCTCAGTTGAAATATCTGTAAGAATAGTGACAGATACTTGTAATAATGTATCTTGTTAAATAATTTCAGCAGAAAAGATAAAATCTTATGTAACTCGTGAAATTTGTATGGTTTCTACTTTCTTACTATTTGGCAATCAAACTTTGAAGTGCAGAAGGAATATTTACCTATTTTTTCTTTATTCCTTCCTTTATACCTGACAAAGCCATGTAACACAAAGGTTTTTACAACTAATATTATGAGAAGTATGTGCAAAATATACTGAGAATGGCAAACTTGGTTTATAAGACAGGGTGGCATTTTTATGTTCACTAAGTCTTGGTTTTACTAGACATGCAGTCTTTCCAACATATAAAAGTCTGCAGGGATATCTGAGAATATATATCAACACTAAGTAGCGCTTACACTTTATGGTACCATAAATGTGAAAGCAGTGCTATTACACTTGAGAGTTACTTTTTTTTGTACAGCAATGACTATACAAGAATTAAATAACATTGAGCAAATAAAGTGATTGTATGACAAAATACAGAAAAAAACTTGATTTATTCTGTGAAAGTGAAAAATTAATGCTTAAGGGCTTTTTTTTTCCTTTTTCACTTTGCTTGCATTAGGTAGGTCCACATTACGGAGCTTCAATAGTGTGTTGGCTTCATCTCATGTTACATGGACCACATCAGGTCGTCTGTGAGAGAATCCAAAATAACGGTGATAAAAAGATCTTAACATAAGTTTTTTGAGGGTATTTGACACTACTGAGAAGATCTCGGGTATATGTGCAGTACTTGTGAGTCCAAGCATAGTGTGCWACCCTTCCACCACCAACCTTTCTGTGATTCTGTGGATGGGCAGAAGAAGGAGATGATACATAGGCATGTGAAAAAGAATCAGGTATAGGCATAAGTGGCACAGCCTTTTGGCACAATCAAATATATTTTGAATTCCTTTGTTTTTAGTTTCTGAAGACATTTGGAGGACCCTCTGACACATGTGAGATAAATGTGCCTTGATCATCGACTGATGGCCCATCTCCTTTTACTAACTACAAGAGAAAAAAAGTAGATAAAATACCTGAAGTTTAGATAGCTGAATTAAAAGCAGAAAAATCAGACTCAATGTGTTTAAATTAGCTGYTCTTCTTCACTTTGCCATGTCGGAAGCCATGCCATTCTGGACCAGAGGAAAGTACAAAGCCCAGTTGCCCTCCTGTAGCTTTGATAAATACAAGAACTGTTCTWCTTCCAGTGACATGGAGGGAGTGTTTGTAGGATAATATCAGCATTACCTGCCCATGTAAAACAGTCAACAATTATGTCCTTGTCTTGTTGATTCATGGGGAATTCAGAGGCTTACAACACTTACTTCTCTTGAGAAAAAAATTTGCATGATATGACAGTAATTAATAGGTTTAATTGAAGGTTCCTCCTTAAAGAAGGAAGAGGTAAAATGACAATATTATTATTTGAATAGGTAASGCATAAAATAATCTAGATAAGATGATCAATTGGTTTAAAAGTAAAGAGAATGCAAAATGCTCAAGTTTATTTTTTTTTTTTATTTTCACTCCTTTAACCTGAATGTCATCCAATTCAAATTAATAAAGTATTTGAGGCATTAGAATGTTTGTACAAGTGTGGTTTTTTTCATTAGGCCACTAATATCAGATGAAATCTAAAGGAAATGTAGTTGTTTTAATGTAATCCAGTGTGATTTCAACTGGGCAACTGTTTAATAATCAGTAATTTATACCATAAAAATTGTACACTAATGTACAATAAAAAATGTCACTGTAATAGCAGGCCAAATTTAATTTACCTTTCCTGCATGACCTCTATTATGGATGCCATTGAGGTTACCTTTAGTTATTTGGCAGTCAAGGTTATTTACATTTTCCATTTTTTATCCTGCCCTTTTTCCATAAAGCAAATTTTCTTGTCTTAAAACATCTTTTATTGCCTAATTAATTAATCAGGTTCATAGTTGCATTAAAACCCTATGAAAAGGAAACCTAGTTGAAACACTAAGCAAGTTTTTCAAATAAGATGRAATACATTACCTGATTTAGACATAGTCAGACCTGGGTACAGACAGCTCCATAATTTTGTAATTAGACAGGTGTTATCACCAGAATTTATAAAAATAAGAAACTTGACAAAAGAGGCATCTTCASTACTAAGTAAATTTAAAATCTGATRGCTGTCTAATCAGAGAAGTAAGGTATGAGGAATGGCTCTAGWTTTGAACCAGAGGCATGATCTACTTTATCCCATGATCCTGTTTAAGGAAGAGACTACTTGCAATTTTCTGAAATTTAATTTTTTTGGTCAGAAAGTCAAACAAATGAAACCATAGAATCATGGAATCACGGAAAGTGCAAGGGACATCCCGAGGTCACGGTGTCCAATTTCCTGCTCAGCAGGGCCAACTCAATTTGGATGATCAGGTCTATGTGCAGTCAGRTTAAAATATCTCTAAGGATGCCAAGTCCAAACTCTCTGTGGRAAATTCTGTTTGAGTTTGAGTGTGAGTGTGACCATTGGAAGATAAATATCTATCTCATAGGTTGTCCTTTTATTTTGATAAATCACAAAGTCCTTGCTTAGACAGAAAAGAAAGGTTGTTAGCATATCCCAACCAATAGGTTTTTTTTTTAATATATTATGAATGCTAGTATTTGCAATATTGGTCAAACAGAAGCCAAGGTTTAATAGGGAAAATTTATTTTAAAGAAAGACACTACTTGAAATAATGGCTTAAATGGCTATCTTAGTTTCCAACAGGGAAATAACTCACGTTCTGAGGTAACTGTGAAATATCCCCAGACCATCACAATAGAGAGAAAGGTGATTCTGAATATCCACTGCTCACCCTAATTGCATAATGCACTTTTAATTTCTCTGTCCTCTTTCTGCCTCCCTGYACCACACACAGTTSAAATGCAAGAGTGGAGAATGGTGTTWTACACAGGTTAATGCACAACTTAAGTTAAGGATTCTGCTACCTGTGTCATTTGTTCCACAGGGAAATGTTGTAATTGCTAAATTCCTATGCAATTTATTGTGCATGGACACCTCAAATTATTTCACTCTTCATTAATGCTGGGAATGCCATTGGTATCTCAGAATCTTTTAGGGCAACCTAAATTCATCTTAATGCTTATCACAATGAAGYTACAGGCAGCAGGTGGATGATAATCTCAGAACAAGGGTTTCTGAACATTTGTGAGCTTCAGTTTGTATGTCCACAGAATCTGAGAGTTGGAAGTTATGGTTTCAATAGATTAAAGMATCTGTAATGGCTATTCGGCATTAGAGACAGAAAAGAGTTTTGCAGTCAAGCTGACGGTGGAGTTTTCTTTTTTAGTCCTCAGTTTTGGTAGGATCTAGATAGACTGAATCTATTTTAATGAACTTTATATTTAATAATACTTAAAAGTTCTGCTTTGTTAAGATTTAAATTGTTCAATCCCATTGAACTCAGTTTTGGTTAAGACCCTGAATCTATTCTTATTTCTAACTTAAATTCTACTCTAAACTGTATATTTCCTGTTAGTCTCTGTTAACTCTRGAGCCTTATTGTTCTGTTGTGATGTGCAATAACTCAAACTTTCACGTACTTTCACCACAGTAACTTCTTTCACAGTCACTCAAATCTCCTTGTTGTTATGAAGAGAACAAAGGAGGAAACAGAAACAAAAATTATTTTAATGGAAAATTAGAGTATTATTATTTTAATCTTTGATATCACTCCATACCCTGAAAAATGGTGATTTTTTTTTTTTTTTTAAGTTATAAAGAAAATCCACTCTAGCTATTTTTTAACTGAGAAGAGACCAAACACTTCCATCCTCACTTTTCATACAAACATTGCAAGTGCTTATGGCTGTGCTAATGTGTGGGAGTATGTGTGCTTATATACACATATGTATCTATCTATGTACATGCATACATGAGAAATGCCAAGCCGAATTTCCTTGATGAACAAAATCTGGTTCTGCTAATGAGTAGAGGAACAGGAGGAATTTATTCAGAAGGTGGAGAACATGGAAATATTGCTATTGAGGTTTGAAAATCATAACATAAAGGAGTTAGTTTCTTACTAGAAGAGCAGATGGGAACATATCAGTAACCTTTGAGAGCATCTTAACTTCTAAAGGGAATTTTTCAGAAAATATAGGAGGCACTGTGCAGAAGCACCTCAGTATTTTCTTTGTACAGTGCAGTAAAAAATATGTMATTAAAAGCTTGACTTTCTCAGTGCATCAAGTTTTAAATCTCACAAGGGCAGAGATACCAAAGTGTCAGTGTAAGTGGGGAAAAAAGAGAAATTTAAAAAGAGAAGTTCACTAAATGTGTTATATATCTGAGAGAGGAAAAATACACATCTGATTTCATAATGCTTTTGCAGAGATTTCCATCTTAGAATTTATTCTCTCCTTCAGTGTTGTCTTAGAATGGTATTTTATTTATAAATCACTCATCTGCATATGTATTATTTTTGTTGGTAAGTCTGCTTCTATCAGGCCTACTTTGTTGCTGTATGTGATTTCACACATAGAAGTAACACAGCATCTGGGACATTGGGAGAGAAACTCTGAGCATCTTGGACAAGGGGATACCTATCTTTAAGAAATGTGACATTTACTATGTGCCTGTGTGACTGATATAGTAATGTGTAACTCAGTGAATACTTGACACATAAAGAATTGCTATTCTGTGACACAGATTTGTATGTTTTATTCTGATAAGATATTTCACAGTAAAGGCAACAATTTTTAATCAAACAATTCACAGTCTTCCAAAGATGCATAATAGTTTTCAGATGAAGGCATCTATTTGTGATTTGGCTCTACTAGGCTTTTTATATAGCTCACATTTACACCCAGCTCTCAGACTTCATTTCTTTTTTAAAGTACTGGCGTGAAGTTTTAAAGAAATACCTCAATTTCAACAGAAAATTTGAAAGATCACTGAAAGTGTTTTTGCTTATCTTAGGTTCACATTTCTGAGGATGAGGTCAGAATTTTGCCACACATGCTTGTCAGTGTCAATATCATCGTACTTTTCACTAAGTCAAAAGACAGTGTAAACCCAAGCAATCCGTCTACTGGCTTTACRTTAGCTGAAACACACAACATCTCCTAGAAATAGCAATTTGTTTAWGAAACTTTATGCTGCCAGGCTCTAATCATAATATTAACAATTTTTATTCAAGAAAAATATCAGGAAATAAATCAGCTTATTTTCAGCTTTAAACACATGCTTATATTTTAACACATCTGAGGCACATTTCTGCACATTTTTTCCCTGTTGATGTATTTATGTTTAGCAATAGAACCAATATTTAGCAGATTTTCAAATAGCTTTTCATGTTTCATATGTTGTTTTGTGTTAAAAATGCAAAAGTGTTCTGGTGCTAAAGCCAATCTTCACAAAATTATGAAGGTGCTGCCTAGTAGAACATTAATGGAGCTGCAAGGTTGGTTGRTTTTATCTGCTATTTAGTTTCCCCACCATGTGATCTTTCCATTACAAAAGTAGATAACATTGTAAGCACCATTTTGAATTACATTTCAGCTCTTATGTTTTTAGGTTTTTCATTTCATCAATAAATCTAAGTACTTACAAAATGAAACATGGAAGGTTCTGAATACCAGGGAGCAACAGACCATGTATTCCAGTTTCATTTTATTACTAATCATCCATAAAGATGAAAAGAGCTCATGTCAATGTCACTCAATCAATTCAGAAGAAAATTGATTAATAAATAAATACCTCTGTTGATCCTTCATTCTTTAGAACTATTTCCTTGCTACCATCCTATATTCAGATTTAGAGAAATAATTTCAGAATGCTTGCTTTAGGATTGATGAAAAAGGTAAGATAATTGGGGTGTTGACATCCAGGGCTATAAGCATGTCATGCCTCAAGAATCTTGACTAGAAGTACACTCCTTTTCATTTTTTCAGGTTCTCTGGCACTACATTCTATAAATTTATACTAAGCTAGGGTTGAAAAAAGCAGTTTCAATTGATGTTTGTAAGCCTATTTAAKTACTCTTAAAATAATGTCACTGTTTGCCAAGAGGTACTTAAAATATTTAAAATACTTGAAAGCTCATTTTTGTCTCCTAGAAGATTATTTATTCACTCATATGCCATCCATTACTGTTTAAGGTTGTCTTCAAGGTAAAAATACAACAGGCTTATGTTAATAGTTTGAAAATATGTCAGTGAAATGATGCAATATTTAATTGTGTGACTGCATTATTATTATTTTTTTAAGTTAACAGATCCTTGCATCACACATAGAACTTAAATATTTAAACATAATTTGAAAAAAAACCCTACACAAAGAAACTTTCCCAAAGGTACAAAGATGTTTTATTTAGACATAGATAAAGTTACATCAAAAGTACATGAACCACTTTGTGACTATTTTGAATAGTTCTATAAATTATAAACAGGATAAAATGGAATCTGTATACTTTTAGAAAGGCAGTAAAATTCTCTTTATTGAAGAGAGAACTCTGCTATCTTATTAAAAGTTTTGCTTTCCTTCTCTTTATGTTTTCTCTGGCATAATTCTAATACATTAGGTGGAATTTTGTCACTCAAATACAGAATTATGTTCCAGAAAATCTTCTGTGAAAATAAACAGCACTTGTTTGACTTTGAAGTCCTCTGGGATCAAGACTTATGCTTCTGTGCCTGTGCAAAATTTCTGTGCTTTGAATATTTCAAATCCTTTTCCCCTCTTAAGTTATACAGAGCTCTAGTGATCCAACATTGAGTTGATCTCCCATTATAAACACCCACCAAGAAGAATTATGACTAATCATAATTACAGAATCTTGCTTTTTAAAAAAATCTGCTGGTGACTCCTGCTCTTTTTACAGAATATCTTCATGGTCCAAATATCCACTTAGAGAATGAGAGACATGTAAGAGTCCAAATTTGCATGACATTATTCTGCAATCATCAGCCTGTGAATTTCTCTGGCAGTATGTCACTCTACATTTCTGTTGCAGCCACGAAACATTGAAGAAGAAGTTCAAAATACCTCATGGCAAAAGACAGTGCAGAGAGAAATACATGTCTATGTAATTCAGGAGGGAAGCTTAGGAGCAGCAAAGAGCGGGTCCTGACTTTCTGTCCCGGTTTCCTGGACACTTCACAGATACTGATTTATTTTTTATGCCTATAATTACTATAGTAATTAGGCAGATATAATTTATKTATTTAAATATTTCTACAGATTCCAATGTGCCAAGTTCTCCAGCTCCACAGCTACTAGTTATCTTCAGCATATTGCTCAGTGCATTTTTTGTGTCTATCAAAGAGACTGATAGCGTTCTCCAGCAGAAATATGTTTCTTGACTTTACCAGATACATTGGAACATATCCAGAATAGGCCATTGGATGCAATCGATGACTCAGTTCATGTGGMAAAGGAGTAGCTCACACTCGGAGGAATAATGTTAGCACAGATAYGCAGCTGATACTTTGGGACTGTCCAGAAATAGTTACTTACCATCAACAATGCATAGTTTCTTAACCTTAAAGAGGGCTGGTTATGAGATAATATCTACCTGTCCAGCTCTGTCAAAATCATTACCTTTCTGGCTTTCTGTATAACTACATTTTCATACTCCTTGGTCTTGGATTCATCTTGACAATTTAAAATTGATTTGTTACCCTGACAAGTTAAAAAAGTCACACAGTTTCCTTCCTGTAGTTAATGGGAAAAGAAAAACATTTCAGAGAGTATTTGAAACCATAATAGATTATCCTAGGTGAAGAACAATAAAATTAAATTGAGGTGCTTAGTGGCTATTTTGAAGGAATATTCAGGTTCAGAATTTTAAATAAACAAAACAATTTTCACGGATAATTACCAATTTCCCCTGTTGATAATGCTTTAAACTAAATTTTTGAGTCATGTTCTCTGTGTTTTAAATAGTTCCACCTGGTAGATCAGATAGCAAAATTTTAGTTTAGTTGAGTTTATTTTAGTTTCGTTTTGTTTTTAGGTGCCTGACTTSCACACTTAGATTTTGCTTTTCAGAAATGAATCGCTTGCATAACCTGTATTGAAACTCTGCCTTTAGGACCAGATTGTGGGATGGTTCCTATTACTATCTTTRATCAATAATCATTAAGATATTACATCTGTAATTACAGATTGGTTGTTTACATATCAGCATAGCTGTTCTCCCTAATTGTGGTACCTAAAGTCCAGGCTAAATGCTCCAGACTGGATAATTGTGGCTAAAAGCTGCATTATTTGGAGGTTCAGAGTGCTGATAGCACCTTTCATAACTAGGATAATTTTATTAAGGCAAGTAAATACAGGATTAAATACAAGATTTTCAAAGTTTTTGGCTAATCATGCAGTTGCCTATGCTGTGACACTTCAACTATTTGGAGGGAGTTGTGTCCTTTTATTGAAGCAACAAACATTGTAAAGCTGTAAATACCACTAATGTGATAAAAATCCTGATCCTACAAATTCAATTATTCTAGTAATATTGGTTATTTTAAGGGCACTGAGATCTAAAGTCCATGGAATCCTTATGCTGGACTCTATTCAAACCCAAGACATTTTTCTGATCCAAGATACACAAAGATCTTGTGTACGCCTACAATGTTAAATCTGTTAGATCAACAGAGAGCCTGAAAGCAWTTATGTACCTGTTAACACAAAGATTATGCCCAAATTTTGAGTTGATTGCAAGTGAGCTGATTGCAAATTGACTCTAAACTTTAGAACCCAATTTACTACTTTTATTCMGTCCTCAGAGTTCTAGACTTTCACAAAGTGTTTCTAACAAGAGTTACTGAAAAAATATTAAATTAATTGTAATACATTCTTCCCCCCCCAAAAAAAAACACAAAAAACCCTAAAAAATCCCTGTATTTCTGCATTTTAATAAATAGTATCTGAAGAGAAAAACCCAACCCATGAAAAAAACCTAACTCTAACCTKAAAGCCGAATTTTAGAGATGCTAATAGAAAGTTTCATGTTAATTCCAAAGAGATTGGAATTTTTTCATAATACAATACTGACTTTTCATTTAATTAAAATCTAATGTTAAGTTGCTGCATTTTTCACAGAATCTGGCATGCTGACATAGACCTCCTGACTGCATAAGCAATGAATGTGCTTTATATAGGAAAACTGAAACCTCCATAGTGGGTGCTTTTGTATGATGAAATGGGATTGTTTCAAGCAATCAGACTGTGGGGAAGCTGAACCATTTGGCTCATTTCATATCTGCTTCAGCATTATTCTGYGCTTTCTGCTCAAATTCTTACTGTGAGCCAAATGGTTGCTGTGTCAGGTCCAAGCACAAACATTTTCTCTTCAGGACACTTCAGCTGCTGATCCAGCACAGAGGAGCTGTTCCATTCTCTTCCCTTGTGGGCACACTGATGCCAGARGAGAGCTGAGAGAGGAGCTGGTCCATGTTAATGGTCCATTGATCACGTGTACCCAGCACAAATGAAAACAGCAACCTGCTCGTGGTCCCTCCWCAGTACAGCCCTTCCTATAGCAGCCTCATGTGGTGGACACTTCTGGTAGTGGTGGGCAGTGACGAACCCAAAGGAGAGGCCTGMAACACTTAACCAATACTAAATTTATAAATGAAGAATAAAGAGACAAGGAAGGAAAAAAATAGATAGAACTGAAGGAGAAAACATATGTTATTTTAAGGATTTCTTGATACTTCCTCTAATTATTTTATCATAGACTCATAKAATGGTTTGGGTCAAAAGGGACCTTTAAAGGCCAAACTAGTCCTATTCACCTGCTGTGATCATGGATACTGTCAACTACAGCAGATTGTTCAGAGCCCATTCCCATCTAACCCTGAATTTTTCTTGGGATGGGACATTCTTCCTTTGGACTATCTCAACTCTTGATTGAAACCGAAGCTGTTTTATTAAAAACTGCTATAATAAAAATGGCTTCATTTAAARCTGCTGTTTTTAAGCTTCTCATATTTTATACACCTGAAAGTCCTTACTATTTACATTTYACTGACACTAAAAAGGCAAACTATTCTTTAACTCTGCTGACAGATATCAGGAAATAGAACTGTTTGTGGATGAAACATCTGCAGACAAACACTCAGAGCTGCAACCAATTAATTTGAATGGTATTTCCTTTGCATCCTTTGGTTTCTGGRTAGTCAAAAGTTTTCTGTTCTATCTCCCAAGATTTATTAATTTTCTTGTCAGATATTTGTGCTGCAGCAACTCTGATTAATGCAGTCTCCAAAAAGAAAGTTTGTAAGTAATTATCCTTATGGCATAAAGGATTCATATTCTTTTAAGAATTYATACTGATTTTCAAAATTTTCAAAGAAGTCCAGTAATAGTCACTATTCAGGAAAAAAACAAAATTAAAGGTGCTACAAAGATGCCTTGGCTCCAAGAAAAGGTGGGAATATTTGTGCTTATGTTGGCATTTTGCCTGAAAAGTGAAAGAGTGAATTTATCAAAAGCTATGTCCTGACCAAGCACAGAGATGTAATTGAGAAGGAGTGTTTAGTGAATATAATCTGCCACTTTCCTTCTGGTGGCTGCAAAGGCAGAGCAAGGTGCTAACCATAAATAGCCTGTTAACATCTAAAAACCTTTTTCCAGAATCCCATGTGAGTTTGTGAAGGATCTGCCCTGCAGTTTTCCCTGACAATTACCATTCAGCTATAAAAATAATTTTAGGTGGCAGCCTTCCGACTGCCAAAGGCTCTCAGAGGAGCATGAGCTGGATCCAGATTTCCATGCCAGTTCAGAATTATCTCACCACTAGTGCTTCGCTGTAAACCTCTAGAACTGGCTGCTTGCCTGCTAGCAGTCCCAGTGAGGAGTTTGTGTTCATAAATTCAAAATGCTAGATCTCACAGCTTGCTGGAATTACCACTGTCACCCTGCTTTCAGGCAGAAATTTCATACTCATGCTGAGTCCTTCTGAAAGTAAAATTCAGTATTTCTGAATTTTTACATACTTACTTGGACAGTCCACACTCCAGATGATGTGCCCAGTTTTGAAGATCTGGAATTTTATTATATAAAATAATTTTTTTTAGATGCTACCTCCAAATGGTAAAGATTACCAGAAAAGGCATGGCTGAGGAATGACTGGATTTTAAAATGAGTAGGTATGGAATTTGTGAAAATGCTGTTTCATAGACTTGAAATGAAAGGACTATGGAACAAGAGGTCTATGAAACCAGACCTTTAAGAYATCTATGCTAACCTTCTTTCCTTTCTGCTTAAAAGGAATAGGGAGAGGTCATGAAATCACCTAATTCTAAGGCTRATGTCTAAAATAACTCTGATGATTTACATCTTTATATTTCTTATTTATTTTGACTGACTTTAAACAGATGTGGATACAGTCTTCTACACTGCATGTGCAAAGACTCCCACCTATGCAGCTGCAAGTCTAAGTCTAATCCTAAGATTCTGCTGAGTGGCCAACTGATTTTTCCAACAAGAGATTTTAGCCAGATTATGAAAACTGAATACTGGACAYTGCTACAAGGACATCATAATCCCAGTCCATTTATGAAAAGTAGCCAAGGGGAATTTTAGAGTTTGAGGTACTCCAGTCTAATTGATATACATTTACTCATATCTTCATTTGTAGGTCTTTGTTTTTTGGTTTTTTTTTTTTTTTTTTTTTTTTTTTTTTTTTTTTTTTTTTTTTTTTTTTTTTTTTTTTTTTTTTTTTTTTTTTTTTTTGTTTTTTTTTTTTTTTTTTTTTTTTTTTTTTTTTTTTTTTTTTTTTTTTTTTGTTTTTTTTTTTAATTAGAGTTACAGTGAAAATAATACAAACTGATGCCTATTAAATATTATCTTATTGGAGCATCTCTTTACACTTTATTGAGTGCTATCAGAAACCATTCTGCCWATAAATGTCTTGTATGACTCGGTATCTGAAAATATTCAAGTACCTGAATATAAATAGTCCTGTACCTTCAGTTTATTTAATTTTCTGTTCTGACAGTTTCTTTCAAATATTGCMTTTTAAGTATTTTCTGGATAATTGTCCATACTTAAGACAGGGACACCAAAATTTTCTTTTTTGTTAATAGGTGTGTTTACCTGCAAAGAGACAAACTTGGCTAGGTATTTCATACACTCAGTCAGTCCTTAAAACAAAAGAATGGTWGAAAACTTCACAAATATCTTTTAAATGCAAAATAAATGGCATYCCACAATACTTATTACCCGAGGAAAATACATGCAAGGGTATACTATTATTCTTTCTCCCCTTAAATCTTTAAAACAGCTACAAAAGAATCTTATTTTGAACAGTTAAATGGATGCAAATTGAATTTTGATTCACTGACATACTGTATACCTGCAGGGCTCAAAATTATTTTTTTAATCCAAAGAGGTAGTTCTGAACAGCAATTTATTTTAATATATTGAGTACTTTAACAGATAACAGGTTACTTTATCCATCTGACACTGCAATAACTATTTACACAGAAAACATAATAGAAGTAGAAAAGACAATGGTAATTTTTAGAGTATTAACATGAAGGGGGAAAAGGTAAAAAGTAATAATTTAAATAAAATACCAGCAACRTCTGACATAGTATTACTTATGAGAGTAGTCACCTCTGTCTCACTTTTATCCTTTGGGTTCCAATCGCCTTCCTGCAACAACTAACATTATCCTGTGAGTGATAATTGTACTGAAACTAACTCTTTTTTTCTGTTTCTTGTTATGCAATCTGTAGGGATCTATTGATATGTGGATGGGTGTCAGATCACCTCACAGGGAGAATATAAAAATGCAGATGGACTTAAACAAGTGKTGTGCATAATACTGCATGCATGCTGTGAAGTTCTTTGTGCATCCCTTAGACTGAGGTCTCAAAAATCCCCATTTTCTGCTCAGCAGCCTAAGGAATCAAGACTGTAAAAGAGCTTTCCTTCTATTTCTCTCAGGYTTTTTTTCTTTTCTTCTCACATTTGTTCTTATCCCTTTTTTGGCTTGCTGAAGTCCCAAGCTATCCAAGRAATGTCCACTTCTCCTTAACCCTGTCTGTAAAGTTAGTAAGCTTTGCTAAATCTGTCAGAAAAGCACAGCCTCATCCTGACAGAGAACTTTTCTCTCAAGGGAATGTTCTTCAAYATTAGTCTGTGGTGCACCTGTAGAAAAAGGTATATAAAAATGCCTGTAAAGATAAGTCAACAGTGCAAAATTTATTCTTTTGACAAAAAAAAATCAGACTTGAAATATAATTATACAATTATTCTCTTCTGAACATAATGTTTTTATATGCATTCCCATGTCTGTAAATTCAGTTTTTAAGTGCTGCATTTTTCAGGTTTCTCTCACTACTCTCTGACACATTGTTTGAATTACTGTCTCTGCAGTAAGAAAGAATATTTCCTTATGAGTTTGATAGAGAAAGGCAGAATAGAAAAGGAGGACACCAAAGTCTCAGAGGCAATATTATTGGGATTTAATCATTAATATCAGGRGTGAAGTGCTACACCTTATCTCATTCTCTAATAAAAATTTCCTGAACTAAAACAAGTTCCATGCTTATTTTCCTTCTGACCTCCAAATATTTGTCAATTCATATCTTCTAATTTCCTCCCATCATCCCACTTTGAATGTCATCACTGAATGCTCTCTGCTATCTTTTTACTCTTCCAGAAAGGAAAAAGTAGTCATCTTAAGTATTCTGATATATATACTTAAGTAGTCTATATATACATATTATAAAAGCCATATTGAAATTTATGAACCTCTCAAAGGAGCTCAATTACCATCTACTTTTATGAGGTTGTTTTTCTTTTTTTTACCTATGACATCCTTAACTAAAAGGATGTTGATTGTAGACACTAAAGACATCTTAGCAAAGACAGCCACACACTTTCATATGTTCTCTTTCTCTAATATTATCAACTTTATGCCTCCACATTGCTTGTATCTAGTACCCTTCAATATTAATAATAACAACACTCTTAGGATTATTTCTATGTTTAATTACATATAAAATCAATTAGCTCAGACATTTTGATTAAATGTTTGCAATGTGCTACAAGCCATTTCTAACTAGGATCTTTTGTGATCACATCGTGGCCACGAGAATAAAACATTAGAAATTGAAATATTTCTTTATATTTATATTCAGTTTCATCCTAAACCAGGAAAAAATAATCAGTAATAGTGGTTGGTGCTACAGCTGTCATATAATTCAACTAATTCTACAATGTACTCACAAAATACATCAGATCTGTGTTTTCTCTGCTTCTTTTCTCAGAAGTTAAAAAAAGATAAAACAAACAAAAACCTTCCTTACTCTGTTCAATACCTTCCAGTTTCCA
>NW_026623356.1:997877-999925 GCF_030028575.1 Malurus melanocephalus
AAAAAAAAAAAAAAAAAAAAAAAAAAAAAAAAAAAAAAAAAAAAGCAGGACAAGATGCAAGGCTACTAACCTCAATGAATAAACTTATCCAGTTTCTCTAACATTCTAGTAATAACACCGAGGAAACTAGAAGCCTTTTAAATGTTATGTACTTTGTCTTTCTTGAACTGAGTCCTCTGAAGTGTCCTGGTTTTGGCTGGYGTAAAGTTAATTTTCTTCATAGAAACCAGTCAGGGGATGTATTTTGGATTTACACTGCAGAGTTGACAATATAATAACATTTCACCTATTGCTGAGCAGGGCTTGCACAGAGCCAAGGCCTTTTGTGCCCCTCACACAAGTGAGAAGRTGAGGGGGGCACCAGTAGTTGGGAGGGGACACAGCCAGGAYAGTGAATGCCAACTAACCAAAGGGATGTTCCACAACATGGCATCATGCTCAGCACATAACCCTGGGGGAAGAAGGAAAGGAGGACRTTCAGAGTGGTGGTGTTTGTCTTCCCAAGTCACCACTGCATGTGCTGCAGCCCTGCTTTCTGGGGGATGGATGAACACTTGTCTGCCCTCGGGAAGTGGTGAATGAACTCCTTATTTTGCTTTATTTATGCACACAGCTTTTGCTTTACCTATTAAAATGTCTTTATCTCAACCTAGGGTTTTTCTCATTTTTGTTCTTCTTTTTCTTTTCCCAGTCTTGGGAAGAGTAAGTGATCAGCTGGGGCAGAATGAGAAAGCAACTATGTGTGCTTAGCTGGTGGCTGGGGTTAAGCCATGACATGAAGATAACTGTTTACTCCAAACTATGATCTGGAAATTTGGGAAACATGAAGGGAAGGGAATGAACAATCTATGAGTGCTTCCAGCACCCTTTCTAATTTTTGTTTGTTTACTTGTTTTGGGGGTTTTATTGTGGTTTGTTGTGTTTGTTTGTTGCGTTTGTTTGTTTTTGGTTTGGTTTGGTTTGGTTTGGTTTGGTTTGGTTTGGTTTGGTTTGGTTTGGTTTGGTTTGGTTTGGTTTGGTTTGGTTTTTAACATAGGACTAATACATAGTTGTTTTCAGGGCAACATATGGTCATGATCTTGCTCAGGTTATGTTATGTGTGATGGTTACATAAATAAGGATCTGAAATTGCATCACTTTATTTTGTGTATAGACACAGGCATAACTTTAAACAGTGATTGGACAGTGGAAACGTATGAAAATGTCCTTTTAGAATCTTCCTATTCCAATAAGACCATCTGGCTTCCATATTTAAGAACAGCTTTTAAAACAATTATGATTTTTTAAACAGAATGTAATAACAGCAGAAATCTCATGATTTTCAGAGGTGAAGGAGAAAGGAAGAAACAGCTTGCCTGCTTGGAATGTAACCTAAAGGAATTCTGACTTGTGTTCCTGCAGAGCTGCTGAGTTACCAGGAGACAGTTATCGCAGTGCCTTCATACTGTTTGGATAGGAAGGAAGAGAAGGAATCAGAGGGTAATGAGGATGAGAAAGAGAGCCATCTAGCTTCACTGGATTTCTTTTTCAAAAATTATTTTAAATTTAGATAAACAGGTTTAAGTCTTAATGTGAACATGAATTCTATTCCACATTAAAGCCATCCCCATTTTCTGAAATAAAAAAAAAAAAAAAAAAAAAAAAAAAAAAAAAAAAAAAAAAAAAAAAAAAAAGTTGAACAAGTTGTGGAAATGTGTAAAATGTGATCTCCAAAATATTAGGTGGTGAAGAAATAAACAAAATTTTCCAATTTAATAGGTGTGAAAAATATAATATACAAATTTAAAGAAAATTTAAGACAATGTGTTTCTAGATGTAAGTTTATTTATAAAACTGTGATCTTAATATAACACTTTGAGTGTTGTCAACACTTGGACTAAGGCAGTCCTGAGGAAAGATGCATGAGAATGGGGAGCGATYTTTTGTTGAAATTGTGTAAAAAAGAGAGCCAGTAACTGAGGAAAATGAGTTCATTTCAGTCTGGAGTTCGCCCATCTTCTCCTTAAGGAAAGTTGTGTTTTTCAGGGTTTGGTTTGCTGGGGTTTTTG
>NW_026623356.1:1000005-1009761 GCF_030028575.1 Malurus melanocephalus
TTTTTCTTTTTTTTTTCCATCTAAAAATCAAAATTATATTGCTAGTGCACTAATAAATAAAAAATAAAACTAGTTTTCTTCCTACTGCTTTGATATACTGGAAGAAAAAAATCCCCAACACCTGTAACATATCCAAAATGAACATCCTTGATAGAACTAAAGGATGTGTATCTGTTTAACCACTAATGCTGAGAGTCTCAGATATGTGGCCAAGGTATGGGGATGAGAATAGCAATATTCAGGGGTGAATTGATTTTTTAATGGCTGCAGAAGGAATTATATATCAGGTCAGAGTACTGTAAAGGCTCAAACCCCAGAATAAAATATCGCCTTGGATAAAGGCAAATGTGGCAAAATTATATTTACAAACAGATTATACTTCTTCCTTTGCATCCAAAATAGACTCCTTCTAAAGTCAATATGAGAAATAATCCTGGCCAGTGCCCTGCCATGTCTGGAAAATGCTTGAGTGAAGACTGAATGTTCCAATGAAATTCCATGCCAGAAAGAGATAAAACATTCGTGTTCCATAAATAAGCACTATAAACCAGAGTATGCTAGTGCCCAGGAATAACTACATTACTAGTAGTATAGACACAATGAAAGATGGTGAAATTAATGAAAGACATAAAGCTTACATAGGCACTCAGAAAAATATCTGCTTGCTAACCACTGCTATGTTGAAACAGATARTCCTAGTATATCTCAGTGGTAGCTGACGAAAGCCAGCCTGTATTTCCAAAARTTAAAAAATCCAATTTAATCAAAATCATTCCCAAGGCTTAGAACTTATTTCAACATCTATAGAAATTGTTAAGGCTTGGTTGGAGTGAGTACAAACAGTATTTTTTGTTTATTTTTAAGATTTTTTTTTTCACTTTTCCCAGAAAAATTTCCAAGGTAATCAGATATTGTCCTTTATAATTTTTTTTTTGTCTTGCTTCAGTTGCCAGAAATAAAGGGACTTCCTGTATCTTCCTGATAATTTTCTACTTATTTTCTAGAATGTCCTTTATGCTCTCCCTATCCACATATCTGAGAATTACCCTGCTAAAAAAGTGAGCCTGCTAAAAGCACTAATTCAAAGGCAAAGGTTTGATGGTTAAGGTTTTACCATATCATTGGGTAGATATTTAATGAGAACAGCAAATTGTTCATTTGTACCCAGGAAACTAACCCTCAGCTAGATTGTCTTTGACCTCTTATGGCACAGTTCCCATCTGCTGCGGTGTCCTGGCAAAAAAAGCCCTTCCGAAATTTCTTTGTAGATTGTGCGCTGATCATGCAGGAATTGAAATGGTGATGCCAGGCATATACTTTGCATGTTCTAATGAGTTTTGCTCTATTCCTCAGGCCAGCTGGCTRAGCAAGCTTCAGATAATGTACGGAAGCCAAAGCCAAAAAAAGCTCAGATTAATWAAAAAAAAAAAAAAATAGCTGTAACTCAAACCAGACATATCTTAAGGGTTTTTAAGGCTTCAAAAGGCTGTAAAGAGAATTTTCACCTAGTGAATATGAATAGCAAAACCGATTCTAGGGAACTTATATAAATATTGCATAGCTTTCCCTTTTTTTCTTTTTTTTTTTCTTTTGGTAGCATTTCATGCAAATAAAATTAAAAGGCTTTCTCACTTGGCTTAGCAGAGCCCTGGCTAGGTGTGAAGCAGAGCTGCAGTTTACTCTCAGTTCCCTCATCCTGAGGCAAGAGTAGTGGGTTGCAATATGATAATGAGTAGACTGAATGAAAAGACTGGATTTAACTACATTTAGTAGTAACAGGGGTGGGAAGGACGTAAGAAAGAGCTGTACAATTTTTTTCCCAAAGCTTTGGAGACTGAAACAGGCTACATCTTGTACTATAAATGCAATGCCTTGTTTCTGCTATTGAATATAAAGAAATTTCATTAGCTTAACATAGAGAAATTGCTGTCAAAGGTGATGCTAGAAATCCAGCCCATTTTTTGGCAGCTCTCAGGGGCCATATGACCCATCGAAAGGCTAAAACCATGCAACTTTGTGTGCAACATCAGAGTGAGATGTAGTATTGAAGGTTTCATACTGAGATTATTTTCTCATAGCTCTAGCTAGGCACAAGTCTAACAGTATGAGGGCATGTCACTGTTTTTCATTGCGGTAAACACAGACATATTTTGTCTGGTCCTTGAAGGTGTCTAAGAAAGGAGGAATTTTTTTAAGCATTGGTGTTTGTCCGTGGAAACAGAATGAACAATATATTTTAAACGCCTTAAAATTCTCCACTTGAGACTGTGGACTCCATGCTATGCCCATCCATCACTGAAAGTTGACCCTTTTTACAGCAAGTAAAGCATGTAGACATGAAATTTTACTCTACCAATGGAAAAATGTAAAATCATAAAACCTGAGAGCATCTCATACTCAAGCAATCAGTGTGACTGCCTTGTTGGATTTCATACCCTTTTTTGTCCATTCTTAGACTTCATTTGACAGTCATGTGGCTTTCCCAGGAAATCAATGATGAGTCTTAGTCTAAATGGACTTGCCTCAAGGTACATACCAGGAAYACACAAAGGTGGTGGGTAATTCAAGCTGCATGGAATTCTGACTGCTCTGAAAATTTCTGGGGAAATGCAGATGTTCTGGAACAGCTACCTCCAAAAACTACACATATTTAACTTGTCTCTTAGGGTGTCTGTTTCATCAGTTTCTTTGTCAGAATASAAAACTCACTGTGCAGGTTAAATGCATTTTTTTACAAGTACACAATGACATGMAAACGTACAATTCTGTGCAGTGCAGGCTGGCTGCTCCCTGGGGGTCAGGTACTGGATTCTTGGTTCAGCAGGGAAAGRGCTCCTGCCAAAGGAGCAGGGCAGGCACGGGGAAGCAGCTGGGAGGAACTCCAAGTCCAGAGCATGGGGAGCATTTGTAGTGAGAAGCCAATCACACCTGCCAGGGTGCAGATTAATGAGGGGCATGGATAGATACAGGCATGATTACAACACAGCTGAACTGGAGCTCAGGCATGGGCTGGGGAGATAGGTTTGGCTTACAAGTAGCTCCTAAAGAAAATAAAGATAAGGCCCTTCTGAGGCTCCTAATTCTCATCACAACGACCCTGATGAAGCACCTCCTCTGCCCCTTGAAATGCCCCTTGAAGCTCTGCACTGAGAGAAACAATCCTGGAGATATCAGTGGCAGGGAGGCAGGAAGGCAGGCAGGCAGGAAGGCAGGCAGGCAAGCAGGAAGGAAGAAAGGAAAGGGAGGTTTCAGTCACTGGAGCAGGCATTTCCCTGCAGCTTGTGGAGAGACTACAGTGGTGCAGATGGCTACTTTCTCAGGGAACTGTGACCCAGGGAAAGACTATGCTGAATCAAATTGTCTTGACAGGAGCTGTGGCCCACGGTGGATCCAGGTTTGAGCAGGGTTTTTCCCCAAGGGTTTCAACCGGTGGTGAGAACCTACACTGGAGCAGATGAARAATGTGAGGAGTAAGGAACAGCAGTGAGGAACTATTATGGACTAACCATAACCCCATTGCCCCTTTATCCTGGGCCTTTAAGGACAAGGTAAKTAAAAGAGTTTAAAATGAAAGAGTGAAGGTGAGCATGGGAGGAATGGGGAAGTTAGAGATATTCTCTTGCTTAAGTCTTCACTATCCAATTTTATTTCCATGAAAAAATTAACTTCCCCGTGTTCAGTGTCTTTTGCCTATGACACTAATTAGTAAATTATCTCCCATTCTATATCTTGATCTAAAAATTTTCTCCCTCAGTCGTTCTTGAGGGTGTTGTCATTCTCAGTCATTCTGAGTCATGTTGAGGGAGGGGAGTGAGAAAGTGACTTGGACCCTTGAGAGACACCACTCACTACTAGTTTCAATCTGGACATTCAGCCATGAACTGTAACTCTTCTTAAATGGACATCCAGGAAATTTTTCAYTGATCTGGAATCAGGTTGAGACAGAGAGAATGCCAGGATAATTTTGAAATTCATGTTTCTTGACATTTGTTTTATGCATAAAATGTTCTTGACTTTTCATCTATGTTTGAAAGTCTAGGCCTAGAGAATTTATACAGCTTTCTGTGCACAGCTGGAGTCACTGCTGAGATTGAAACACCCATGATTTGAAGCAAAACAAAATGAAATTACAGTTCTATGTTTCTTGTTTCTTCAARTATAGAAATGTGGCACATTGTGTCATTACTGCAATACTAACTAGAGATTTGTGATGGGTTGACCCTGTCTGCTCTATCACTGCCCTTCTCAGCAGGATGCAGGGAACAAAATAAGGTGGAAAAAAAATATGGGTTAAGATAAAGGCACTTTAATAAAACAAAAGCAAAGACCAAAAGTAGAAGCAAAGGAAAGCAAAACATTTATTCTCTAGATTTATTCCCCACTTCTCCGAAGCAGGTGATGTCCATCTGCTTCCCAGGAAATTGCACTTCAGTGCACATTGAAGTTGTTCTGGAATATAAACCACACAAAAACTAATGCTGCCCACCCCACGCAGCAGCACCCAACCCACTTACCCTTTTTTGCTCAGAAGACACCATATGATAGGGAATATCTCTTTGGTCATTTTGGGTCAGCTGTCCTGGCTGTGTCTCTCCCAAGAACTTGCTCACTCCCAGGGAACTGGTGAGGGGGAAATGTCGGAGAGGCAGCTTTGTGCTGCTCAGAGTAAGCAAAACACTAGTATGTTACCAACACCTTTTGAACTACCAATCCAAAGCACAGCACTGTGAGGCATGCTATGGGGAAAATTAACTTACCCTAATTAAATCATCTCAGCCAGACCCAACACAAAGTTTCAGCCAGGCATTGTAGAATTTGCTATATCCTGATTTTGAGCAGAAAACTAAGCTGTAAAATAGAATAATAACATTATCAAATTGTATGTGTTTCTTTTTTCTCTTCATAAACAACTTTTGAAAATGCCAAAGCTTTATCTTGAAGTTTTCTATAATCCCCATTTTTTTTTCCAAGCACCACTCTCTACCTGTACTGTATCTATTTACCTTTTACCAGTCACTTACAACTTATCTGCCAGCTGAAGAATTTGAGATGACCTGTTCCTTTTCACTTTGATCTGTAAACTGCAGTATTTCAACTCTAGCAGTATTTGGTATTTTTGTTCAATAATGTAATTCAAGATATTCCTTTTGGCTTAAATCAAATGCACAAGATTTGTGTAAGATACCTAAATTTAAAGTAAAATTTAACCCTATCCATCCATTCTTCTTCARCAGTAAGTGGATGATTCACTCATTCACCTCTTTTATACAGTGGATAAGGAACTGGAATATCTTTGGTTGTTGTAATGCAGTTTGCTTGTGCAGTTGAGGAATTAAAATCAGGAAGAGAAAGAAGAAATGATTGACATGAATATGACTCATTATTCTGCTGAGAACTTGTTTTGACATATCAGTCAATGTAAATCATCAGTGTGACAATATCATTGATTACAATTTGCTTCTCTTTGATCACATCAGAAATTCCTTGTCAAGATAACAGATAACATGTATTTTCCAGAAGATCTTAACTGTTTTAATGGTGCGTCTCACCTCCTCCTAYTGAAAAACATACAGACCACCTACTTGTAATTTGGGTTACTAACCGAAGCGTATTACAAGGAAAAGTAAGTTTAGATATTATCTTTAAAGCTATTTGCTAGCTTAATCTGAAATCTGGAATTAAATGGTAAACCTAGAATGATCCAACATGCCTTTAGGCTATCTAAATTCTAGTAACCTGGAAGACTCGGCAATTTTGCAGATGACACACCTGAAGGATGAGACACACCATCCAGAGGGACCTGGACAAGCTCAAAAAGTGGGCATTTGTGAACCCAGCAAGTGTTTCAAGGCCAGGCTGGATGGAGCTTTTAAGATGTCGCTGCTCATTGCAGGATGTTTGGGTAGATGACCTTGATGACCTTGACCTTCCTATCCAAACTATCCTATTATTCTATTATTCCATTTTTCTTTGACAAAAAGTGTAGGTACAGTGCCCCATGCTCAAGGTCTTGGCCATGAAATACCTTCAAGGTTAGAGTGGGATAAAACRAATGTGATCCCATAAGTAAGACTGAATCAACGTTTCAAACAATCATGTAAAAATCACCTTTCTGCCTTGCTCACAGTTTTCCAGAAAAGCATTTATTCTGCATCAGCTTGAAGTTATGGAATGCATTAACTTTCAGGACTAAAAAATTTTTTTATTCTTAGTTTTTTCTAGATTTGTTCTAAGAGCCAGAACACTTAAGCAGGCATTAGTAGATCTAAAACAGGAAGCAGAGCATCAGGCAACTTCCATGACCTGTGATTTCTGTCCTTTGCCTTACTATGAACCAGCTACCACAGAAGCTGTGATGCATGATCCCCATAGAATATGTGCTGATGATTTAGAAATCCATGTGGGAATAGGAAAATTAGAATTGTGGATTTGAAAGTCACAAGGCTAAATTGGAATTTGTTCTTTTTCATACCCCTGAGGCAATTGATCATACAATTGAGATACTAGATTTAAAGGAAAATAATCTGTGTTTGAAAGGAAGATGACAGAAAATACATGTTTTTGTAAACAATATTTGTAGGCAATCACTCTATGTTTTGAGCAATAGATCCAGAGGTGTCTCATAGTCTGTATATTCCCTCTTGAATAAAACTTCCAGCAGTTTAAAAACAGATTACAAATGCACCCATACTTATTTTTTCTTATGGCTAGATTTAGATGGATAATAAGATTTTTCTTGCGATTTCCCTCATGCTTTGTATTGTGGTTTTCATTAAGAACTCTGGGCACATGTGACTTAAAGCTGAAGGACATATTGTGGAGAGTACATTTAAAAGGTCTTGAACTGTTTTATGCAGTCTTGAACAGAATATGACCTTTTTAGAGAGAAAAGAGAAAAAAGTAGTTAATTACTAGATTTTGAACTGCAGAGTTGAAGGAAGAGTTCTGAAAATATTAAGCTTCGGTTATATTTTTTCCATCAAACCCATTCTTTGGAATCTGGAGCATAATTCAGTGAAATTTGTTATGTTTTATAGCTGAGACTATTATATTTTGAGGTTCTAAAAGAAATGAGATTCATAGGAATAAGTATTGGAAGTGAAAGATTATTCTTCTACCGCAAATAAAATTGAAATCAATACAATAGTTGTGTTTAGGTTTTTTATGACAAATGACATGGTATCGCCCTCCTCCAAAAATAAGCAAAAGAGAAACACAAACCTAAAMCTTTCAAAAATACAATAATTCATTGGAAATCTGAGGTGTCAAGAGATTTTGTGTAACACACTTGATCACTTATCTAATTTGTGTTATTTCCTTTTGAGCATATTCTGATATTAGAAATAACCATTTTATAGTCTTGTTCGTATTCAATCTTGCAACAGTTGTTGAATTTGCCATTCTATCCTCCATGTTTTTAATTATGTTACACCAGGTTATTGTTTTGGGAAAAAGGAAGCACATCCTATACTCAGAGCCAGAAATTAGACCAATTAATAATTTACCAATCTGCGTGATCTAATTATTGCAAAAAAGCCTCATTAATAGAACAATTATCATGGTAATGCATAACCTTCAATTAATTTTGGATGTTATGCTCAGCCTTCCACTGGTCTTTTAATAAGCTGAAGGGTGAAAATATACTTTTAAGAAGTCATCTTAAAAATATAAGCTTGAGGGCTTATCTAGGACGGTGCACATGGTGGTGGGATTGTTTGGGACTGTCTTAATACTTTTTAAAACATTCTGTTTCTTTTCTCTTGCTTCCCTGATAGCTCTGGAAAGATGTACAGTATATTCCTCTGTCCTGCCACCTCCCCCAAATAACCATGCTGGAGGAAGGATAAAAAGTGAGACAAGCTGCAATATTCCTCAATCTGGTTTATGACTCTGTAGATATTCAGATTTCAAGAATCTTTAAATACCCAGTAACGAAAGTAAAGTGGATTTATTTCTTTCAATAAACAACACGACCAGTTCTTTAAAAGAAAAGTAATAATCTTTAATGCAATAGCATTAGTGTATAATTGGAAGTAAGTCTTCCATTTCTTGAAAAAAACACATTTAAGTCTGTAGAAGATAATGTTACCTGCTGGTTTATTGACTTAATTAAACAGTGCGGTTTTAAGGGATAGACAGAAATCCTCTTGGCATTTGCTTGAGCATTATTTTTCTGATTTATTAAGAAGCTATTTGTGAATAACTATTAACATTTTATTAAATGAATAAGTGCTTTGCAAAGTTCCTGTGTTCACTTCTACTACTTTTTTTTTTTATTTATTTATTTTTTTTTTAATTTTAATTTAATTTCATTTCCATTTCATTGGTGAGTAAAAACATGCTTTAAAAATGGGAGGTGGGATGTGGGTGAGAAACAAAAAACCCACCGGGTCACCTAAGTAATCTCATAAAGTTSAAGATTTATTCCAAGAAATTTCTTAGGGCAACAAGAAAGTGTTTAGGACTTTAGAATATMATTCCGTTGATCAAGTCTCTTGCAAACACAGTGAGTCTTGTACATRGCAATTTCCAGAAACTAAAATACATCGGTGAGCAGTGCACAGCTGTTATCTTTTGGTCACTGTTCAGATGAAAGAACGGTTTGTTTCCTTTATGTCTGTTTTTTAATCCCTGCAGTAGCTATCTTTCCTTAAAACAAAAATTRCTCAAATATTTGTCTATACAGAGATGTCAGGTTTTTATTCCTGTTATGTTCATATACACAGATCAAACAGACCTATGCAAGGAGGAAATGGATAGGCTGTTAATAAATTAAGATATACTCTAGTATGCAAACAGTAAAATAACCTTAATTTCTATTATAAGAATCTTTTGAGACCTCTCAGGCTAGTTTCTTCCCAAGTACCTCTACAATGAGGGATTGCTGTGCTGTGCCTAAAACAATCATCAGTCCCAATACCCCAGTCACTGAGGGCAAGGGACAGTGGAGCACATCATGAAGTCATGGAAAGATGGGGAGAAAAATGAGGGCAATATACCTTGTGTGGAGCTGAAACTCCTTTTTATTAAAGGCACATGCTTATGTACCTTTTTAAAGCAGTTTCAATTCTTTTCTGCCCTGCATTATTTATGCCCCAGTAAACCATAGTCTTGTTTTCCACCTCACCTGACAGAGGAGAGCCCATTTCATTATTTGACCTACTGTTTTCCTTGATTTTTTTTTTCAAATTTCCAATATGAAATATTTTCTGCCATAAATAAATGTTGATAAATTTATGATATGTTTGATAACTCTTTGGCACACAAGAAAGCCTCATCATTATGGAGCAAAACAGAGTATACCTCAAACAAATAATTTGAACAAGCAGATTCCAACACTATATTTCATAGGATAATTATAGAACTTCAGAATGGTTTAGACTGGAAGGGACTTTAAAGAYCACCTAATTCCAATCCCCCTGGCCTGGGCAGGGACACTATTTTATTATTGTAAAAATTCCCTGTCCAGTGTTTTTTTAAGCACTGTTTGGGTACTGGAAAGTTTCTAGAAGGTCACCTTTAASCTTTGTCAAGGATTAACAGCCCCAGTTCTCTCAGTCTACCTTCCCAGGAGAGGTATTCCATTCCTCTGAATACCTTCATGGTCTTACTCTGAATTCAGTCCAAAAGGTCCATGCCCTCCTTTTGTCAGGGGCCCCAGGGGTGTATGCAGTTCTCCAGGTGGGGTCTCATTACAGCTGAGCAGATTTATAATCCCATTCTGCATATTGATACAGAAGGGTCATTGATTGTTTG
>NW_026623356.1:1009777-1011860 GCF_030028575.1 Malurus melanocephalus
CTACAGAAGTGAGGCTGTTTGGTAAAAAGGAGCCTGCTAAGACCTATGTAAAATCTGTACTAATACTAGAAACATTAGTAAATAGCTTTTTTGAAGCTGCAGTCTTCTGGGAATTTGTCTATTTGTCTCTGTCTTTACAGTTAACAGAATCCCCATTAATTAATATTATTAAATCTGTACTTTATTTTTATTCCTATTTTATCAAAATTATTTCTTCTCAAAATAAGTCAGACCATTGAAATCTGGTGATACATTTAAATTTTGTCTTGAGACATTATTCAGTTAATCAAAAGCTTGATGATTGGAACTAAACCCTCAAAATTAAAAATTATCTGTTCAATTAGACTTTATATAATGGGATCAACTCTACATGCTATCAGAATTGCTTCTGGCAACTGTAACACTCCTGACATTTAGGGACTTAAAATGGTATCAGGCTGCTTTGTCACACAATAAGAAAAAAAATCCATTTATCTTTAAAATCTCTCTGTTCCTCTCTACAGAAACATCTTTGACATTACTGTGGTATTCTCTTGTATTTGAAACCCCTCTGTTTAAGTATCAGATATCTTTCTCTTCTTTCTGGTCACTTTTTCTCTTGAAGTTTTACCAGCTTAGAGAAATTTCTTTTGGTGACATCCAATCAACAATACAATCATTAAACTTAAGCTCTAAAAAATTATAGAGAAGGAAAAGAGAGCGAAGTCTTTAACTCATTTCTTCATCAATTCACTGCTAGGGTATTCTTTACCTTTGTAGAGCCTTGAAGAGTGCTCTTGAAGAGTGCTCTTTCAAAACTAAATTTGACAGTCTTCCACCTGGCTTCTTTCTGGTTATGTGAACAAAAGCTATGGGACAACTTTTGTATTCCCWTCAAAATCTCAATTGCCTGCTAAATTGCTTTCTAGGCTTCAAGTCAAAATTCTTTTAGATTTGAGTTATGTATAGAAAAGAAGCTTTCTTAAGAGTCATATGAGTGATGCAAGAAAGTTCAAACAAAGCAAAAGCAGAGAATTATGTAGCCCTGAGGATTTAGTAGTCTCATTTAGTCTCATTTCCCCCGGTAAGGAGCAAATCTTTCTACTTCTACAATAATAAATCACTACATTTATGGKTGTTCACTAACTCAGCAATGGAAATTAGTCCTTATTGCTATTCTAACAAAAATATTTCCTGTTTATGAGTTTGCATGCAATGACTCATATTTACAAAAATGTCTATTCCAGATGTGAACTTCATTTGCATAATGAATTAATACCTTATTTGTTCATCTTGACCAAAGAATTAACTAAACCTTGTCTCCTCGTGCTTGCATAATATAACAGTTCCTACCTAGCAGTATATATAAAAAAGCATACATAGTTTATTCTGTGCATGGAACAGGCATTAAAAAGTTTCTAGAAAATAATTAGAAACTTTTAATTATACTTTGGCTTCCTTGCATTCCAGATTCTTAATTTTTTAACTCTGGACATAGATTTAAAGATACTGGAAAGAATGAGATGAGAAATGAGAATATAGTTTTCAAATCAGGCAAGRGTACCAGCCAAAGGTAACTCTCTAGTAAACATTACGACAGATGTACACTTAAAGCAAAATCTCATGTCAACTAATTTGTGGACAAATCTAAACGAAAAATATTAAAAATGTGGAAAAATCCTCAGTTTATAAATTTACTTACATATCAATGGTAAATTTTGATCAGCCAGTACAAAGTGACCACAAAGATACAAATCTTTGAAAAGATAATTATGCATAATTATGCAGAAAGTACCACAGGGAAACAATGTTAACCAAGCCAATCTCAGTAGATGTTATTACATTATCCTGATTTTGACTGYGTAAAGGTTGCATCAATTCCTTGCTAATCACCTGAGCTCCTCCAGTAAAAAGGACAGGAGGTGTAAAAAGATAATTAATTCTTACCAGTTTAGATACCTATTTTATTAATATATTAGCCATCCTCTSGAGATGCCATTTTCTTTCTGCTAACTACTGAGCCAGCATAAAATATTAGATTGGAATCCACAAAGCATTTCAGAGTGCCAAATTTAGGGRAAATTAATTCTGCCTCTTGTGTATT
>NW_026623356.1:1011997-1023079 GCF_030028575.1 Malurus melanocephalus
GAACAAAAATATCACAATTTCTTGCACTGTCTCATCACCACCAGTAAAACCTAAAATACTCGATGGTATTTTTAAAATCATTTCCCTTAGCGGTACTGATTAAAAAATGGATGCATTTAAGTTTCAAATCAAATAAGTTTAGAATAGTTCAGATTTGAAATGACCTGTGAATGTCTGATTTCTGCTTAAATTATAGCCAGCTCAGAGATCAGACCATGAGGCTCTGTTCTTTTGGGTCTTGAAAACTTTGAAGAACAGGATCTGAACAACTTTTGCACCATCTGCAACCTGTGGATCTGCACGGCTTCCTGAAGAGCTATTGGTGTAAAATACAGAGATTTTAATTCGGAGTTGTGGGAATATGCAATGCTTAAGTATGGTAAATAATGAGCTTTTAGTTAATTAGTGTCATATTCAAAAGTGAAGGCTTTTCTGGCTTGAGTAAATTAACAATATATTTCCTAAGATTTTCAGTAAATTACCATAATTTCAAATCAAGGGTTGCTGTTATCCGAAGTACTAGTAGAAAGAAAAAAAAATAAAATAAAGAAAATATCATTTTAGAACAGAAAAATCTTATGTTGATATAGACATTTAAAAAGCTGCTTCTGGCACATGTGAGGAATCAACTGATTTTATACCAAGGAAGRTAAAAGTTTTTAAGCAAAAATGTGAATCAGTGAGAGAAAATAGGAAAAAACATGGAAAAGCTTTTTTTCCCCCTAATCAATATATGTTTGCATTTTCCCGATAAATTGCTTATTTAGTTTTAAATTAACAAAAAAAAAAAATAATAGAGACACATCACATTTATATCTAAATTGGTGGTAATAGGCTAAAATATATTAATTATGAGGAAATAATAATATAAACCCAATATATGGTATATAGCAGTTAAAAATTCACCTGGATTTCAACAATCTCACATTCTAAAGAATATGGTATTTCTCTGAGAAATTCTGATCTGGATTCATGTGGTATTTCAAAGTTAAAAAATCTCATAAAACCATAATTATCATAAGCTGAGCATTCAAAATTAAGTGTTCAAAATTTAACCCATGTTTCTTTCACCACATTGTAAAGATTTCCTTTGACCAGACTTCCTTCTCTTTCAAATTCATTTATTCAATTTCCCACAGTTCCTGCTGCCTGCAAGTAATCAGCTGTCTTTCTCTGGACACACAGATTATGGCTATTTAATGCCTGTGTTTAACTAATTCCCTCAATTCTCAATTTGTAATGAAACCTATGAGGACATAAAAATGAATAAAAAACCCACCATAAATCTGCCAGAACTCATTTTTTCCTATGCATTAGACATAACTAATGATGGCATAACTAATGCTTGGTGTAGAATAAAGTTTACTGTTCTAAAGTCATTATAATTCTTCCAACTTTAATTGAAAACTGTTGGAATGAAGTGGAAAATCTATGCCGAATGATTAATGGAAACAGTATATTTATTAGACATATWTTATGTGGAATATTTAGCTGCTTCACACTCATCTCCCTCATGGTATGTCATTGCCAGTTTGGGAGATAAGCAGAGAAATAGTCAATATTAATGGCATTCCATCATATATATCATGTTGTAATTTTATTCCAAGCCATAAAAAAAAAGTGTAGAAGTTTCAAAAAGTGCTGTTTGATCAGGACCAACTTGGAATGGTGCCATTTTAAGATGATTCCTCTGCAATGGGTTCTTGTCATATTACAATGATTATAGAAATAATTAAGASTTTTGAGTCCATTACAACGCCAAGAGTAAGGTAGCCTGATACCAGGCAGCAGTAGAATGATAGCTATACTTATCTTCCATGACCAAGGTTTGAAATAAAAGCATTTCAAGCTATGAATAGAAATCCTTGTGTAGCCTATTTTTAATTCTGCGTAATGATTCTAAAAAAAAAAAAAAAATATTTTTCATGGGGATACATTCTCTATTTAGTTTCAATAAAACTAATAGTAGTAGCAAAACTGTAACATCAGTCACAGCAAATGTCTGAAGACTTTTAGCTGTAAGAACAACCAAACATGTGAGAAAATGAATCMACATCATTGAAATCTGAAAACTGTAAGAGAGTTGTGCCCTATTTGGTCAATTTTTTTCTCTCTACGAAGACAAAAAAAAAAAAAAATCATTAACTTTCTCCCATAATTTGTCAAACAGATTAACTCAATGCCTTTCCCTTGAGCCACAAGCTTTTTCATTTTGTTTTGTCACTTATGGGACAAGGTGAGAAGTGAGAAAACAGTTTGTTGCTCACCTGACCACCAGGCAAATCAACACAATATTATCTCCTTTAACCCACCTAAGAATTTGTGAGTCTGAAGAATTAGTCATTCACTATGGGTTGCAGGAGTCATGTTCTGAAGGCCTCTTTGGCTGGGAGTATAATTTAGCAATTGGCAACACGTGTTTTATCTGTGTTTCTAATTGAATTCTATGCTGGTAATCAGTTCATCTTGGTTTGAAAAGACTTAATACATAATGTCCTCCAGGAGACTTAAAAATGTGAGTACTTAACTTCCAGGTCTAAAACTACAACAGAGTAGATACAGATACTCAATTATGTATCTCATCAAAGGAAATTGTTCCAATAGGAGTTCTAGTGATACAATTTTAAGTAATGAAGGAATATCAAAGTCTTAATCATCTAACAAGTCTGGAAATGAGATTTCTTAATTATTGTATTGGAGTCTATATTCACCTATGCAAGACTGCAGTTGTTTAAATGTTTGATTTAGCCTGGTTTACTGTGCCTGACTGGGATGGAGTTCATTGTTCTAGGGCAGCCCTCACTGTGCTGTGCTTTCATTGGTGGCTGGGGAAGTGTTGATAATGCACCAGTGCTTTGGCTGCAGCTGAGCAGCACTGGCTCAGCACCAGGGCTGGCTCTCCAACACTGCCCCCTCACCAGTAGGTTGGAGATGGGCAAAACCTCAGGAGGAGACACAGCTGGTCAGATCCAAACTGATCCAAACTGACCAAACTGATCAAAGGGATATTCCAYACCACAGAGACACCACTCAGCAACAAAAGCTAAGAGAAAGAACTGGARTAAATACTTGTCACTAGGATGTTTGTTTTTCAGAGCAATCACTGTGTGTTCTGAAGTCCTGCTTCTGGGAAATGGCCAAACATCACCTGCTAATGTGAATTATGGTATAAAATCTTCCTTTTGCTTCCATGTGTAGCCTTTTCTTTTGCTTTTTTAAACTGCTATTATCTTGACCCACAAGTTTTTTTACATCTTATTTTCTCCTCTCCCATCCTGGTGGGTAAAGGAATGAAAGAGAAGGTTGGTGGTCAGCTAGCATCCAGCCAAGGTCAACCCACCATACCTGGCTTTTGCGCACTAATCATTTAAACCTTTATTTTTGGAGGGTTTTGTGGGGATCGTTTGGTTGGGTTTTTTTTGTTTGTTTTTTTTTTTTATTTATATAGTTAAATTTTTGAAAAGCCTATAAATTTTTGCAGAGCCTAATGTCAGATAAGGCTCTGCATGGAACAGTGTTTTAGATACTAGAAGACCTTGGTATCATCACCCTAATAATTTTCAAAAACTATATATCCATTAATCCTTCCTATTTTTCAAAAATATTTCTAGCACAATACTGAAAATTATACAATCATTCAGTGCAATATACCTGATACATCTGACAATGCCTATTTGTAAAGCATATAAAAGACTATAATATATTTTTTATTTGATTAGTCACTTGCCGCTGTAGTGTTACTACTTCTTCTAGCTATGATTAGTACACAGTGACCCTTTTGGAAACAGGTTGAAATAGATTATATCATTTAACTTTATTTTGGGTAATAAAATGACCAATTGATCTAGTGGAAAATGTAAAATGTGAAAATGAGCACGTCTACATAAAAGGTTTATGTAGCAGTCATGGTATTAGTTGAGACTGAGATAGAAGGCATGGAATTAATTTCTTTGTGAATTTGTGTTGAGTATCTGTGTTGCTTCCCTGGGAAGCTTATCCAGTTATTACTGTAACATAAAATCCACTAACTTTCCTCTTTGCAGCAAAAAATGTGTATGCAGTGAGCTTTAATTAAGTTGCTAAGATTTTATGAAACCATTTCTTTCTTTTTAATTCTCCTTATACACTCCACAAACCCCAGTGGAAAACAAGTGTTTATYATAAAGATGAATCCCCTGTGGAGTGTGTCAGCTGTCATACTCACAGGCTTCCCTTCCTTTAATGAGACCATAAACTCTTTTCTGCTACAGAAAGCCTTGCTTACATAAACTGTAATCTGTTTTCTGAATGGGAATTTTTTGTAAAGGTTGTCAATTCTTCAGATAGACATTAAAGTTTCTTACAGGGGCTTAATGGGGATTAGGTATGATCTTTAGGTTAGATTTCAAATCTATTTTTCTTGATAACACAAAAAATTCTTGCTCATTAAAAGAAAAATTCTTTTGCTCTATTGATTTATGGACTGATCTCAGAAGATATGAACTGTCCATTGAACAATTCAAAATGCCATAAACTTAAGAATTTTCATAGCCCAGCTATTTTCTGGATTGCAGTTGGAATTATACAGAAAGCAGTATTCATCTTTAGAATATTACCAGCAACTACTCACTGTTTCATGACTAAAACTTACAGTTTTGTGTTTCTCCTTGATTATTATAGACATGAATTTAGAAAAAGTCAAACCAAAGGAAAAAAAAAAAAAAAAATAGCCACCATCTCAGTAGTAAGGACCAAGAATGTGGTTTGTCTGTGAATGAAGGCTAAATTTATTCCAGAACAATTTATATGGCATGAAACAGCTGAAGTAATTTTTCAGAGTGAATGGATATCCTATTGAAAAGCATGATAAGCAAAGACTTGGTATATCTCTGATGAAGTCTTTCCATCTTAGATGTCTTAGAAAGCCCTTGGACGGGAGATGAAGTTYAGTTCATCTGACTCTGTCTGCAATATCTATGGTGCATGTGACACAGTCATCTAGAATGCTATTATGTTCTGTGGAGGGCGATAAGTGCTTCTACTGAACAATTCATTTTTTCATGCAGGAAAGAAAACAAGTGAACCATTCATCTCAAAATTCCTGTTTGTCTCCATCTTCTATGAACAGACACTACAGCACACATGCTTCTACTATAGAARCTGAAAGCTCAGTGGATGATTTTTGCATGCAGTTGCTTTATGTTGTATAGGATTTCAGTTGTTTTACATCATATAAGATTTCAGAGTTAATAAATTTTAATGTGGAAAATTCAAAAGAATGTGCGTGGTGAAAATCGCTGAGTGCCTAAGCAAGAATGAATTAAAATTATCATTTAATGCCCAATAAAAACACATCTTGGACTCATGCACTGAATATTTCCTTGAAACGTAGAGAGCAATTCTTAGCTACAAGAAAAAAAATTTAAAATTAAAAATAAAGAACTGATTAATCACTAAATAAATTCATGACAGTATGGTCACTCTTTCCATTTCTGATAGGTAGTAGTATAGATCACATAAGTACTTAAAAAAAAAATAAATAAAAAAAAAAAACCTAGCAAACATTGACCATATTTTCAAGAATGATCATAAATATTGCAAATTCTTAAGGTAAGAAAAAGACTGATTTTATCACTTTGCCTCTCACTGTGAGAAAAAGTGATAGCTGAGAGTGAATTATTCYACTATCAGTGACAGAACAAGGAAGACAAATTAGGAATAGTCAGTAGAATTGTGTTTGTTTCTTTTTGTTATTTATTTTTATGACACAACTATGGTTCACTGTGAAATTTCCAGGCAAAAGTTTCTAGAAAACTTCTAGTAGAGTCAACTTGTTTTCCCACCCACATCCACATCCACTTTGCAGTCACAAATCTCTTTGCCTCAGAATATCATATAGACAAACACTAAGAAAGAATTAGAAAATTAAAACCTGATGGATCTATCAGCTGTTTGAATGATCTGTTTGCAAACTTCTTGGCAATTGCCAGTAGAGATTTCCGTGAAACTAAGATACAGTAGGCAAGAACTGCTATGTAACTTGAGTCATAGTTTTCCTGATGTCTCCACTACTGGCAACTGTCATAAACAGGAGACTAAAATATAAGAAGTCTTTTTCTGATTTAGTTTTATACTAATTTTCTTATGAAAAAGAAACTAACAAAAAATTGCAAGGGAACTCTCACTGTGAAGTGTAAAAATCCAAGTCAGTGGAGGACCAATTTCTCTGTTTCAAGAATCTCTATCCAGGTCTTACTGTTACTCGTTTTTTTTTTTTAATTTTATTTTATTTTATTTTTTTATTTCTTGAAAAAAATAAAGAAAAAAAGTAAATGCTCTATAGAATCTATTGTTTAGCATCTAGTAAAATCATAATCTATAACATTTTGCAAAACATTACTTCTGTGTTATATGGGTGAAAATTCTTCTAATAAGGATAAAACTTGAGTTTGTCCTATAGTTAAATTGCATTCTAGCTGGATACTAGGGATGTGCCTATTTTTATAGCCAGGGAACTTAGTCATCAATTCCCTGAATGATCAAAAAACTCCTCATCTACTTTATGCCTAGATGAGAAAATGGACAGGCTTAAGAACTTTTYATTGACTGAAATCCTAGCAGATCTCACAATAAACTGCTTGACTAGTTGTCGCATGAGTTCTCCAGGTGGGTCTTTGGAAAATCCCGCATTCCTTCCTTCTTCCTGTGCATGGATCAATCGATAATTACTATTTAATTACTACTGCTTAAACGTGTTGTTTAATATCTCAGAAAATCTGCAGAAAATTTTGTCATCCTAGAGACTTCCATGGTACTTTCTGCTGTACAGCTGGCCAAATTATACAAATGTGATTTTATATAGTCAGTAGAAACTCTTCCTGAAGAGATAGAATTGTCATGTAAGGCAGCTTTTTGTATGCAGTTAAGACAGAATATGCTTTGTGTAAATCCTAAGGTCATAACAGGACATGTTTGTGGGGTTTTTTTTCAACATCTACTCAGCTTATGACTGCATGAAACATGATGCTGATTTTCAATTGAAATACTGTTCTTAGGTTTATTTTTTCTGTTGTATTTTATTGTTGCCTGGGAAAATCAAAACAGCATGAATGCTTCTGCCACCTAGGAAATCTCTGATGCTCATTTGAATTTTTTTGTGTTCCTTGTGATCCTGTTAGAAGTGCAGTTCTAACCTTGTAGTGAAGATTCTTTGCTTCCCYCTTCTGTTTCATTCCTTTGCTTTCCACTCCTCTTTATTCCTTGTATTTGCTTCCCCCTGTTCTTTTATCATTGATTCCAACTGAAGATTTTATAATAAGTTATGTAGGAAAGAAAGCATTGCAGTTGTCTTCAGGACAAATATTAACCTTCTCCCAGGTTTAATTTTTTTGGGATAATTTTCAATTGTACTTCACAAACCATTCAACTATTTGTTACAGGATAAGACTTTGATACTCAATGGACAAGACTCCATTGAGGCAATCTTTTTTTCTCAGTCTGTCATGCAACAAAGTTTTTTTTTTTTAAATCTATCAACAACAGAATCTAGAATCATCATTTTCAGTCTGCAATGGATGCTTTTTCTCTGCCTGAACTTTCAGTTTGGTTTAGAAAGAAAAAAATCCACTGTTTATTTCAACATCAGAATGGTGTGTTCTGTTGCCTTTGTGGTCAAATCTCTCTCTCTTGAAAAGTCTTTCTCTTGTCAATGAATGCCAGGACTGTAGTTTTCACCAAATAATTCTTTCCTCACACCTTCAGGGTCACGAGCATTTAAGTAGAGAGACTATTGAGGGTTTCATGCTTAATCAAAGCACATTCTTCTCACTGAGATTATCAACTGCAATCTCCAGAGAAAAAGAGAATTGATCATCTGCTTAACAGATGAAGGGAATAAAAGTAAGTATAAAGTCACTTGGGTATTTCTGAAAAGGTCCGTTTCCACATTTCCACCCATTCTCTGAGCAGTCAAAGAGAAAAGAGTGATATGTAGACAACCTAAACATGCATAGAACCTTTTACATAGAACCTAAACATAGAACCTTTTAAAGATTGACCCAAATAACTTTAATGGATGTAAATTTGCTTGTTCAGATCACAAGCAGAATCTAGGTTATTTTAYGCCCATAGAGCTTAGAGAGGAAGTAAATTAAACATTCAACATTTGAAAAATGTATCCTTTTCCCCCATTTACTCATGATTGTGTTCAGCTCTGAGTTTTATTGCTCTATTGTTGCATGAAGTCATGTATAGGGGCCAGCATCAAATGGAGTGAATATCCACTAAATTCTTAAGGACACTACAGATGAGTAAAGCACTCAAGGTTATGTTTTGGTGCTTGAAGATATGTGTTAGCTTTATTTGAGAACTTTAGACCTATTTTTCCTCTTTCTTGGAAGTGAAGAACTTAGTCTGTGCAGGTTTATTATTATTCATATCATCCTTATTCTTCACTTTGTTAAGGAGGAGAGAACCACAGTGTATTGAATACTGCTTGAGCATCAGCTAATCAAAGTTTGTGACCTAAGATAAAATAATTTAAATTGTAAGTGCAGTGGATTTCTCTCTATCTTAAAGATTGTGCCTTCCTATTTTGGTGGAACAAAAAGAATGATCTTAGATAAAACAATAAGAAAATAAAAAATAAAAAATAAAAAAAAAAAAAAAAAACAAAAAAAAACCCCAAAAAAAAGCACTAGGGCTTTTTTCACCTTAGGGTATCAAAAGATCAGGAATGACAGGTAGAGGAAATGGAAATGTTGCATCAAGGTAAGTCAGAAACCAAATTGCCAGCTCTACACAAATTTATTTAACCTTTTTCTGTGGCAAGACAGCAACTAAACAAACTGCTGACTGAAGTACTCAGGCAATAACCAATTTGTTCAACTAATATAAACATATTTAGCAAAACACTGATTTAACATTTGCCAAGGCATAAAGGAAATAGGCTAACAAGGCTGGAATTGTAGCAGCCATAGGGATTTGAGGGAACAAAAAGATAACTCTACAACTAAAGGGTGGGACCAACCAGAGATTAGCAATTGCAAAGTGATTTCTAGAATGATGTCCTCCCTTCTGCACCCAGTCAGCCCAGCTAGGGCCATTGTACTTTACAAGGCTTGTACCATTAAAGGATCACCGATAAAGGATGTTCTTCAGAAGGACAGAGATCCTGAGCATTACCTCAGGATGTGGCCAAAAGAATATCCTAAATAAAACACAGACTGGAAAACTTGAGAAGTATGTCAGTTTATTTATTTTGAAATAGTACCCAGGGCTCTTTACAAGAAAGAATGATACAGCACTCAGAAGAGAATAAAATAAAATAATANCAAACAAAATTAAATCCTTTCAATCTTTCCAGCAGTTTTACAAGAACAGAATAGAACCTGGTATAATGTCCTTTTTATTAATTACTTAAGTCAACCCTTTATATAAACTCTTATAAACTATAATAGAAAACTAAACTATTATCACTTCACAGTGGAGGAAGTTAACTGAACTGTATTTGACCCCTTCTCTATGGAAACTCATTAATTTATATTACTTCAATATCTCAGCTACCATAACTTTACTCATATTTCTTTTTTCTCCCTAAACTCTTTAAACCTCAGTGCTTACCATTAATGTACTTCCCAGCACAGATAATCCTGTGGAACCCTGACTTATTCCTGTGCATTCCCCACTTGCAAACAGCAGAATGATCAAAGTCTGGATGCTGTTCCTCTCTACAAAAATTTATTGTACCACACAGACATGAATAATCATGCTGGTCTTGCTGCTCTGGTAGGGGTTATCCACTGACCTAACTACAACAGGTGAGGTGCATCTTTTTTCATAAGCTACCAACATGAAGGAGCCCCATGACAAATAATGATACAAAACATATAYTCTCTGAAATTTATGGTTTCATTAAGGCAAATCTGCCACATGTGTTAGCCACAGCAGGAGCTGAGCTGTTTTGTAGTTCACTTTCTCCTCTGTCAAATCACACAAGAGAAAGAAGATAAGGATAATGTGGGGAGTATATCTTCAGGTTAGCATCAAAACTCAGCCTGTMAAGACAGCTGTAGCTGAAAATGCAATCTACCTTAAAGATAAAGAAAATGTAATAGCTGAATACAAACAAGTGCCTTGAAAATAACACCTAGCATACAATGGCACATGAGCTAGAAAATTATCCAGTCAAACTGTGGGGAAGTTATGAAGAAATATAGGTAGAATTCAGAGCCCAAGAGACTTAAATTCCTTTTTCCACAAATAGTGGTAGATCAAGCAATAACTTCTACAGTAGGACCTCAGCTCTGCTCTGGTAGGACTGAAAAGAAAAAATCTCATTCTGTGTGCCCAGAAACTGTCAGCAAAGGTACCAGCAGCTGWGTCATTGCCAACGGTTGGAGAGAACTCATTCATTTTGTTCTATTCTTCCAAAAGGCAACGGGCAGCACCAATGTTTGACCTACAGCATGAACTTGGTTCAGGACTGCAGTGATAGCCCAGGTAACAAAAGGTCCTGAGGTTTATARCTGGCTCTGAGTTCCCTGGAAGCACTCAAGGCCGGGTTGGATGGGGCTCTGAGCAATCAGATCTAGTTGAAGATGTCAGTGCTTATGGCAGGGGGGTTGTACTGGATGTCTGAAAGATTTATTCTGGTGATGACGTGAAGGACTGTGCATAAGAGAAGTATTATTTTTCTAAAGTCTCAGAGACTAACTTAATTCTTAAAATCTATTTTTTTAAGTTGAAATTAACATGTGAATTAGAAACACTCCTCCCTGCCAAAAAAAAAAAAAAAAAAAAGAATACTAAAGCATCACATAATGTTCATTGTTAATTAATTTGACACTAGTTAGTTACATTATTTATGAGACTGTTAGGCTGTTATACAATGCAACTGTCAAGAATTAATCTGACCCTGAAAGTAAAATGAACTTTCAGTTGTTCCAAACCTTCTTCACAAAGCTGTGCTTTTCTGTGCCCACTGCAAACTAAGTTTCTCATGTACTAATTAGGGGGCTGGTGGATTAATAAGACTGTTTTCCACATAGTGCACCTACATGTTCAGTTGACTCAAAAAACATTTTAATTTAAATCCACGGCTCG
>NW_026623356.1:1023382-1025189 GCF_030028575.1 Malurus melanocephalus
CATTACTGAAAGGAAATAAAAATGGCTGAGCCAACTTGTTGGTTCTTTAACCTTTTGAGTCTCTGAAGACAAAGTGTTTTTTATGATACTCATTACAGAAGAAAATAAAAAAAAAAAAATCTAGCTTCAGAGAAAATCCCATAAAAATGGGAACATTAATTAAAAAATGGATATAATTTGAATATTTGGGAACACCATTTAGAATTTTCCAGATATGACAGAATTTGAGTGAGAGATTCATAAAACCTAGAAAAGAGTTTTCAGAATACATACTATGTGACAGGAATAATTGCTTTGTTCAGAACTGATTTTTGCAGAACTGACTTTAGTGTTTCCTTAAAACATGACCAGTAGGTATTTCTGCAACTTCAAAATATATATAAAAGKTTAATGGGAAAAGTATAATTTCACCTTCATTAGGGACTTGGCAAAACATGACATAGGTGGTGGGTGAGAATGAAGAAAAATACCTACTAGGATGACTTCASTTTTATCGAGAGCTTTTAAAGCTCTGTTGGAGCCGTTACTAGACATTGGATCTTCTTTTGAGATATTCCAGGTGAAGATTCAGGAACATTTTTGTTCCTAATAAAGTCTTTTCTTTTGACCACAACAGGTGTTCTGTGGTGAGAACTAACTATTTTTAGCCACCTGGAAGGGCATAATTTAAACCTGTTGTAGTACTTTCTTCACAGTCTTCACGTGGACAATTTCACTTCAAAAATGACAGTAATGTCAAACAAAGGAATTTTATATGACCAAATGTTGTGATGTTTCAGTGAAGGGTTCTCTTGAGTTTCTGGAGTTGAAACACTTGACTGTAGSCACTAAAATTACCTACACCTCAGCAAACTGTTGTTGACTGAATTTATGACAATGTTGCTTCTTGATGTTTTGGAGAGGGAACGACACTAGAGGCATAGAAGGGAAGCCTATTTCTACTTCATTCATGCTGTTGATTGTGGTCCTCRTAAGTGAAAGGATATGAACAAAGAAAAAGTATATTTGAGGAAAGACTTTGAAAGAATTCAGTACTGCATGACAAAATATGTTACCATTGYTATTCTGGTAGTGATGGTATTAAATTTTCTCTTCTTTTTATTCTGCAGTACTAAATCATGGTTCTGATATGGTAACATAACATGACTCATTAAGATGTTTTCATCTGAAGGTATCTGGATGTCTAAAGCTAAAGGAATCATTGGCATTCCAAAGAGGTTGTTCTTTCTTCATTGACTATAGAAGTACTGTAGATGATTAGTTCAGACTAAATGTAAAAATTTATGTAAATTTAAGTATTTTAGATATATTTAAATTTAAAGGCAGTAATGAAGTGTAAGTAAAGTGACAGCTATCTACAGRAAAAAAATTGTAGATATGTAACCTGCCTCTGTGGAAGCATTACAATTCTTCTAAGAATACTTTTTTTTCTGTGCAAAATTAGCTTTGGAGTGATATCATTCTTTAGCTTGAATGACAATAGCCTAAATTTATTCTTTTTCTTGTATTATTTTGTGGAAAATCTGTTTGTTTGTTGGTTTAGTTTTTTGTTTTTTTTTTTTTTTTTTTTTTTTTTTATTTTCATATCTACCAAGTTTTTCTATAAAGATTATCATAATCAGGAAAAAAGCCATGGATTCAAAGCAGCAGCTAGACAAGCCACAATGATTCCCTTGCCACAGTACTTGAGGTTTCTTCTTAGGTAATATGTTTTGGGTTTTTCCCAGTATTGCATAGGAATTAAGTTTAAAACTGTAGGACTATGTCCGAATAAGAAAACACTTCTTACACCTGTCCCTTCAGGCCT
>NW_026623356.1:1025667-1036818 GCF_030028575.1 Malurus melanocephalus
TTTTTCTTTTTCCCCCTCTCTTCATTTCTCCCATCCCCTTCTTGGATCCTTGCTCTGCATTGAGGGAAATCTCAAAGAAATTTAACACTCAGAGAACTGACTGCTTGATTGTTTGGTCTTTTTTCTGTGGTTTTGGTTGTTGTTTTTTCCAAAATGACTTGTAATTCAAAATTTCTTTTAACTGATTTAAATAGAATATATTTAGTTCTTTGACAGTTTTCTTTAAAAATAAATCCTATTATAGGAAATAAAATATCTATATTACTTGACTCAGTTACTATTCTGCAGGGAACAAAACTCAGACATTTCCCTCTTTGCTAATGCTCCTATTACTCACAGTTCAACATACTTTCAATAAAAGGTTTTTATTAATTTCCTTTTATGTTTTGTCCTGTGATAAGAYCTCTAATTCAATACACTAGACATTGGATTCTCGCTTTATTACCGCCAGGATCCAGTACCATTTTTTTTTGCTTTACCTATTGTTTAAATACGATCTAAGATGGGCAGTTTAACTTTATCTTTTCTTATATTAAAAAATAATTACTTAGTTAGTGGCAAAATATTTGGTCTTATAATTTTAAAATTAATGTTTTTATTAAATATATTTAAAGGTTTTCATGCCTTCTTTTTAAGAAAACCTGACAGACTTTGTCCTTTCAGGAAGATGAAATATTAAACTTCTGCTGATCAAAGAAACCAAACTGTGAGCAAAGCATTTAGATCATTTTTGCTAATATTTTCATTAAAACCTTTTTTAACTTTTAGCTTTTTTTTTCAACTTTTAGCCCTTTTTCAACATCCTTTTCAGTTCTTGTGTTCTGTAAGATACTGCTGCAGGTTGTAGCGTAAACCACTAGGAAAGTTAAGAAAAGGTGGAGTCCAACTACTTTGAAAACTGTGCTGTTAATTAACAAGGACAGTGTGTGCAAATTGAAATAGGTCCCAGGTTTCTTACCTTGGAAAAGCACCATGATGTGCAGACGTGAAGGGAACACATCTATTAAGGATTCAGGCAGACAAAATTGTGGTGCCTGATACAACTGTCCAGAATATAGATGAATTCCGTTCACTTCATTCTGCTCATAAAATGCTTTGCTATGTTGACATTTGGAACCCCGGAGGACAGCCACACTTCAGTGAACTGATGTTAGATATTGGTTCAGCTGTATCAGTTCTGCCGGAACCTATTTACTAGCTAACAAAATCTAAATTACATTTGGAAGCTTATTTGAAGAAAGCAATCCTTGTGCTTCATTGCCCTGCTTTAATGCACTGCTGATTCACTACACTTGTCTACCCATGTAATTCTTCAGAGTAACCTATTTTTAGCAGCCACCAACAAAAACATAACCCCCAAAAAATCCAATTTTTTTAAAATGTTTTCTAATATAAGTGTTCCTCATATAAAATAAATGAAAATAATAGCTCTATTTTCATTGTGGAACTAGTTGAAATTTCATTTGAAAATCTAAAAAGGTATCCAGCCTGTTTGACAGCTACTGTTTTGAAGAGCACAGGTGTCCAGAAGCCCCATGTCACTTCTGACAGTCATTTGTGAATGACTGATATCCCATGGTCTCTCAAAAGCAACTAAATTCAGATTTTAAAGAAATGGGTCAAGCCTTTGCTCAAACAGTAAATAAGACTAAGGAGGYTTATTTAACTGACACTTCAGTCAGTAAGCTGAATAGCTCTTCTGTCTTCACTGACCTTGAAGATTAGGTTTTCATTAGGTACCCAGAGAGTTCATTTGTGTATTTTTACATTTACATTATTGGGTTATATGATGAAAGCTTGTCTGCACACCAACACATGAATCCAAAGGGACAGTGGCTGATGGGGAATGCCAAACAATACCTTGCCCTGGCTGGGACAGGCTCAGCACAGGAAAACCATCAGCCTCACAAGCCCAGAGGAGGACAGAGGTGCTATATCAYGGAGAACCTCAAATCAAAATTTCAGAGGAAGGGACACCATGTACAGGCATTTTCCAGGGCTGTCTTAGAGGATTCAGTCCAAGTGTGAAACCCAACAACATAAGTCAACACTAAAGCTCTTGTAGAACTGACTGGGGGGGAGAGAGGCGCTCACTGTGGGAATACTATGAAAAGGGGGACTAATTAAGTACTGAAATGCCCAGAACTTCTTGTGAGATTCTTAGGAAAGGAAACAAAAGTGAGAAAGGAAACAATTTAATTGATATGGTGAGGAATAAAGGCAGGGAAATTAAGGAATAAAAAATAAAAGGGGCTTGTCACAAACAAACACTTGTTTTCCCTGTTCTTGTTCAGCACTGTCTGTACAGGCTGTATTTCTGGCTCTTAGCTTGGATGAGATGAAACTCCAGTGTGTGTGTGTGTGTGTGTGTGTGTGTGTGTTTGGAGGTCTTAGTGCAGCCACTGTTTGGAGACCTTGGATCACAAGGTGTCTGTCCATGGTGCTGCATCTAGAACTCGAGTGAGCGTCTGGGTGCTATGGCCCCTGTGTCAGTGACTTGAGAGACCAGGCTGACTTAAACCAAGTGCCAGACACTGGGATAGACAGCATTCTATTTTTTTTTTTTTTTTTTTTTTTTTTTTTTCAGGAGTGGGAGTCTCCTATATCTGAAATTCAGTGTAACTAATCAAGATACCTTGGGAAATGAACAATAAGGCACAAGGATAAGCTCAAATGTCAGGCAAAATCATTATCAAAGGAGATAAATATTGGTTTTCCATCTTATAAAGCATCAGATATGCAGAGTTCAGAAAAGTGTGTGAACASCAACATACACTTACTCACTTGGTTTCTGGTATTCCATCCATGGATGGAGGATCCTCTCACCCATGACACTGACAATATGAAGAAATTGCTTTGAGTACTAGGAGGTAAACTTACAAAACTATTTGTGCAACTTGCAGGGTTCCTTGGTTAAAAGAAATACCAAAATATCCCTTCAACAATCATGTCATAATTCTGTAAATTTCAGAAAAAAAAMCAAGTAATTCCAATTAAGAAATGACTAACCAAATTAGTGTCTTGCAATGCAACTCCTAATAACATGAAACAGATGCTGCTAAGTCTTGATGAGTGTTATTGTCAATGCCTGGAGCTACCACAGATAGACAGCAGATATTAATACCACATTCACTCAAATTGGATACTAGCACTGTCTGCCACAGGGACCACCTAAGGCAAAAAGCTTACTTACATACCCCTATTTCTATAAATATTTATGTAGTCATAGACTGGCTCTGTTATGTGTTATATAGTAGCTCACACAAGGAGGGAGACATTTCACTCAATTAATGTCCTGGTTTCATCTGGGACAAAGTTAATTTTCTTCTTAGTAGCTGGTACAATGCTGTGTTTCTCAGCTTTATTATGAGAAAGATGTTGATAATACCCCGATGTTTTGGCTGTCACCAAGCAGTGCTTGCTCTCAGTCAAGGATCTTTCACTACCTCTGCTAGGGAGAAGCTGCACAAAAAACTGGGAGGGAGCAAGATAAGGAAAGATGATACACCCTGGCAAAAGGGATATTCCATACTATAGAACATCATGTCCTATATAGAAACTGTGGGAGTTACCTGGAAGGAGGCCCATCACTTTTTGGGAATGAGCTGGGTATTGGTCAGTGGGTTGTGAGCAATGGTACTGTACATCCCTCACTTCTTTTGGGTTCTGTTAATCTCTCCCCATCTCCTTATCATGACTATTATTATTACTATTTACAGAATATTAAGTATTATTATTAATATTAATAATAATATCATTACTATTATTACTATTASTATTAATATTAATATTATTATTTGTTCCATTACTGAACTGTTTTTATCTCAACTCATGACATTTACCTTTTCTTTCTAATTCTTTTCCCCACCAGGCTGTGTGGTACTTAKTTATCAGTTGGGGTTAAATCCAACAATTGAATAAACAAATAAGATATTGTAGCAGTAAAGTACTTCTAAGCTAGAAATAGACTCACAGAATCARAAAACTGTTGTGTTGCAGGGGATGTTTAAGATCATGTAGTGCAACCGGCTGACCACGGGCAGTGACACCTCCTRCTAGAGCAGATTGTTCACAGCCCAATCCAAACTGGCCTTGAACACTTCCAGGGATGGGGCACTCACAGCTTCTCTGGGCAACCTGTGCCAGTGCCTCACCACCCTCACAGTAACAGAACTTATTCCTTATGTCCAGTCTGAATGTACTCTACTTCAGTTTAAAATCATTGCCCTTGTTCTGTCAATAAGGGCCTTCATAAAAATTCTCTCTCYGTCTGTCAGCCAAACAAACACACAAACTGTAGCTCCAAGAGGAAAGTTTGAATTGCTCCAAAACCCAAGAAGCTTTTTTARCACTGTAAACTTCCCAGCTCCTCAGAAGTACTACTTTCTCTAAGGTCCTTACCCCAATCAGAGATTTATATACTCCTAAATATAACAACATAATGTCAAAAATACTTAAACTACCTTAAATACTTTTTGCCACGGATTTAATTTCACCTGGCTAAAGAAAGCACAGAGTTTAGAAAGGAAGCTTTTAACCTTCATTCATGAAAGTTCACTTGCACCTATTTTGAATTCAGACTTTTGTATCTTCATTAAATCCCTACAAATTCATAGGGAAATTCAAAATTTATTATAGGCATGTAAAGAATTGAAATATCATTTAAGGAAAATGTGTTAAGTAGGGATTCAAGTGAGGACAGGGGTTGTATACATTCTTTTTTTTCCAGAAGAAAAGGCCAAGCTGTAGGATAAAGCTTTCTGTAGATGCATCTGTGACAAACTGCTTATAATCTTGAATATGTTATGTAAAAAGAGAACACTAATTTTTCTTCAAATGTTATCTTAGGAAAGTTAATTAGGTAATGTCTTCACACTGCTACTGAAATGCAAAACTGCATGCAACTGCAGAGTAACATTATAACTATTATTATTATTACTATTATTATTATTATTATTATTATTATTATTATTATTATTATTATTTCATCTTTTTTCCAAGTGCTTTTTCAGCAATATTTGTCAAACGTCTGTTTGGACACATGCCCAAGGAATCTTTGAAACAAGTTGTTATACATTTGAATTACATAATTAAGATTAAACATTACAGAAGACAAAACAGTGTGGTAAAATCCAGACTTCTCATGCAGTTTTCAGAGTTAGCTTATAAATGCCATATATAATTTTCTATATGTTGTTATGACACATTAAATGAAGGCCAAAATCACACAGAGAGCTTTGGRGATTTGTTGATCAAAGTGATTGCTTTCAGTTTGAAATGCATAATGAGACAGCCCTGCATCGTGTTTGTGAGCCCTTTTATACTCAGTAAAGCAAAATTTCTCTTTGCCACTCGCTGTGACTCACCACATGTTTGAAAAAGGAGGTGTAATGAAGAACAAGGACACACAGCAGAATTCTTGAGATTGGACAGAGAAGAACTCYCATGCGCTGTGTTTCCGTAATGGCAGGCAACAGAATCACCCASTTTTCCTCACGACTAGCCTTGGAAAGAATATCAAAATCAGATTGGCTGAATCACCTGGAAAGTCATGCTCTCTGACAGAGGGAAAAAGTACTGTAAAAAAAAACCCCGATGCATACTAAGCAAATATACTGTATGAAATACAAGCGTACTGAAGTTGTGAACATTTCAAAGCCTTTTATGAGAGACTTCTCACGTCACTTATCAAAGAGTCAAAAACCCCTCAACCCAAAAAGTCAGAACCAAATGAAATATTATGTTCAACTGCATGTTTTGAATTTTCTACTGAGCTTATTAAAGATTATTTTGTATAGTTAGATTCTCCTTACATGAACCATTTAACTACACAATGTCATTTGAAATATTAATAATTTTATTCATTTAATAAATGAAATCATGATTGCTGCACAGTTCACTGTCTGAAAACTCATCATGCATTCAATAGTAAAACTATGTTGCTACAAAAAATTTTAACTCTTTACAGTTAATTACATATTTATTATTCAACATGTTTTACACAAGATCCAGAAAGCTGTAAATGCATGTTTAGATAGCAAAACTGTGTGGGGGGTTGTGTTTTACATTTCAAAYGACAGTCTAAAATAACTGTTTCATTTTGTAAGAAAACCAAATATTTGAGGGTTTTTTTTTGTTGTTTAATGAGAATGATGTCTGTGTTATGGGTCAATGAAGCAATAACTCAAGATGTATAGTTAATGATTTTAATCTTACTCCTGAGTCACCACAAAAGATAATTATGACTGTGAATGTATAAAGAAATAGAYAAGTATTCTTGTCTGGATATACTGGAAAGCTCGAAATATTAAACATTTTAATTGTCTATAAATCCATAAGCCTTAATAATTAATCATTGCATTCACAAAGTAATTCATGTCATTAGTCTGATAATAAATCTAAACAGTGTAGGCACAGTGTACGTTAACAAGATGACGGTCTCAGAGTGCTCACAACTAAAATCAACTTAATTCATAACGTTGGAGAAAATAATTACATGGCACCCAGTACAGGGATATTGCCACATGMAATAAATCCCATTGTGGTGGTTAACCTTGGCTGCCATCCAGACCCTCCCCTCTCCCCTAGTTACTCTCTTCCTCCCCATCTGTAACATGGCAGGGAAAAAATAAGATGGAAAAGTTCATGGGCAATGAAAAGGACAGGGAAATTATATTTATCATCATCACCAACAGAGAAGGCTGGGGGAAGATGAATTTAATTTATTGCTAGTTAAAAATAGGGTAGGATATAGAGTAGGATAAAGTTGTRATAATTTTATTAATATTTTTTTTCTCTACCTCTTCTTCTTTCTCACAGCCTTGCCATGCTCCATCATGGGGTCCTTGCCACAGAATGCAAGTGTGGGTGCCTCATAGAGGGGGCCACAGTTCTAGCCAGAAGATTGGCTCCAGCATGTGCACCTCTCCTCAAGCTGAAGGTCCTGTCAAGAGCCTGCTTTGATGTGGGGTCTTCTGTGGGCTGCAGGATGGATTGGTGCTCTGCTGTGGTCCTCCAGATGCTGCAGGATCACAACCTGCTTTGCCATTATCCATAGACTTTAGGGTGTCTCTGCTTCACTGCCTGAAGCACCTTCTCCTCCTTCTCCTTCTTCACTAATCTTGATGTCTGCAGAATGTTCCTCTCACATCTGTCTCTTCTCTCACAGCTGCTGCATAGCAGTTTTTAGTTTTTCTTAAATATGTTATGACAGAGGAACTTACCACGCCATTGATTTTCTCTGGCCAGCAGTGGGTCCCTCTTGAAGCCGGGTCAAACTGTCTCAGTGTAAGGTGGAGACAACTCCTGCTCTCACAGAAGCCACCYTGCAAACCACCCACACTACCCAAACCTTGCCACATACAAGCAGCACAGTTTGTTATATCCATACACCAGATGCTAAACTCATGTTTCTGTAGTAACGATTTTTCTCTCTTTGGGAAGAAGAAGCTGAATAAGCCGTCTTATCTCACCATGGCACAAAAGGTAAATACAGACAGTGTTGATCCATTGGTAAATTAGGAAGTAAATTCATTCAATATGAAATATATGTAAGGCAATTTAATCATGCTGGAAGAACTTCTTTAAAATCAGTATTTTTAACAAGTTTATAGAATTTGTCTTAGAAATACTATAACTAAGGCTCTAATAGTATTGGCAATTTTTCTGGGAGGTTCATCATGACTGTTGAAAGATTTTTCCTGTTTCGGAAACTGAAAGACAAAATCTGTCCAAACATGGGTGAAGAAAAAGTTGGGATTTGGTTTTGTGGGTGGTTTTGGGTTTGGGTTTCTTTATATCACTTCTCGAGATAGTTCAAGAACAAGGTTTCTGATGAACTCAGACGATGAACTTTTGTTTTGAATCTCTGGTAATGGGTTACATGTTTGTGAATCTCAAAAAGCAGTTTGTATTAATTTCATTAAGACACCAGAAAGTCTCAGCTTAATCTAACAAAGATGTCATTTGAAGAGTAAGGTTGATTGACATATAGTTCAATAATCTCTCTTTAAACTAATGATCTGCGGATGATGAATTTTATGATTCAAATGTTTGATGCAAAGCATAAAAATATTTTATTTTCRTTCTTACATTTTTTGTATATAATTTTTTCATTGGTCCTTACTTTTTTCTTGGATATGCTTCTGTACCCTGTTAAAATATATTTCGATAGGCAACTGATTACAATAGTTCATAAATGTTGTCATTGATAAACTCTTGTTTATGAAACAATCCCATTAATGTACAGAAATGAAAAAACATGTTTCATGTACATGCTGCTTCCAGCCTATATATAGGAAAAAAGAGAGTCTTATAATATTCTTTATTTTCTTTTTTTTTTTGGTAAGTATTTGCATTTAAAAGTAGCACTTCAAATAATAAAAAAGGTCCAACAGCACTGACAAAAACTGCAAAACAAACAAAATACCACCACAAAAATAAAAATCTATTCTTTGCTAATGAATGTTAAAAATCATTAATTTTCAGGAAACAACACAATAGGAAAAAAAAGCTATCCCACTAACACTGTGGCTTTTCATCTTTTGTTTATCATGCCATTATGAGATTTTTAATTATTTGTATTTACTATCATAGTACAATAAGAAATATGTGAACTTGAAGGAACAAAAGACATTTATTAACATTACATTACCTCAAGTGAAGCTTCTGTGATTAGCTTTGACTAGTTGTATAATGTTCAGCTAAGAAAGGTTAGCATAATTGATTTTAATTCCCTGGCTGTGTTAATAAATTATGGATCAGGAGGAAAATATATTAATTACTAATTAATGCTTATTGAAAATCACCAGGTAACCTGTCTGAAATTGCAGTATAATTATATTTTTATTGCAATATTCTTCTTTAAGAATATGATTTTAGAGAGAAAAAAAAAGAACAAGTACAAGACATATTGTGCAATTATACCAAGAAGCTTCTAAACACATTGCAAATTTTGTCCTTGTGAAACATTCAAGATGGAAATTCAGCTCCATCACTCCCCCTGCCCAGCTGGGAAGGGGAGAAAAATTAAGATGGAAAATGATTCGTAGGTTTTGATAAAATAATGTACTAARCTAGAAACGAAATTTTGTGCCTGTGCAAAATTGGAAAAAAAAAAAAATTCTCCACTTCCCATTTTAAGTGACATCCAGCCACTTCCCAGGAAGCAGGGTTTCAGCATGTGTAATGTTTGCTCAGGATTGCAAACACTGAAAATAATAAGTTTCCCCTCTCCTCTTTTGCTTAGCTTTTATATCTGAGCCAACATCTTACAATATGGAAAACGCCTTTTGTTAATTTAGGTCAGCTGGCCTGGTGGGGTTCCCTCCCAGGATCTTGTCCGCCCTCAGCCCATTGACAGGAGGAATGCTGGGGAGACAGAGCTGGTGTTGTGCCAGAGCTGCTCAGCAGCAAAGTACTGGGGTGTTACCAACTCAAAGCACTGCACTGTGAGGGGTGTTACAGGAAAATGATCTCCATCCCAGCCAAACCCAATAAGGCACACGGCTTTTGTGGAGGAGAATCCCACATAATCCCATTGGTGAGATGATGGAAGACTGAAATTGCCTTGGTAATGGTATCGGAAACACTAAATCTGGTTATGGATAAAGGAATATATATATATATTCACTAAATCTGGTTATGGATATATATATGGAATATATATATATTCCTTTATCCATAACCAGATTTAGTGTTTCCAATATATATATATATATATATTCATATACATGTACACATATATATGAAAACTGGGACCAATAAAAAATAGGTTTTGACACCTTATTTATTGAGAGACAGCAAGGGTCGGAAGTGGGAAGGATCAAGGTGTATGGGCAAAGAATGAGCATGGGAAAACAGAGAGAAGAGGGAGTAAAAATGGCTGAACAACCACATTTGTTTGAACCATGCCCCAAATCACTGCAGTGAATTCTATCTTCTTATGAAATCATGTTGCAAACTGGGGCTTTGTGTCATCTCAGTCATAATACGCGTGTGTGAAGAGAGGTTTAGGTGCTGACAGCTGGAGGTACTGACACAGCCAGATGATGTGTGTGTAAAATTTACTATCAAATGACCAGACTGAGCAGGAGACCCACATCTGGAAAAAAAMCAGCCTTTGAAACAATGACTTTATAAGTGATCTAGGATCTGGGATTGGACATTAAACACACTTAAATAATATCATCCTGATATTTCATGGATGTTTGTCTGTTGTTGGCTGCTAAATCTAGATAGTTTGGGGTGAGGGGATGTGTGCACAAACCAGTGATCCTCAGTCCTAATCCACTGAAAAGACCAACAGCCCTGTGCTGCCTGTGTTCATATTCATGTGGGAGCAATCGATGTTTATTTGGGGATTGTTAAACCAGTGCTCTGTGATGAGSCAGGCTGGTGTTCTCTCTGTGTGTGCATGTGCATGTGTTTGAATGTCTGCCTCTGCAATGTGGGCTCCAATTTGCTGCTTGTCAGACTTGGGAAAGGACCCATCAACAGCCACTTCCTCCTCAGTGCTGGAGTGGACTGGATTTGATGAAAATAGACCAGGAAAAAAAAAAAAAAAAAAAGCAACCAAAAACCCAACAAAACTTCTGAATTTCACTGGGAATTGGCAGTTCCTTAACATTAATTCTCTATCTTCTGTGAAGTTATCCAATTCTGAATCACTAGTTCAGTAATTAAAAACAAAAGACATTCAGTTCTAATCTTGACTTTGATACAGTTGCAAGCATGTTTATGTCTATATGTGAATAGAGGTAGAAACAAATTAAGTTAGAATTCTAAAAATTGTATTTATTATTTGAGGAACCATTCGTGACCAATTTCCTGCATTTTTTTTTTCTTATCATAACTATCACAAATGTCCAAATACCTGACAGCTTATAAAATACCACACTTTTTACATTTTCATTTCTATTTTGTCATATTAATATTTATGTMATATTAATATATTGTCATATTGTAGTGTAAGTTGCCAAAGAGAGACCATCAAATTGCATTTCTCTGTGAATTACAAAAAAAAAAAAATCTGAACCTCTATTATTAAAATGGTCATCCATTTTTATCCAATTTCCTCACTCTCTTATAACTACAACTTGCTGCTTTATTCATGCTTTATTCATTCCTGGAACACGATCAGAAGACACTGCT